>NW_020955258.1:839923-855427 GCF_003031625.1 Empidonax traillii | reverse complement strand
AAAAAAAAAAAAAAAAAAAAAAAAAAAAAAAAAAAAAAAAAAAAAAAAAAAAAAATCAGACATGCTTTATGAAAAACAGAGCTGGAAGGGCAATCATGGATAGCACAGGAGTGCCTACTGTGTTCATTTCTAACCCTGCAATGTAAATCTACTTGAGCTACCCAAATTCTACTTTAAGACAGAACTATGGAGTTTGCTTTAAAACATCTCTTTACTGCTGGAAAACAGCCATCAGGAATTTATACTATTTTTTTCTTGTTGCCAGTATTGTCCTTTGGCCTATAACCTCCCCCTCCCTTCCATGTGTTTGTTAGACAGCCTCATGCACTTCTTTGTTACACTAGGCCAAACCAGCCTCCAGTATACTCTTGTAAGAGATAATTACTTGTCAGAGCAGAGTCTGTTCATGAAATAGGGCACATTTCCATGTTGGCTGATTCTCCCAAGGGTCCAGAAAATTCAACCCCACTTATACTTTTTTGTTCCAAATGAAAATCCTATACAGGATTTTCAAATAGAAATTATGTTAGATAAAAGTTGAGTTGTAAATAGCTACACTCATGTACTCCAGGTACACATGGAATACAAGTAACAGATGTGAAAAGATTTTTTTCATGAGACTGCAGTGTCTAAGAACTGCAGGTAAACAGCCAGGTAAAAGCGTGTTTTAAAAGCTGTAGAAGCCCACTTCCCTCTACAGCAGAGCTTGGAAAAGTTGGAAAGAAACGTCAATGCAAGTTAAACCACAATAGATTATGTTCCTGAAACAAGTGAATGCTATCTAATCTGTTGGCAACAAAGCTTACACACTCTAAAATGGAGACAGGTAACTTAAGTTACTGTAACCCTTCCCACATTGCTATGGGAGAGGCCGTAGAGACCTCTCAAAATCCATTTGCAGAGATCAGGCAAATTCAAGGGTTTTTTAAAGTTCACACTTGTACTAGATGGCATTCTTGAGATATTATAGACATAAGAGAATTATTGCCAAGCCATACTCCTTGTGTGACAAAATGAAATTTTTAACTATAGGTTCTTACATGCAAATGACATGAGAGTACAAAAACTCCTCTGAAAATAGTAATAAAACGTAACCCCCAGAATACTCCCAAAGAATAAAAGTTGATTTTTTTTTCAGAATGACCAAAGCATCAAATATTCAGGGTAAAATTCACTCCTCTGTTACCAAAAGTTTCACAACTGCCTTGATTTAGATGAAAAGAATATGGTCTTCAGAGTCTAGGTTACTGGATGTGCCTGTCAAGCCGTGACATATATTAGCTGATGCACCTGCAGTACAGATTATTAGTACATCTCTCTCTAGCTGATTAGTTGAGTTCCTCTCCCCCTGTCTGCCAGGTAAGAGACAGTCCTCGAGTTATGGTTTTTAAAAGGAGTCTCTCAAGATTTTAGCACAAAGTTGCAGCAGTAAAATACATACATATATATGCCACTATATAGTCACACAGAACAAGAGACTATCATTGTTTTAGCAACTGGACCAATAACTTTGATCTGACACAAAATCAATAAAGAAATAATTAACTCTGATTGTTAGATGTTATTTCTTATGTAGCAAAGATCAACTTACAAGTTTTCCTCAAAGACTTTCACCTTTTCGCAGCCCTCAGGAGGTTCACGCTTGAACATGTAGCTGTTGTTGGGTTTTGGTGAGGTAGCATATTTTGGCAAAGGAGAATTATTCCCATTCTCTGCAGGAACAGAGTTTCTGATTACTTAAATGGGTCACACTATAAAAAAAATCACAAGAGCTGTCTTTACATGCTCCCCAAATTTAAGCCACTCCATTACCAATTTTACAAAATTAAGAAACATTTTCATTTGCCTTCAAGCCTTCATTTGCAAATATGCTTTCTTATCTCAATCCCTTTCCTCCTTTCTATTTCTCCACATAACATTTTCAGGCTCCTCTGCCATCTCTGATCATTCCTGGATATTTTCAATTTGTAACTGCAAACCCAAATCTGTGGTTCTGTATCATCACCACCTACCCAAAAGAAAAGGGCAGAAGCCATGTTCCTTAAAAAACAGAAGAGGTTTATGTTGAATTATAAAATTTTCCTACTGTATCTCAGAAGATTTCAGATAAAAAGAATAATTTACATTTTAGAATAAGACTAAACAGTTAAACTTTTATAGGTACATGCATGAAATGCTGCAAGGTTGCCCACTTTGTCCAAGATCATAAAAAAAACCCCAAACCCTGAGAAGCAAATACCTGACAGGTGTTGTTCCACCTGTTACTGTACACTCTTACTTCTTTAACTTGCTTAATATACTCGAAGAACCTATTATTTAAAAAACTACAACTTGTTTGGGAAGCATATTCCTCAGTCACATCCATCCAGCTCCAATTAACATGGGTGCACACAGTATTTGGTGCAACTCGGAAAAAACACATCACTTACAAAGAAAAACACAACAAATCCTCTCTTTTACAGTTTAACAAATCACAGTTCAGCATTGTCGAACTTTTAAAGTTACACAGTACCTTTATCTCTGGAATCACCAAGAAGATCATCTGCAGAACATGGACTTTCCTCACTGCTTTCGTTGCAGATGGTAAGGAAGGAGGTTGGAGACACTGACTGGGAGCGGCTGCTGTTGTTACTGCCCTTGTCTGCCCCCCCAGGCGTTTGGGTATCGATGCTCCGGGTGCTGCTGCTGCGCTGAACCACCGGAGGTGGGGCACGGTGCCCATCTGGAATATCTTGAGGCTGTTAAAAGTGAAAGGTATCAGATGGCTGCTCTCATCTCTGGTCAGCAAATCTTTAAATCCAGTAACAGGGAGAGGTTTTTTCCAGTTTCATAAAGCCATTTGTGGAAAGAAAAATTCTTTACACTCAACTCCAACAGAAAATAAGTCAGGTTCAGAAACGAAGGACAACAGTTCAAGATCTCACATCATCAAAGAACTGCTGAGGTTGGAAGAGGCCTCTTGGGACTATCTAGTTCAACATCTCTGCTCAAGCAGAGTCAGCTAGAACAGTTTGTCCAGGACTCTGTCCTGTCAAGTTTTGAGCATCTCCACAGACAGTGATTCCACAAGTTCTCTGAGCAACCTACTCCAGTTTTGCATACCCACACACATTAAAAAAAAAAAAAAAAATCTAATGGTTTTTAATTTATGCCCACTGCCCCGTCATGGGCTCTACTGAGAAGAGACCAGCTCCCTCTCTTCATTCCTGCATATCAGATATTTATATATGTTGATAAGATCCCTCTGAGCCTTCTCGTTTCAAGGCTGAACTTCCAGCTCTGTCAGCCTCTCCTCATGTGAAAAATGTTTCAGACCCTTAATCATTTTCATGGTCTGTATTTCTGATACTTTATTACTAAATTTACCTCTAAAAATCATTAAAATAAAATTAACGTTAAAAATGAGCAAGTTATGCTTCAATTGGGATGGGAACAGTTCAGCATGGGCAAAAAAGAATTACAACAAAAACTCTCAAAAGAGACTTTTTGTCTTTTCCCCTGTTTTACTGAGATTTCTTATTAAGAGGAAAAGGTTCAGATTCAGGCTTTAACACTTTGCTTCCTTTTGCTTTCCGAGAGACTTTTCAACTAACCTTATTAAAAAAAAGAATACATATAAGTAAAATTAATTCCAGACCAATTTAATTCAAGAACTGTGCAAAATAAAGCTCATGACTTATAAATCTCAAAGCAAAACCAAAATAATTATACAGAGCAATCATGGTGGCAAATACATACAACAAGCTGTTCCTCCTTGTCTCCCGTCTCCTTAATTATTATCTCAATCTCCTGATTCAGTCCTTCTACACTGTTTCGGAATCGTGATCCTGTTGATTTGGCAATAGGTATCACAGGAACGAGAGCACTCTTGGGAATGGGAGCCTGAAGAACCAGAGACAATGAAAATGTTTTGTAAATAAATCTACACTTGTTTCTACTCAGAAGTGACCCTTGAAACAGAGCACATCTACACCTTGGTATCAGACTTACTTGAAGCCATAGCGACTGTGTTAAAATGGATGCCTTAAATGAAGACAGACATCCTGGATTTTGTTTAAAATTGTTCCAATTTATAGCAGGAAAAGCTACATAATCTAGTCTCAAAATTTTCCTCAATATGGTCTGTCTCCAGCTTGACATTACTGTTAAATTTTCACTTGTAAAGTAAACATTTAAATGCAAGTAATTTTGAAGCCTTTACAATACTTTCACATTTATGCTGAAGTGAGTTATACCATAAAATTACATTGTTCACTATTACATTTACCACTTGTAACTTCATTAAAATTATATTTTAATGGAATTCTGTAGCCAGAACACGTGCAGAAGGAAAATTATTTCACAAGTGCAAGATTGCACTACACTAGAAATTAAGAAAAACATATTACTATATTAAGCCAGAATAAAAGGTCGACAAAACAACTTCGGAAGACTTCTACAGAAAGAATAAAAGACTTCTACAGAAAGAATAAAATCCTAAACCCAAGTGTTGATACATAGTTGAAGATCACCATTTTAAAAAATCCAGTGTTTCAAAGTATGCATGAAAACTCCCTTCTCAGCAAACATGTTACTGAAGTTTCCCCAAACCCCTTTTGATACACCACAACTTCTCAGTTTTCCAATTTCTCCATTAGCATCCTCCCTCCTGTTAAAAAGAAAAAAAAAAAATCACACTACCAGAATATGAGAACATTCTGCCCTCCTTAAGCAGGGCTGTACTACAGATAATGGAATACTTCCTGCAAACATTTAGTTCAACTCAGAAGACTTGCACAAGCAAGCACAAAAGTTTCTGTTCAGGAAATGCCTGTCACTCTGTTTGTCAACAAAAACTAAACACTCTCATAATAGTTGAACTCGTAAAGACTTTCAAATGTCTTGCCTGAAGATGAAGAAGATAAAACCAAAACCACAGGAGAAGAGCACAAAAAAGGCTGAGAAAACAACCCTGCTAATTCTGTTCCAAGCAAGGCCTTGGATCAGCAATCCAGTAAACTAATACAGGTCAATATTCAGTTATAATACAGGTATATCAGCACCAGTTTAGACACTAAAAACTGTTTATGCACCCAGTTATTCAATACACACATTCTTAGGACAAACTGAACTGTGAAAAAGTAGAAGGCAAGTATGCTTTGAGATTTCAACCACCATTAGCAAAATATGTGAATTCTCCATCTTTTAAATATGATTGCCCACCACAAAAATTCTTTGAGCCCTTCAAACAGTAGCACAATTCTAAACAGAAAGGCACCAGTTGCTCCATTAGAGTTCAATGAAGTTCAATACAGCATGTTTCACTTCCAAGAAAAATAACATTCTGTACATGAGTGAGGATGATTTGCTAGCCCGGAGTGCCAGAGGGTGGGAAGGGAAGGAGGTATTGTGACATGGGTGGAACAATCAGCCTCAAAACAAGAAACTTGTTATTGGAAACACTGCCTTCACAGAGGACTGCATTGAGCTGGGCCCTGACATGCAGGAATAGACTACTGATCTTGGACTGCCCACCTGCACATTTGTGACCAGACACAGTGAGGCAAGGTGCAAACACAGGATAATAATGACAGCGCTCACATCATAACACACGCTCAGGGAGTTTTGCTGCAGGACAGTTAAGAGTCCTGGAACTTACAGGTATGGCATAAACTTGTGACATATGAAATATGGACCATGACCAATCTAAATTGTTCACAGGCATTTCAGGAAAAATGCTCCAAGCTCTTCCAATTTTTCAACAAGCAACAAAACTGTAAACAGAATGCAAGGTCTTTTTGATGCCTTTAGATATTAACATCAAACCTTCTCAAGGCTGAACGGATCATGGTAATTCCACTCTAAAAACTCTATAAGGTGAGTGACACACACACAAAAAAAGCAAATCTCAAACACTGCAAACTGCATGCAGTTGGTCTCGATATTACTGGTTGTTTAGGATCAATCAATTGGTAAGACATTAAGGACACACACTTCTCAGGAAAGTGAAAGGAAGAGGGGGGCTTGATGATTCATAGTGTCAAAAAGCAATGTAACATCAGTCAAGTGCACTGAGGAAAAAAAGATTATTTTGGGAGAACTAATCCATTTATTCTTTCATCTGGCTTCAGTTCTAGCCTCAATTCTAGTTTCTCCATTATACCAACATTGAGAATAAGGAAGATCCTGGTAGTTTGACTCCTGTTTACAGATTTAATATCACACAATTAATTTTAAGTGTTCTCAGAAGCATCTTGAGATCACCTGAGAAGGCTACGACCTTTCTGCAAACCCCTCGTCCTGCTAGGAGAGGCAGAATGGAACGTTTCTGGCATAATGTAAAAACCACACAAACAAAAAACATTCAATTGCTCTACAAATAAATGTAGTCAGCAGATCAGGCTTGATTAAAGTCCTCATCAACTATTTCCTGATTCTGAGTAGAGGGACAGGAACAGCTAACTAGCTTATTCTACAGAGGTTGTGTGGATTTTTTTTCCTCACACAAAAACTGTATTAGAAAGAAGCACAACTAAACAATCAGAGGCTTAAGTTGGCAAGACCCAGTAACAATTTTAGTAAAATTCAAGAATTCTGGTAAAGTTCAAGTTTTTATTAGTAAGGGAAAAAAAAGGATAAAAATTCACTGAAATTTCCTATTTTAATTTTAATAGAAGAGTATGCCATTTTCCAAACGTTAAACAGTATTTACTCAGTCTCTGTGAAGGAACTACTGAGGCAATTTCCTAACATTTTTTTTCACCTTGTCAGGCATCCAACTCTTTGAGCTCAGAAATCTTTGTATGACTCTTTAGAGTCAACAAACACAAGTTTCCTTCAAGCTAGGAATGTAAAAAAAAAAAAAATTCTAAGTATTCTCATCCCTAAATGCTAGTTTCCACACACAGATCCTTCCCACATATCCTGAAGGAACTGAGCTGCTGCCAGAAATTCTAGTTTAGTGGTTCCCAAAAGAGGAATGAGAAAATCTGAGAACTTTGCCCTCGATGCCTACAGTTACAATTCTCACTCTGACTTAGAAAACAGGCACTAAATGCCATTAATCTAGACTCTTTACTTACTCTTTTTGAGCCCTTCTGTAACTTGCCCCCTTTGCAAGTAGTTCAACACCAGCAGGCACGAAATTTACCAAGAAAAACAATGTTTTGTTTTGTAACACAATCCTGGACAAGCTGCTTTGCCTCAGTTTATATTTTATAGTTTGTTTCACAAGCCCAAAAACTAATTATCCATTGTGCAATATTTTATTCACATACTCTAAAATTTGGCAGAATGCAAAGGCATCCACACAAGAAGTAGAATAATAAAAAAAATATGACGCAAAAAAAAAAGGTAGGTAATTTGCGGACGGGGTATTTTTCAGAGTAACAGCATCACTGTTCACTTTGAAAATTAAAACCCACTAAGATTATCTACCCTAAAGTGACAACAGCTTAGCATTCAGAAACCCATAGGTTTGTAGAATGCCAAGAAAACCTGACAGACTGCATGAGATTCTCCAGGTGCTAAAGAACCTACACCAAAATTCCCTCAGTGCATCTTTTGGTTGAAACACCTCAAATGCCCTCAAGTTCTACAAATTTGGATAGAACACCTGCATCAAGTATGTTGATCTACCCTTTTACTAACCAACAGCTTATGACACATTCTGCATGTTGATTTTCATAAACTTTTTCAAAAACCCGTAGAAAGGGATTGGGCCATTTATTTGTCTTTCTTTGTTCATCATTTTGGACTGTTCTGACTTGAGCTATAGCAGTCACCACCATCAGCAGCACTCTATAACTGCACCCATACTGCAGTAAGACACACCAAGATGTGGGGATCTGTACTATGCAGCCTATTTCAAATCCAATCTCTTCTACTATACAGAAGAGGAGGAGTTTCTGTCTCAAGATTTAAGGAGTTTGAAGAAACAATTCCTAAATTGTTATGTCAAAAAATGTAATTAAAAAAAAAATCCTAAATACTTCTAATAGGACAGAATTCACACCAGGAACAAACTGATTTCAAAAGGCACTTGAATCCTGAAAATTCATGACTCCTAATTAAGTGACCTACAGCAGGGCTTAGAAGTTCAGGTCTGAGACATAGGATGCCAATGACTTTTTATACAAAGTAGATGTTAAGAAGAACAGAGTAGAAGAAATTCAAAACACTGTTCCATTTTCTTGTTTCCAGTTTTGAAAGACAAACAGATTCACTCAGACACCTGACTTTTATCTGAGGAAGAATCTGGCTGCTTAGGACTAAATGAATGGTTCTCCCTTCTGTTTCTTATTTCATCCTTTATCAGAGTGGCTAAGTACCTGTAGAGTAGGGCACATGCTGATGCCACAACAACTCTCTGTGGCCTAAATTAATTCCAGAAGGATGGAATGACAGAAATGAAACAGTTTTTATTAACCGGTGTCAAATTATGACATTTATTAGAACAATGCTAACAGCATTTCAGGAGTAAGTGGAAATATAATTAGATTTTCAGAGAAGCTTCACAGATGAAGTACTTTCTCAATTCACAACACTGACAGTTTCATAGTTTCAACTACATTGGCTTACAATGTAGTTCTTTTTTGTCTTGTTCTTTTCACAACTGTTAAAAAAATTGTGTGTATCAAATATACATTCATAAGCTATCAGTAGGGAGAGGAAAGAGGTTTTCTTCTGAAAAAAATGTCCAAAATTTCTTATCCGTTTTCTTAAAGTTACTCAAGCAAAACACACTTGAAAAAGGACATGTGTGTCTAAAAGCCTGTATTTTTTTATGCCTGTTATCAATTGAGCTAAAAATATTAACACCTCTGTCAACCTGACCCGATTAAAAGTCTTGAGATAAAACTGAAACTGCACACAGAACATACGGTGGCCTAACCACTGTAGTTTTTGAAGTGATTACTACTTCCAGGTCTCAAGGCACAGTAAATGACAGGAAAAAGAAATAAAATCTTACACAGGTTGAACGAAGTCATGAAGTGTATAAACACTCGAATGAATAATTCCATTGAAGAGCCTTTTATCAGGTAAGGCCTCTAAAGCTCATCACAGTATTAGACAAGTGTTTGTCAAGACACAAAATGTGCTCTAGAAAGCCACATTTTATTTGTGTGTACAGTTTTACCAGCAGTTTGCTCCATGCCATATTCTACATGCAAAGCCGTAATTGTTACAGCAGCACGTAATGAAAAAGATGATCTGTGGTTTTTGTGGAGCCTTCAGAATGCATCTTCAAAATCTTGCTTTAAGGAAGGTTTTAACTACCTGAAATTACTTGAATGTGGGAGTTCAAAGCCAGCTCACCCAAGTAACAAAAAGATCTGGAACTCCATTCACTCAAGGAAGTCAAAAGAACGAGACCCATTTCATAGAATTCACCTATAACTACAACACATCGAGCAGTCCGTGGTATTTCTAAGTTCCCTTTAAGGCAAATCACAACCTTGAAAGGAGTTAAAATCAGTATTAGCTCCCCAATAGTGCCAAAAAGCAGCCTTACCTGACTGTGGTTAATGGCTGCATGGTTACCATGAAATGGAGACTGTCTCTCCTTATCGCGGTGGTGCCGACTGCTGTGTTTGCTCCTCTGCAGTTGCTGACGCAATTTTGCAATCTAACAAAGGAAAAATTAGATTTCAGCAGGTGTATTCAGGTACACACACAGTGTCATCAATATGTTCCATCACTTAGTTAAAATCCTTTACTACCACAATGTTCATGATTACTGCCAGCACTAAATCAGAGCCAAGATCTTGCACACCTAATATGTTAGTTACCAACTCAACTGAAGCCCAGAGGGCACCTCTGGAGATTTAATGAAAGAACTTGAAATACATGAAGTTTGAAAATAGTTTGGTCACTGCTGTATTTTCTCCTTTGATGAAGAATGGTACCTCCATTAAACACTTTCTTTACCAAACATTCAGATTAAAATTTTTAGTAGACCTGCATTGTTATATTAAATATTGCCTTCCTGAAAAATCATAGTATCAGTGCATACCAGGAAAAAATTTAATCCAAAGGTATCTCAAGTAATGGCATTTCTGACCTCCTTGAGTTGTTCATTGCTGCCCCATGATGATGAACGTTTGTGTGAGCTTCTCTTCTTTTCTAAATACTCTTCAGCCCAGGCACTTTCTGTCTGTAGCAAGAAGATTACAGGATTAATTAAAAAAGATAATTGCTACTTTCTGGCAGAATATTTTGAGACACATTAGGAAAGAACATTTAAGATTTGCTAGATTCATAACTGAAAGTGAACAGCAGTCATCAGCTAGAAACCTTTCTCACAGGTGAATTATGAAAAAGTGGAGTGAAACTATATAAATAAAACCAACAACTTTCAGACTTACTCTAATATAGGAATGTGCTAGTTTTCCTTCATTCTTGAGCATAAGGCAGTATTCACAGCCAGATGTACCACAAGCTGCTACAGAGTTGTGAAGAACCAGTATGACAGTTCTGAACTGGGGGGAGATGGTATACTTTATTTCCTGCACAGATGCTGACCTTGTTATTTCTGACACACTAGCAAGGGTAGCTTGGTGTAAACGTTGTGAAAGCTGGCACCAGCACAGCTTCAAAATCATGGTCTTGCTCACAAGAATGAGAGAAAGGAAGGCAAGGCATATGAGCACCACTAGAGCTATTGCAAAGCAGGGAATTAATTTATTAATGCCTCAAAGGGCTCTACGTTCACAGTTGTCTCAGGCCAAGCAGAAAGCAACACAGATAATACTAAACCAGTTTAGTTATCAGTGTTTAATAAAAAAAACTTGCAAACATACTGTGGTGAAAGACTTCTGAGAAACTCAAAGTATTATTAAGACAAACTGTATTTAAGACAAGAAATGCACAGGCATAATATGTGATAACACTGAAAGCTTTCTGGACAGTTTGTATTTCCACCTTATCACGTCCAGAAATGTCTTCCAAGGCAGTGAACTGTGAAGGCTCTAAGAAGATGGAGAGTAAAATCTCTCAGGAACCTCCATGCAGTCACAAGAAATATAGCTAATGAAGCAAGGGGAAGAGTATCTGGAAGAAGCTCACACACTCAAAGAGACAGCAAATTCCTTGAAATTCAATGTTGCCACAACTGTCACAGTTCTTATCATACAGTGGTGTCCTAGTTAACCTCATTTTTAGGAGCCACTGATATCGCACATTCTCCTACGGAGAGGAACTTTGATTGCCTTAAAGTCTTCACAGCGTGCAGTAGTTGTTCTTACATGTGAGACTAACAGCCTGCAGAAACCACAAGCTGACCTTTACTTACCCCATCTGCACTCAGATCACAGAAACTCACGTGTCCTCTGTGGTATCAATCCCTGTTTTGCAGGGAACATGGAGCTGTAACTCCAAATATATAGGTTGCAACCCCACCAGCTTCAGTTACAGATGTAAGTTTCATCTAAGTGAAAGCTCCACTATCAGTAGTTTTTAATCTTCATCATTCCAAATCAAAAACTAACTAGGACAAATCTGAATAATGAAGCTAGTAGGGTTGCTTTGAAATTGCTATTTCATAGCAAAATCAGAATCCATTACAATCTGTTTTTCCAGAAAAGCCCTCACTGATCTTCGTCATAAAATAGAATAATTGATAACCCCCATTCCCAACCAAAGTATCAACCTTTGTTTAGTCAATTCTCAAACATCAGTCAGGAGTCTCATCCCATCCTCAAGCTCATGGAACAGTAAGCTTTAGCCACTAATTCTTGCTTTCCAACTTAGCACAACCATTACACTTTCCTACAGGAGTCTAATTAACACTCTAATCAGTCTTTGCCTTTAATTTATATTCTAGACTTTGACTCAAGATTCAAGACTTATTAAATAAATTAATATCTGATTCATTTCACAGCATTAAAGGTTGCTTTGATGCTCATCCTCAACACAAATAGTTGGAGACATTTTCAGAGTGGGAGTGAGTATAAGACACTAAATTACAGGAAACCTGTACATCAAAACAGAAATGTGGTACTATTTTAGCAAGTCCCCTCCTATTTATTCTCCATACTTTGTTTATAATACTTATTATCAAGAAATACAGATCAGATAACCAGTAGGCAAAGTGGGATTTTTATTTCTCTAGGTTCTTAATGTACTACTGCTTATCTGTTGGTACCATTCAAAACATCCTTCCCCATTCTAGAATGACAAAGAGAAAGCCAAAGTTTGTAAGCCAAACAGGTTTAATTCAAATGAAAAAAGACACAAGATTACCAACACCTGTTTTAGGAGCACTTAAAACAATATGGGCCAGTAGGAATTCTAGCCAGACCCCAAGACAACCAATAATACACTTATCATCCAACAATCATTCTTCAAGTGCATAATTCAGTCTAGTTCTATGGACACGTTTCACAAAATGAAAGAGCCTGATACCCAGTCACTGCATGACCTGGGATCTCTTCCACAGTTCTCAGCCCTGACCCCAGGGCATCTCCAGAGGGGCCTGCAAGCTGAAGTGTGCCACTAATTGCTATCTCTTCCCACTCTGCTTCCTGAACAACTCCACTCCCTATGCCATAACTCCACAGAACCAAAATGCCTTATTTACTCGACTTGAAAACCTTCTATATCTTCACAGATCCAATTCATGTTCTCTAAACTCTCGAAATCTGAACACATGCATTTCATGTCAGACCTTGTGAAATCTGAAGTTGCACACTGGAACCAGAAGATCTTACAAGTGGAACTTCACTCAAATACGACATCTTCAGAAAAAGCTGAATGGTATAAATGGAGAGCCTATATTATCTTGGGAAACTAACTATTGTAAATCACATTTTAAACTTGTCCTTAGCTTGAGTGGTTACTCTCAGGCACACCAGAAGATTAAAAGCAATAGTATCTCATCACTGTCATATGAACAAAAGGTTTAGGCTTATAGATATATGTCTATATCCCTAAATTTTCTACTGGTCTGAGAAATTTCAAATTAGGAAGTGCAAACAGATGATTCTACTTGTCTCAGAAATACACTACCATAAATCACCACTAAGTGTACTCATTCTGCAGAAACACACAATGCCCTTTATAGTCTTCCTATTAACCTTTTCAAATATATTTCCCCTTATATATGAAAGTCCCACTACCACAGCAGTTAGATGTGTCAAAATAGGAAGAACATGACAAAAGAAAAATGCAAGCCAAAAATGATGATATCTGGCAAATACAGGGATTATAAAAGCCCAGCCATGACACAGATCATATTGAGACTAAAATGAAGGAGATCTACTGAACACAGCAAATACTTTGGCAGCAGAACAGAAATATAAATATTTTGAAAAAAGTATTATCCTAAGAAATAAAAAAAGAAAATAAATTGCTAAGACACCCATACAAGTTTAGTTTTGCCCTTTAATGATGCCTTTTAATAGCTAAGCATGAGCAGCCATTCCCTGTATATCACATACCTTCCTTCATCCTCCTCCTCTTACTTCAGTTTGCTTACCTCTTTCACCCCATCTTCTAACTATTTTCCAATTCATTTTCCTGCACAAAAAACTTGATCCTAGGCTGTCCTTTCTTCATCACTTCCCATGTCCACCTTATCCCCACAGACATATTCTCCTACAAAGCACCTTTGCTCTCTACCAGTCTGCTCTTTGAATGGTGGTCCTTTTCACAAAACACTGTCCTTAGACAGAACACTGAAACCTACGAAGCCACATTCTTGTTACTGTTACCCAAACTAGCATGGCTGATTCAAGCACAAGTATGTGCCACATGCTGTCAGATCCTCTTCCAACTGTATTTCACTTATGTTCTTTGGAATTAGTGACCTGTTGTTGAAACCACGTTCCAGCAACAGGGATTTAAAATCTGATATGTTTGCCTCTTTCTTTAACTGTACAAGTTAGACAATCCTACTGCCAGACTGCATCCACAGAAGGAGAAATTAAATAATTCACATACACAGTAGCAAAGGATCCCCGCAATTTGAAAGCAACTTGTGAGCAAGAAAGCTGAAGTGAATATTTTCAGGGGAAAACCTTCTTCTTACATTTAAATCCCATCTTCACATTTAAGTACCCCAAAGACAACGATCTGTCCTACCTGTGTGGCTTTGTCTCTCATACATGGAGCAGCTTGTCCGTGATTATCCCGAGGCCACTGTCCAGCAAGGTAAGGAGCAGCAAGTGTGTCCAGTGAGGAAGTCCGGCGAACAATACTGGAAGGGCTGGATGACGGTGGTCTTGATTTGTCTGCTAGAACAAGAACACTTGATTACAAAGAAAGCAAGACTGAGAGTTTACTGATTTTAATAGTCTACAAGAAATCACATCAAATTGGAACTACTGTGTTATTAAGTATACAACATGATACTTTTAATATGGAAATGAAGTTTGCTTTGCCAGGCTCTATTCAGTTTAAATAGGCTATGAAATCTGTTTGTACAGTTTCCTTAAAGACGGCCTAATGTCACAAATGTTGCCTTAATACTCACACATGACCATTCACTCACTTAAAGGTAAAAAACTGTCATTGGATTCTTAAATGATGAAGGCGTAGAAGAAATAAAAATAGCTAAGTTTCCTCATCCATAAAGGTTAATGAAAAAAACTGTTGAACATTCTCAATTTAATGTCAAGTTTAGAGTTCATCCCACCAGCCCTTTACCCTTCGCCTACTTTACTTCAAGGAACACTATAAACTAGCATGTTTTATTAATCACTCAGTACATGATATATGGAATATGATATATGGTTCAACCCTTAGATCCACAAGTCAATTTGGTAAGGTAATGATTTACATTTTACAAGCTAATCGAGTCATCTCCTCCCTTTACATGCTGTTTGGTAACTACATTCATATTTGCCTGATGCTATGTCTTCAGCAACACCTCATTCTTAGTGTTTACACTGGTATCCCTTTTCAGAACAAATTAGATGCTAAGAAGGATCCTTACTAAAAAAGATTAAATATAACAAACACAGGAAGTAGCATGAGAAGGAAGAATACAAATAAAAATTTGTCTCTATCCCATCTGTCAATGATATCTTAAGTAAAGTGACAGTAAAAGACTACACTGCAAGCTATTAAGAATAAACACTGAAGAAAGGTTCATCAAAACAGTAATTGAGGTTGTTAAATTTAAGAGACTGAGCAGCAGGAAAGACCCAGGGTTTAGATATACATAAATGCTCATGCATTTGGAAATGTAACATGCAGATACTGAGACCACAATGATCTACTCCCCACAGAATTATACTTCAAAGAATTGTGCATTAATATTACCTATAATGAATACAGAGGTCTAAAATACATGGCTAGAACACAGCAAGCGTGATTCAGAGACCAGATGGAAGCTTTAAAAGGGCACTGGAAAAACTCAGTCATATGTTCTCCCTGACTGTGCCTTAGGATGAATTCTGCACTAGAAGTATCAATAACATAGCAATTTGTATCGTGCATAAACTCATGTATGGGTAAAAGAAATTGTTCCTGATTAGTGTCTGACTGCTAGTCAGAAAATAAACCCACTGACATCAGAAGTCC
>NW_020955258.1:602787-838213 GCF_003031625.1 Empidonax traillii | reverse complement strand
GGTCCAGAGAAGAGCAACCAGGCTGGTGAAGGGACTTGAGCACAAGTCCTGTGAGGAGAGGCTGAGGGAGCTGGGGTTGTTTAGTCTGGAGAAGAGAAGGCTTAGAGGTGACCTCATCACTCTCTACAACTACCTGAAGGGAGGTTATAGCCAGGTGGGGGTTGGTCTCTTCTCCCGGGGAACCAACAATAGGACAAGAGGACATGGGCTCAAGCTCTGCCAGGGGAGGTTTAGGTTGAATGTTAGGAAGAAATTCTTTACAGAGAGGGTGATCAAGCATTGGAACGGCCTGCCCAGAGAGGTGGTGGATTCACCATCCCTGGAGGTTTTTAAAAAGAGATTGGATGTGGCCCTTAGTGCCATGATATAGTAATTGGAGTTGGATCAGGGGTTGGACTTGATGATCTTGGAGGTCTTTTCCAACCCAATCTATTCTATGATTCTATGATTCTAGTACCAAAAATGATAAAACCTTACTACTGAGCTCACAGCAGATTTGCTCTCAGGGTACAGCAGCAAATCTGCTTTGGAGTTTGCACTTAAGACCCCTGTATCAAAGAATTTCCCTGACTACCACTACCACCACACTCACACTGAAAGGTCTGTTTGCAGCAGAAGACTTCAAAACAATTCCTTTTGTCTGTACTATGGGACAGTGTGCCATGCTAATGCAACGTGTCATTCCTTAAAAATTACAGTCGCCTCCAAAGTTATATCAAACATGCTATTTGTCTTAGAATTAGTTGCTGTACTCTCCCTGTTTTTCCTCTGGGTTATTCTTCCTCTTCAAGAAGATTCTCTCTTTTTACTAAGAGGAAACAAAGGATGTGAAAAAAAATTATAAATCAGGAAGTGTATGTAGTCAGTCACATCATCTGCAAAGCCACTGCAGCAGACAGCTTCAGAACTGGAGAAGCAGAATCTATTACCCTCTTCACCACAAAGAGAAAAAAAGCAGAAAGACTGTTTTGCTGAACAAACAGAGAGAATGAAAACTGAGGAGCCTGTTTACTATTTAAGTTCAAGGGAAGCTGCTTGTTTCAAGGCACAAAGCCTGTAAGCACTCTCTTTTCCTCTGAAATAAATATTCTTTCAAGGAACTCTGTTTTTCAAATTACGTATATTTAGATGGGGAAGGATGTTTGGATATGTTTTTACTTATTTTTCCACCTTCACAACCTGTCTTAATACAAATTGGCAAAGTCTACTACACATTTCTTCTTGCTGTTTCAAAACATTTCAATGGGAACATAAACAATGTTTTCATTGCACTTTCCCCTACAATACTTGAAGCAAGTGTTCAGCTGCTATTTTCCCTTGATGTGACCTACATAACAAGAGATCTGCCTCCATAGAGATAACAGTTACAACAGCTGTGGCTGATGAAAAACAATGGAGCTGTTTCATCAAATAGACACGTCTTAAATATTAGATCTGGTTTAATTGGCCTGATTATCTCTTTAAACCAGTATTTGTGATAAATATCAACCCTCCTATCCATCCACCACTAGTATAAATCTATTTAGAAACAAAAGTATTGTTGCAATTTGGCCTCAAACAAAGCAAAGTAATAGAACAAAACATAAGCAGAACACACACAATACAAAGCAATGAAGTCCACAATGCAGGCAAATAACAAGCAAATTACATGTGTTCATCAGTCACTGCTGTACCCTGACCAAGTGCAGCTGCTACAGGTGAACTGGTACCTCACACCCCCACCCCAGTGTGAAGTCAGGCACTCAGAAGGCAGTGTAAGCTGAGGCAGTCCAACAGCGAGACTCCAGCAAAACTGAATCGATACAAATGCCTACCAACCACTAAGTGAAAGGTAGGAAAGAGTGCACTGACTTTGGCAGGGTCTCAGCACACAAGTCCAATTGCACTGTAATTTCCTTTATCAACTTTAAGAACACAGACCTTTAAATCAGTTATTTCACACAGGAAAATAACTTATATATAAAAGAAAGGAAGAGAAAAAGAGAGAGGCCTTAAAAGTAAGCAAGTTCAAAGAGATAAAACACTCTGAAAATTCACCTTTCAGTTTTCCAGGAAAAGTTTAGAACTCGTTAGAATGACCAAATAATGATTACTGCTGAAGTGTAACTTGAAGATTGATTTTATCATCCTGTTGACCTCTTTCTATGTATTTGAAATTAAATTTTTGAGAAAGGAAAATAAAACCTCCAAAGAAACATGGTCTAACAGATACTGGGAGAAAACAAGAAGCAGAAAAGGGACACTGGAAAAGCAGAAGACAGCACTGAACTCACAAAATTCCCTGACAGAGTTCCACTTGAAGCTTTTTTTATACAAGTGGGCTATCCAAAGAAATGAGGAGTGAGACTCATCTAGCTTCTCTAATATCAAGGCATACAGCTGACCTTTTTGTTGTGTTTTGGTCAGGGTTTTCCCTGGAAAGGACATTCATGGGATCTCTCTCAGGCACAGCTGGCAGAGCTGTCTCTTCCAAAAAGACAGCTGATCTCTAGGGCTTCACCTACTTTTCATGTTTCATTAAAAGAAGTTAACAGACACAGAGCATTAAAACCAGACACACAGTCCTACTGTGTATACTCCCTTTTTGGAAGCCAATCCTGGCTACTACTCTCACGTAAATGTAAGAGAACTATTCACTAGTAACTCAAAATTGTCCCGCTGTAGAAGAATGGCTGAATTAACAATGTTTTACAAAACCAAACCTCAGATACCCCAAGATGTTCAAGTTACTTAATTCTAGTGAATGAAAACATTTTTAATCTCAATAAAGTCACTTGAAGTGTTGGCCACAAGAAACCTACAAATATGATACTGCAAGAATGAATTCATTTTCTTTACACCTACCATTTGTAAAACAGCTCAAGTAAGCAAAGCAGGCATGTAATGGTACACAAAGCCTTCTATACCCTCTTATCCTACAGAACTTTCAGAACTACTGCAAAACCTTGGTAATTAAGGTTGACAGGTCTGCAGCTACTATTGTGTCACTCCAATTACTAAAATAAATAAATTCTATGGTGAAATTTAAGAGTGTAAGGGAGTTCCATTTCTTCCTCTCTACCAAGGAGTTCACATCTGATCTCTTTCAGACTTTATTTACTATTATAACTATTTTCATGATTTCCTTTCACACAAGTACATTTTAATATCATGCTTCTACAGACTACTAAACAATGAGAGATCAATTTATTTCCAGATAAAACTAACCAATTTTTCACCTCAATTTTAGAATGAGTTTTAATGCCCAATACAGTCAGTATATTCTGGAATATACCAGAAAGTTCAGCATCCAGTAGAGAAATCTCTCACTACTTTAAGGCACTTAAAAGAAAACAATTGCTATGGCTCTGGTCTTCACCTTCTTCTTTACACAGCCTGGTACATTAAACCATTTTTTGAGTTGAGCAGTTGAACTCCTCTGAGATGATGTGCTTTATATAAGAACACAAATAATAAGATCCCATTAGGTCTTTATTCTGTAAATAAACCAAGACAAAACCAACAATAAACAGGGACCATACACATTTCTCTATCTCACTTTGCAGCAGTGTACTAGTAGGGTACAATAACGTCCTCTAACAGCATGGTTTGCAGACAGGTAAAAAGGCATATATCAAAATAGAACCAAAACTGGAGATTGCAGGACACACATCACAGCGTAGAAATGAGGCCACACCAGTGATGGGAAGGACAGAGCACAATAACGTGCAATTAAAAGCTGAAGTCCTTGAAGTAACTACTAGAGACTGCAGGTAGGGAAAGTAAAAGATGAAAATGGGGTAGTAGCAAGATCTAGGCTCCTGGTCGTATTTGTGAGAGAGGAAAGTGGCAAGAAAAGCATGGAAAATTAAAAATTGTATAATAGAATCTTCTATTTGTAATTATCCCATAAGCAACAGAAAATTCACTTAAGCATTTCCATCATTTAGTTGCAATTCCGTTCAGAAATCTAGGACAAAAAACCCCAAACCAACAAAAAACACACCTAAAACCACAAAAGAAGCAATATTTGTAAATTGACAAGTTGGGGTCTTCAAGTATAAAGCAGGTTCATGAAAACTACATTCAAAACTATTCAACTGCTTCCCAGAAAAGAAAATCTGTAAAACATGAAGTTGAGTCTAAAGTACACAGCTTGTATTTAGATACAACCAGTATCTAAGTTCAGAAGAAGCTATCATTTGTCTAACCTCAAGGTTCATTTTAATCTAAAAAAACATGGCTGCAGCTGTAGGAATCAACAAAAGCCACCACCAAGGGAAAGCAAGAAACAGAAAAACCCAGATTATACTGCAGCAGATTCTGACTGATTCCCTCAAGTGGCCCATGTGACTGCACAACCATTGCCTCCTTGGCAAAAAAAAGTTCCAATTCCATGTTCTCAGCTACTGCTAAGTTTTCCAGCTTATAGGAAAAAGAAATTTAAGTTAACTCAGTCTCTATCAAGCACTGGACTACACAAGGCAAACGTTGAGCAATATTAAACAGTTTTAATTTGCATTTGGGGCCCATACAAGTACTGCTCAAAAATTTAAACACGTGGAAGCAATTAAGGGGACACCACTCTCCTGTTTTCACAAATCTTGTAACAAGCTAGTGGAGTTATCTTAACATGGTAGAGTGATCAAATTACTTGTTTCCTTCTATGTGCTAATTAATTTGCAGTAAAGAAACCAACATGGTTTCAGCAGGCTTCTACAAAATGGCCAAATGTGAAACTTTTCCACCATAAGTGGTCTGATACATGCCTTTATTAAGAGTATTTGAGCCTGGATCTCAAGGCTAGCCATCCTGCTCCTCATTCTCCAGGCCAGGAGATTGCACCTAAGGCAAGAGTTTCATAAAGTTCACAGGATGAAGACAGGATTTTGTGATGTGTATAAAGTCTCTCAGATTACTGATTAACAAGAATATCAAATGAAAAATACACACATTTCTCGATCCAAAGCCTCGGAATATAACCTTAATAAAACCCTCATTACTCTTATCTGGAAAGCAGAAAATCTAATTCAGGACCTTATTGGGGCTTTCTTACACTGCAGACAAGCAGGCACATACTCATCTTGTACCAGCTAGGTATGACTTCTAATTGGGCATTGCCCTCTTGGGCATTAGCATCATTGCCCAAGAGCCAGGGTAGGAAAAAAAGAAAACCCAGCGTAGTAGGCTGGTTACAATTACTATGTTAGAAAGGGGAAACAATATCAGGAGAAGCAGGAGTATTAAAGGCAGGGTTGGTCCTAGATTTCTGCATATACTGCATATTAGTAAACTATTGTGTAGATTAGCACAGGCAATTTAATGATAAAGGAGTAGTTGTGAGCTTTGGTATCTCAAAAGTAACAGGTTTTTTCGAGATTTGAAGGCATGAACACAAAGCCTCACTCATGCATTTTTGAGTGAACTTTTATCCCAAGAAGAAGACGGGCTTACATATGTCAGCCTCCGTTATCCTCAACAAAATGCCACATATTGCTTGAATTCCAGCATTCCCAGTAAGAACTACTTAATTATTCAAAAACATTAAAAAGCAGTTTGCTACAAAATGTATGCCATCCCCACGCTATTTTCTAACTTCGCTGTAGCACAAGCTTGTCATCACTCTCGAGCTCACACATCCTTCTGCAGGGTTCATGTTGAAAGGAACTACTAAGAGAGATAGTGAATACTTTTTTCCTACATCTCTGTGCCATGCCCGTAGCACCAGTTAGTTCTCTAATCGCAAGCTTGCGGACACTGGATCAAAACCACCCACACCATCTGGCACGAAGTGCACAGAGAGGAGAGAGGGGAAGGCTTCACGACAGCCCCCCAAAACCAAATGCACCTTACGCTTGTGCCCAAGCATCTGAAGCACATCCGTACCATCGAACCCCTCTCCCCTGCAAACCTGCGGCAGCACTACAGGGTACTACAGGAGCGGCCACAACCCCCCACATGGCACGTTTGGCTCTCTGTGCCTTTTCTGAGAGCCAGGACGGAACAGAACGGCAACAAAAGCAACGAGCCCTTCCACGCACACACGGCCGCAGGCGCTGCCGCCGGCCAGAGAAGGGGCAGGGCGGGCACCAGCCCGGGAACAGCCCCGTCCCTGCCTCTGCCCCGGGGCACGGCGCGCCCGGACCCACCGCCGGCCTCAGTCCCCCTCCCCGCACCCGGCTCGGCCGCCCGGGACGCGCCTCCGCAGCCGCCCCGGAGCCCCCGGCGCTCACCTTTGCAGACAGGGGAGCTGGGGCTCTTCCTCTCGGGGGAGCTCCTTCCCGGCTCCGGCGACTGCCGCCGGTGGTGCCGGACCCTGCCCTCCGGCAGCGGGGACACGGGCGATGAGCACGGCGAGGGCCCGCAGCCCGGCGGCGGCGGCGGGGGTGGCGGCGGCAGGTGGTGGTGCCGCGGGGGGCTGCCCCGTGCCCCGCCATGGCCACGCGTGGGGCTGCCCCGCGAGGAGGCGGCGGCGGCGCTGCCCCCCGCTCCCCCCGGCGGGGCCGTGGCGGGGCCGCCGCGGCCGCCGCTGCCGGGGGGGGCCGCGCGTGGGAGCCCCGCGCCCGGGCCGCCGCCGCTCCTCGTGGGGCTGCCATGTTGTTGCTGCTGCTGCTGCTGCTGCTTGAGCTGGAAGGGCACCGTGGCCCGCATGGGCTGGAGGCGGCTGCTCGCTCCCGCTCCGCCGCCGCCCGCCGCCGCCGCCGCGCCGCCTGCCCCCGCTAGGGAGGTGGCGGGGGTCGGGGAGCCGCCGCGCCTCACGCGCTGGTGGGACATTGTCCGTCGGGAGCCGGGGCTGGCGGACGGCGGCCTGAGGTGGGGAAGGGAGGGAAGGGTGAGAGGCGCGGGCTGCTCCTCGCGGGGGTCCAACGCCTCAGGCGGCGGCGGCCACAGCCGCGTCCCAGTTCCCCTCCCGGTGCCGTCCCCTCCGCGCCGCTGCGCCCGCAGCCTCCGTGCGCCTCATCAACAATAGTGCCCCGGCCGCGCGCCCCGCCCACCGCGCCCTCCCATTGGGTGCGGCGCCGCTCGGCTCGCGCAGCTACGGTGCGCCCATTGGCTGCGGGGCGCGCGCCTGAGTGGCCGGGCTCGCGCGGGGGCCGCGGGGGGGCCGCGCGTACTCAGGCGCACGCGGGCGGCGGCGGGGCCGCGCGCTGCCCCCGGCACGTGCCGCGGGGGGACCCCGGGAACAGACTGGGAGTAGACCGGGAACAGCCCGGGAACGGCCTGGGCAGGGCCTGCCCCGACCCCACCGCCCCCCACCTCAGGCTAGACCCCCATCTCGCCCCCGGGGGCGCGGCGGGCGCAAGGACGTGCCCGGGGGTCCCCGGGACTGCCTCTCGGCTCCCCGCGTCCCGCCGGGGTGCCCACGGCCACGTGGAATGCTGGAAACCGGCAGGGGTGTCGGCTGCGGCTCAGCCGTGCCTCGGTCCCGTTCCAAGGGACCATTATTCCTATTCTGCTCCATTATCCCTATCCCTAGATACACTCTGGGAGAGGACGGGGCTCCGCAGCGGTTTATCCAATCGCTTTGCCACCCGCTCGGCGTTACCGATGATGGCACCAGAGACGTGGGCAATATCCAGGCAGACTTGACCCCCTTTCCCCTTAATTGCTGTGTTTACTCTTTTTCCATTAGGTTAGATTGGTTGCATCTTCACTGTAATCTTTTAAAAATACTTGTTAACCGCCGGCATCCTCTTAACCCGATTTATACATCAGGGCAGGGAATACATGCATGGAACAGGCCTTGGGTGTTTGGCTTATTTAAATGCAAGGTAAACACAAGTTAGTACCCTTAAGAAAGAATCAGTAAATCTTTTTTCTGTCTTTATTGCAAATGCCCGTTCTGAGCTACCAGAATTTGCCCAAATTCTTTTCAATATTGCTCTACAAGTTGCATGTTGCAATTGAATACCATTGCTATGATACAAATGGTGTGACAACAGATTACATACTGTTCTCTGTTCTTCAGCTTGGTTGTGCTTGGGTTTGGTTTTTTTCCCCCTTTCCTTTCTCCTTTGCTGTTTCTGACTGAAGCATACCTCACTTAAAAAGCCCCACTTCCCCTTTGAGGAGCTCCATCCTTGTGCTGACAAGTTCAACAAACCTGAAAAGCAAGCCTATGATGTGCACAGGCCCTTCTCAAGGATGCCTGGGCATTGGCCTACCTAAAGCCTCGAAGGTTAAAGCTCTTGTCAGAGTTGAGAGCCTTTTATGAGAAATCAGACTGGTGAAAGAGAACAGGACATATGTGTTTCTAGTGATGAGGTTGTTGAGAAGTAACAGCATTACATTCTTACATTCTGAATTAATAAATTTATTTTGAAGCGCATTATTTACAGGTACTGTAAATTCTAGTAATATGGCTTGAAGGGCAGCTGGATGGGTCAGTCAGAACTGGCTACAAGAGGCTGCGCCCAGTCTTTAGAATTATCGTGGGCTACCCCTCAAAGTGGCTGCCAAGGGAAGGTACCAAAAGCCTGGCAGGTCACCATCAGTCCTATTGTATCCCTTTATTCAATTGTGCAATTTACTTAAATGGCCTTATAAATTACATGGAGGGCCACTTCCCAGTCCTTTTCTTGTATCCATCACAAGCATGGCTGATACAATGTGGCAAAGCATCAAAACCCCAGATAACACACTTAATTAATGGAATACCTGGGAGACTGAGCTCTCCTCACCAGGAATGGCTGAGCCGCAAAGAACAGCACAGGCTGTGCACTGCTGTCATTGGAGGTGAAGGGATCTCCTAATTCCCTCAGTGACTCCATGTATATATTGAAAAAGAGAACATGAGCTTCACAGCTCTCCAAAGGTAAATGCCCAGGAGGTAGAGAACCAGCAGCTGGCATGTCTGGAGAAATAAATGGAACCTGTCTGCTGCTTTATCCTTCAGGAGTTGCTGTGACTCATCTGTGGGGCAACACAGCAAAAGAAGTTTTTGAGAAGGGGAAGAAAATAGTCTGAGTCCTTCTGAAAGCCAGTTTTGCCGTAACACAAAGTAAGGTCAATGGACCTGCACAGGAGAAGTTTTTAGGAATTAAATGGCAAGATGGATGTTGTCAGATCCCAAGGGATGTGATCGACAAAATAACAGCTATGTCTCTACCAACTACCAAAATACCACAGCCAGGGAGAACAGCTCTACCTGGAGCCTCTGGCAGAGAGCACCAGGGGAGACTCGAAGTCACTTACAGGGTTTTGGAGTCGTGGATAGAGAGGATCCAAGGCCTGCAATGTTGGCAGAATGTGAAGGGGTTCGAGGCACCTCAGCAGTGACTGGTACTGAAGCACAGCTCCTCCTGGCACCCCGACTGCTGGTGTGGGGCTGGGTGTCCCCTCTACAGTCCATGCAGCATCAGCTGCATGATGTTTAGTGAGTCACACTGATCACAAAACAAGGTTGAATAGAAAACTCCAATCACCCAGGAATTTTGGAAGTGATCATGAGCTGGCCAGAAAGCAAAGATTTCAGAATACTGTGAAGGAGGAGGTGGCACGTGCTGAAGAAGCTCCACTGTGTAATGAATTACCAGAAAACAAGAAGCCACGTGAACTGCTCACTGATGGAAAGCTGCTGTGTGGAGCCTCACACTGCAAGCTGCAGAAATTGCTGAAGGTCACGGTGAATCGGGTCAGGTTGCAGAGGTGAAAGTATCCAGGTGGCTTTAGACATGGCAGAAGGAGAAACATTTCTGTACTGACTCGTGGATGGTGGCAAATGCTCTCCAGGGGTGGCTGCAGCGATGGGAGCAGAGCAACTGGCAGGGCAGGGGAAAACCCAGCTGGGCTGCTGAACTCTGGCAAGATACTGCTGCTTGTAAAGGTATGTTGGGCCACTGAAGAACAACAACAGGCTGCTAAGATTGGAGTGGTTCAGGTGGATCTGCACTGGCAACATAAGGGTGAATTATTTATTCAGGGACTGGCTGGGCATTGGCTGGCAGGTGCATCACTTGTTTTGTATATACTTCTATTATTATTAATAATCTGTCCTAATAAACTCCATCTCAAACCACAAATTCTACTTTTCACCCCAGTTCACTTCCCCGACCCCACGGGGGGAGGGCAAGGGAGAGAGCAGCTGTGTAGTGTTAACCTGCCAGCTGCCTGACAGGTTAAACTGCAACAGCAGCCCAGAACAGCAAACAGTTATCCTGAAGCAGGTTAATTTATGCAGCATTTGTTTCACTTCTTTGCTGTAATTGTCACTCAAGAGCAGAAGACGGAGTTCTTCCTGCTGTGACAGCACCCAGTGCCAGTAGATTTGTGCAGCAGACTTTCATCCCTTGGACAATTTATCCTCCCCAGAAATACTGGGAAGCACTATTTCCAAGTACTTGGAAGCAGTGTGCCATAAAGATACTTCCAAGGCATAAAATATTCTGGATGCATTCTTACTCCTGCTACTCCTTTGAAGAGGCCAAAAACGACAGGTATTGATTAACATTTATTTTCATGATGCACGTTACGGAGCTGAGTCACGACTTTGAACGCAGAAGATACCTGTACTTCCCACATTATTGTCACACTGCAAAGATGACACTGCTCCACACAGCTGCTGTGAGAATATAAAGCACAGCGTTTATGGGTAGTGCTCATCAGCAGTTGTATCGCTCTACACGCAGCAGATGTGAGAGCTCAACATGTAAAGTCATGTACTCCGACCTAGTCAAACACCGTGTACTTGGTACGTTCATTTGTTTAAACTGTAACAAATGTGTTACAACAGGATTTTACTCCTACACCTTATGGAAATAATGAAAAGAGCTAAAGCAGGATTATGAACTTGAAAATAGTTTTGAAACGTCTTTTCAATTACAAAAAAAAAATTCCTCAAAACAAAACTCCAGCCCCAAACAACTTAGTTCCAGATCCCCCAGACTCTCCTTGTAATTCCCACCTCTCAAGCTCTGGGTTTTTTTTTAGCCATCACCTTCCTTTCTGCCTGCAGACTTTGCCAAATGCTGTCCAGGCTAAGTTTGAGCAACATATTTCATACGGTTCCGTGTGGAACCTTTTGGGCTGGGTTTGTTCAAATCCATGACACATTCACTCTGGCTTTGGAGGCTCTCAGCACCCAACCAGAGTCCTGCCAAAAGGTGCTGCTTTGTAGTCAGTGCTGGGAGATTAAATCCGGGTATGGCAGACATCCCCTTATGTGCAAGGTGCTGGCTCTTTCCTAAAATATGGTGTGTGGTAAGCGCTGTAGATACAAACAAATCAATCCAAAGGCTGGAAGTATATAGAGTGCCCTCAAGGGCAGACTGATCCAACACGGAGAGCTGCAGAAACAAATCTGTGACCTGCTGAAAGCAGGGATGTAAACAAATCTGAGAACTGGTCAACCGAAAACTGGTCAGCTGGTAACCCCAAATAAAAAGCAGACAAACAAGGGTCAAAGGGGTTTAACCAAGTTGATAGGCCCAAATCCCACTGCATAGTTAGTAAAAACCCTAAGATTTAGGGAGTTTCCTTGTACTAAGGACTGAAAATGTCTGAGTAGTACTGCTCACTGATCATAATATACATGAAAAATGTTGTTAAAATAATAGTAATAATAGTAAACCTTACAGAAAATTACTGTGCTTCAAGCAGCTTCAAATATGTTATCATCTTATTCCAAAATTAAATAAAATGCAAAGCAGCACATGTAGAGGAACAATCTACTGACTGAAATTGTTTTTCTACCTACAGTTGTTGCTAGCAATATTGAAGGTTGAAAGACTAAAGATTCTGGGAGTCTAATCTAAACATTAGATTATGCCCCAGGATATTTCACTGCATTTCTCATCTCTCCCCTGCAGAGTGAGTTTGCTTTGCTTGTTTCTGTGGGTGTTCAACATCAACTGTAGAAAAAGATATTTTAAAAAATAGGACAAATATAATAGAATTTGCTTTACACAAAACCTGTAAGAGCCTAGTTAATATCCTGGAATATCTGGGGGGATTTGAGAAGGCAAATAGATTGAAATAAGGTATTAAGATTAAAAAAAATAAAAAACAACAGATGGGACTTCGGGCATAAATCAAACTCCATGCAATAAGCAAAATGCACTCCTGACACATTTTATTAAGTACAGCCTTTAAGAAAAGTTGTCATAGAAATAACATCCAGAGGCTCCAGTGCCTCACTGGCATTAAGTGCCCACGTCTTTGACAAAGAAAACCCAGGAGGGAAGAGAATGAGCAGCAGCAAAGACCTGTTGTCCACCACATTTTGGAACCTTTTTTTCAGTAATGCTTCCTAAAAGGAACAGTCTCAGTTCATGGCTTATGTAGGCAGAGGGGAACTTCTGCTTGCCTGTGCCTTAAAAGCACATTTCTATCCCTCGTGATCCCAGGGTGAAGCTCAAACACACGATTTAGTTGAATTCTCGCTTTCCAGAGGTAAATAATAAATTCAGCTGGCTTAGTAGTGATTTTAATCCAGCTGTTTCTGAGGCCTGATTCAGAATTGTTAACAGTCCTGCAAGAAAATTCTTGGCAAGGCAGCAGAAATACAGGTTCCCAATAAATTCTTTCCACCTCAGCAGAGATCCATCAAGGCCTCCCTCCTGCAGGAAATTCTCTGGTCACCCATACACACCTTGGCTGCACCAGGACAAGTGACGTGTGGAGCAGCAATGCCTATCTCATGGGCTGGAGTCAGGCCTACACCTTGATCCAATGATTTGGGTCAGATCTCATTTTTTAACTAACCCAGAGACCTGGAGGTGCAAGAAGTTACTCCTTACAACATATCTGCAGGGCTCCATTATCACCTTCCCTAGAAGAGGGAAGGGGGAGGGGGAGAAAGAGGAAGAGAGGGAGGGAGATTGAGAAAACAGGTATGATTTCAGTATTACAGCAGATTGGCAAAACAC
This sequence comes from Empidonax traillii, assembly GCF_003031625.1. Lineage (NCBI taxonomy): Eukaryota > Metazoa > Chordata > Aves > Passeriformes > Tyrannidae > Empidonax > Empidonax traillii. The sequence goes on along the minus strand of NW_020955258.1, from coordinate 825,368 downwards.
CAGTCACCGCAAAGCACACAGAGCAACCGTCAGGAAGGGAACCAGGAACAGAGCACAAGCTCAACCTCACTTCCCTTGCACCATAAAAGTACATTATGAAAACTGTATTTCTGGTCGTTCTGATTAAGAAATCTGATATCTTGTGGCATGAACTTCTCCCAAACAAAGGCTGCAGTAAGTGAAAGAGGAAAGCAAAAAAGCCTCTACCATTCCTAGGAGCTGCTTGCAGGCCTGTTACAAGCAGTGGCACTAGTAAAACGAGCTGTACAACCTCTGTACCCTCTTTATCACAATGCCCTACACTATCCTTTCCTGTTAGCACTTGGCAGGAACAACAAAGAACTTGGGCCAAAGCAAAATGCTGAGTTCTACTGTGTTGCTGATGCCTGAAACAAGTATCTCAACCCTCCCTCCAGGCTTTCTCCTTCCTCAAATATACCTCACGCACTCGAGACTCTGCCCACTGGCTTTTGCCCATTTTCTGCCCAAACCATGCCTGCTCTCTACTGACTCGATGTCCTCATTCTCAAAAGCTGCTTAGACTGTGATAGTGAGCGCTGGGAAGCTCTTGTCCTTCCCATCAGGAATTGAAATGCACCTGGATCAGGTGTTTCCAACCTTTCTCAATATTTGCATCCTTAACATTTCTCCCTTGCCCATGCGAGAAATGCCACTTGCTCAGACCCTGCATAGTAAATACAGACTTGCTTTCCTTAATCACCTCCCACAGACCAGCTGTTCTCAGCCAGCCTTATTTGTTGTCTTTGTAAAAGAGGCACCAGTGATCCCCAAAGCACAACTTCAGCTCAGATCACATTTGTGGGTTTCTCACAGACTTCCCCTGCGGTACCGAGAGCTGAAAGAAGGAGATCCCCTGACATAACACCAGAACACCAAAGTGTGCCATTTAAATTCCAGGAACCAAAACGTTTCAGCTCCTCATTGGATGGAGAATGACAACCTTTCAGGCTAACATGAAAAGCTGAATTTATACAGATACAAACATTTTGGTAGAGTTGAGTTTTCCTGCCTGTGGAAAATTAACCTTCTTATCCAATAGAATGTGCTTTGGGTCATGGCAGCGAGCAGATGTCTGTAATCTCCTGCACGTGGAGAATTTCCATAACATCAGAATTAGCAAGAAGCAAATGGGGAAAAAAACCCCCTGAATGGAAACAAATGGAAGACTGACGTGGCTGTGTTCCACCAAGTACGTTCTGCAGCTGCATCACTGCTCTGGAACAAAGGGGAATATAATTATTGTTGTTTTACTTTCATTTCCCATTAGCAAAGCAAAAGCCGAATAAAAGTGGTTGTTATTTCTGCAGGAGAGAGCTGGCAGAGGTGAGTGTATGAGGTCACTCAGGGAACACTATGAGGAGACTATTTCTTAGGCCTGAGTAGCTCATGCACCCAGTGAAAAATGTATCAGTAAAATTCACCAGTAACATTTTGTTGCTGCAGGGCTGAGTCAAGGCTTCTCAGATGCCCCGAGGACAAGGCTCAGCCACACCTGCTGGGGTAGGGCATGACTTGGCTGCTCTTACTGTCAGCAAAGAATGATAATTGCTTTTGGGGACATGTCTGCTCTTTTTGTTATGCTGGCCCCCACTCTCAGTGTGCCTCCTGCTTGCAGGGGAAGCGGGGCTTGCCACAGTCCCTCCCTGCGGCCAGTTCACTGTGTTGCTGATGCCTGAAACAAATATCCCCCACCATACTTGTGGGCCTGAGGTGATTTGCCATACAAGCAGATACTCAACCCCACACTACTTGCCTCAGTTTGTTGCTTCCAACTTATGACAGCAAGAAATTAGGTTCCTCACTCTGTCTCCCTTCTTTCCTTGCATTCTGGAGTTAGTTCTTTGGCCACAGAGGTGTAAGACTTGTATAACTTTCTTTTTTTTTTGCCTGCAAAAATCATCACTGTGGATAGAGAAAAATAAATAAGAATTAAGTGAGGAGGAGAGACAAAACCAACAAAGCAACTGAGCTGCAGGATGGATCCCACCAATCTGTGTATAGTGGAAAGCGCCAGCTGGTGGAAATTTGCAGCATTCTTCTACTATCTTAATCCATCTCTTTTAGTTCTGTTGGATAAGGCAGCTCCGAGCTGCAAAAGCCCCTGCTTGTAAGAATGCCAGGACATTGTCTCTTCATGGGGAGGAGAAAGTGCAATAGCTTGTATGGGAAGGATAAGGAGTTTCTCTTTTAATTCCTCACCTGCAGAGGTCGATGCTTACCATGTTCCTCCCTCATGCCTGGCTGCCATCAATCCTGCGCTCTCCCCAAGTGCCACTCAACCAAAACTGAAGGAGAAAACTATTCAGTTTAACACATCTTTCTCCTGTTTCTTCTGTTTTTTGTTTTTGTTTTTTTTTTTTTTTTTTTTAAATTACTATTTTCTATTTTCTTTAAACACTTAGCAGGCAGATGAAGTGTGATAGGAGGTCATGCAAAGCCTGCTGCTTTGAAACACCTACAAAACTGTGTTCAGTTCCAATACAAGTACCTGAGCTGGCTGATCAGTGAGAAAAGGCAGGGAACTGCATTACTGCAGCCCTCTCATTCCTAGGAGCACATCTCAGTATTCGTGGCCAATAATAACGTGAAAAATGCACAAAAGACAGTGCTTTTTGTCATTAATATGATCTTTAATAAATGGAATAATGCACCATTTTACAGCAAGCCTTTTCTTTTAGGCCTAAAGAATAGCCTTTTAAATGTTCTTATCCAATGTCTCTGTATCAATACAATCTCTTTATTTAGGTTTATATATAACAAAACAATTCTTACAAGTATTCATAGAAAACTCTGTAGTGGCTTTAACAATGTCAGCTTTCATAGTGGCATCCACAGATGATTAAAAACCAAAAATTAGCTTTTTATTTCATACTCACACTGTTCCATGAAACACAACTTATACAGCATAGCAAGGGTATTGGGCAGCTTATACAAAAGAAATAACTGAAAGCAATTATTTATAAATTCATACATGATATTTCCTCAGTGTTTGAGAGGAAAACCAAAAATACCCGTTAACGAAAGGGTTCTGATGAGACTCCATAGTCTAGGATTTCTCCCCCTCTTCCCCCAGAAAAGCTCGCTCAGACAGTAATGCTCTCTTGACAGTCTCTCATACGGAAAATGGCAGTTTCACATCTCCATATTTCAGCTTCTACAGAAGACCAAACCCTAGAAATCGGTCCTTGCCATGTTCATTTTCCTCTTATACTGCATTTGGGGAGGGAAAATAATCAACAGCAATGGTAAAATGTGATTCCAGCTTATATAAATGTGAATAGAGCACGCTTTCCTCTAGAGACAAAAAGCAGACAAGAACATTACATACAAACAGTTTTAAATACATTTCAACAGCGTGAAAGAGAGAGTAGAGTCACCAATCAGGAAATTCGAAAGTGACAAATGAGTCAGCTATAACTTGGACTTGCCTGTTTGTTCTTGTGACTTCTTACAAACTACAGAAACATTAACTATTCTCTTTCCTTCTGAATAAATGAGACTGAAGTGTGATACTTCATGATACAGTTCTGAAGCACAAAAAAAAAAAAAAGTGAATCAAGTGCTCTAGAAATAAACCTCACACGTTTTTGCTGTCTTAAAAACAAGTGAGTGGGCCATAAAAATTGACTTTGGGGAGACCTTGTAACTAGGAAGTTATAAAGGCTAATTATTTCTGCTTTAAAATAGTTACCAGGCGAGATGCTGTGCCCCGGATGGGTGTAGGCTCCTGTGATACATCTGCAGAAGTCTGCAAGGACCAGAAATAAATCCTTCTTTTGTGTGACAGTTACTGTGCTGCTGAAGCACCGTGTGTGCACTGAAGGTAATCAAGTGACTTGGAAATTTAAACAGTTGCTGATCAACAGGTTTTTAAAAGTATCTGACAGTTACATTATAAAGTAACATAACTGCAACTAGTTCCTGATTATTATGCACAGGTGTATATTAAATCACAGTGAAATAAACAGAAATGGCCATAAAAAGTAATTTGTGTTAGTAACGCACCACTAAAACAGACCTGTGTGGAGCCCAGGTACACACTACAGGAATTGGTGTAAATGAGAATTTATCTTGAAACCTTCCACTCCCCCTGCCCCGACGCAGTTCCACTGGTGGACAATAACCACAGCTGCGCTGCGCTGACCCCGCCCGGAGCCTGGAAATCCCACGAGCAAAATCCACGAGCAAGGCGTGGGGAGCCAGTGCTCATCCACGCGTTCCCACATTCCACATCAGCTTTCCCAGGGCTAATCCTCCCAAGAAGTGTTTAACACCCCAGCCAGCAGGACACACCTCTCCTCTGCCCACAATCAACGGCAGTCTCCTCTTTGATTCCACGGGCACTGGCTCAGCCGTGAGCCAAGCGGGTGCCCATTCCCTCGGATACACTTGTGCTGAATATGATGCTCATCTGGATTTGCAGGAGCACCTACATCTGTTATCTGCAGAAATGGAAGTTCTGCTACCAATTTTACTCAGTGCAGAAGAAACCCCAAAGTGAGAAATCTGATTTGTCGCTATTTCACATCAAAACTGAACCCACCGGGGAGGTGGGCGAGATCAAAAAGGGATGTATGTCTACAGCTACAGTTTTATATGACAATATAGAAGCTTAAAATGCAATTGGATTTAATGGACTAAAACACTATGTTTAAATAGCAACCACACACAACTATAGCTACTACATAAAAAAGCCTTGTAAAAAATATGTGTTAAGTGTTCTGGGTTACTTTTTGATCTTTAAGAGAGGTACCTTAAATTACTCAGCTTCAGATAAAACTTGTCATGCGCATTCCCAGGTTTCTCTCCCTCTCATAGATCCATTCCACCTAAACAATCAGTGACAAGCCTGTCATGGGAGATCTTGAACTACTGGACTGTATGTCACAGTCTGATCCCAACTTTACTGTGATGCACTAAAGATAATTTAAAAATGGCATATGAAAAAAAATTATATTTGCTACCAGTGCTACCATCTGATGCTGTAACTCATGCACAACATACATATGCATCTAAATACATAAGGAGTAGTTTACATAAAAAATATATATCTGGCTTCACTGCAATACGTATAGTTTTCATTGATGAAAGGCTTAAAGTTGAACAAAGAATAATGAGCACATTTTAAAAACAAGGTTAATATATTTACCTGTTAAAATGGGGAGTGGGAGACCAGACAGAAAAGTTCAAATAATCCAAATTCAGACAAAATACTAAATTGCCCAGTCTATAATCCAACTTTCATAGACTAATCAATCCAATTTCAATTTACTTTGATGAGCTGCTACTATTTTTCCAGTTAGGCAGCAGGTCGTGTATATGCTACTGTGCTTGGCAATTATTATTGAAACCAGCCTGTTTCAGCAATGCCATCATTTTTACACAAGTAAAAATTACACCATAATTAATGTCTCCTGTACTGATTAAATATGTGAATTTTAAAATTCTCCCTAATTAGGCTAGAAACGTTCATAGTAAGATTTCAATAGCAGAATGGCTATGAACTTCTGAATATTTTTCATGAAAGAAAATGATAATCTGAACATAGATGTAGTAATGTTAAGTAGTTTTTTAAAAAAATATTTATAAAAGGAATATGATTGCAGAAAAATGTGCTGAACCTACAGCATATACAATGTATACATACATATTTTTTAAAGTAAGAATTCACTGTTACTAAATTTGGGCCAACAATCTATTCCACACAATTAAACAACTTCCTTATTCTCCTGAGGCAGATAGGATTATAGATTTCATTTAGAGAAAGTTGACAGGTAGGAGGATATGCACTTTCTAAACATATAAGGTGAGGTTTTTTTGTTGCTCGTTTCCTGAAACTTGCCAGCATCTATCTTGCATTGTTTTGTGCCCAGTGCACTGAAAAAATCAAAATGTGTTGCCTTTGAAAATTACGTAGTTTTCTACGGGAAAATAAGACACGAATGGGCAGCACTAAGACAGCAAAACACAAATGGAAATGTTGTTTGTTTCTGAGAATATTCTAATTATGACACCATCAGATGATTTTCTTTTAAGTTAGGAATCCCTTTGCTTTAGCTGTGCAGTTTAAGTGCATCTTGGAGCTTCACAAAAGGCCTTGTTAATACTAACTGCTTAGCACATGAAGCTATTAAGTGTTATAAGCAAATTCAGGGGAAGTGTTGCAAATAACATGACTTGTAAATATCAATTTAGGAGGAAACAGACCTGACTATGAGACGTGTCTGGTCAAATGATTAGAACTCACATTGTAAAAGCCATGTTATGTTGGTGACTATCTTTATTACAGGAGACAGAACAAGAGACAATGCATTAACCTAAGCAACTCTTCTGGCTTCTACTAGTAAGTCGTTTTCTATAACCAGTAAGATTTTGGATTTTGTCTTATATACACAAACATCACAAATGTTTGCTCTATCATTTTACTTGAATTATCTGTTATAAATTACCATAACAAATATTCTATTGTTGCCTATTTGACACAATTCTTAAGTATTTACACTATCATTCTATTTTTGTTTGCTATATTTATCTTGTTTGCAATATACATGAGAAACTGATAGAAAATTATCAACTTTTATCATTATCCTGTTTTTGTCCTAAAACACAAACAAATAAAAACAAAATCAAAAACTACAAGGAACTAAATCACATTTGTCTCCCTTGTTTATAGTACATATATCAACCATCCCTGTGTTTGGTCTGTAGAATTCTCTCTCTTGCATGTATTTTGTTTGGATAAGGATGATTCCCTGTGGTATGAGATACAATCCATTATCATTTAACTTACAGAGAAAGTACTCTATGGAGATTGGATTATGTGCTGTGAGCAAAAAAAAAAAAAAAAAGGCATTGCTAAATTAAGCATTAAAACCAAACTGCTAATCTGGTCTCATCTAGCTGTGCAGAATTACAGTATTTTGGTACCTGCTTAAGAGTTTGTTTTGACTGACATTTAAAAATAAATAGTTTTCCCCCCATTTAATCTATAGGGTATTTTGTGATAAAGTACATTTTTCTATCACACATCGTAAATTATATTAATCCATGGTAGACTACAAAGCGAATACGTGCTACTGATAATAATTCATCCCAGAGGCATACAAATAGTAGGAATAGATAAAAGGGGGAAAAAAAGCATTGTTTGCTTCAAGAATTTAAGTTTAAGGAAAACTGCAGAACACTTTCATCTGGTATTAAAATGATTCTGATTGCATTGATCACAAAAAAGTTGGATTTCTTACAAAGGCTTGGCCTGCAAAGAAAGGCTGGAGAAGACGGGTGCAAATCTGTCTTGGCAAAAAGAAGCAGCAGTCAGAGAAGTAACTTTTCTCTCCCCAGAGTGTTTTGAGTTAGACAAGAGAGTCCTGAATACTCTTTTCAGCCCATATTCTGAAATGGTGATGGATGATACATGCAAAGCAAAGCAAAAGTCAGTGGGAAAGGAGTGAAGAATCTTCAACAGGCACGATACGGTGCTCGGCACTAAACAACACAGCACACTGCAAAGGGAGACTCCAAGGAGGCCAGAAGAGAAGAAAACCACAGTGAGCATTATGATCAGAACGCCAGAAATTCTGATTGAGGTCTTGAAACCCAGCTGAGCAACTGGTAGGTTTTCAACATCTGGGATGTGAGATTGCAGCAGATGGGAAGCCGGAGAGTGAATTAGAAGTCAAACCAGAGGAAGGTTGTATTTTTGAAGAGGGGAGATATAACTGTGTATTTATACAGGGGGATAACATAATTACGCCTCAGAGACGAGAGGTACTACTTGAACTGGAGCTTAAAGAACATCAGGAGCCTGAAATGTGCCTCTTGGCTTGTGTTTCTACAACTACACTTAATCAAAGTCTGGATTTATAGAGCTATCTCTTGGAGATATCTAGGAGAATCTAAGAAACGTTAAGAAGCGTTACAAGAGAAAATCATAGCAATCAAGCACAAACAAGGGATTTTGGGGAACAGCAAGAATCAGATGCAGCAAGGCATGTATTAGGCTAGTTGTATCATCAGATACAGAAGAACAAGGTTGGCAAAGTTTACCTCGGGGGGGAAAATAATAAAACAGCAAGGAAACAAATGAGCTTAAAAGCAGAGAGCATCTGTTTCAGTCATCTGAAAGGAGAAAGGCTAAGGGAGGCAATTGTTTGCTGCCAGTATCCTGCCACAGGAGTCTGGCAGGCTGACTGAATTGATTTTCTTTCTTTGAACATCACCAGTTTTCGGATAAAGTGATAAAACTTCACTTGGTACCAAAGACTGATGTGTTACATCTTCTTCATCTAAATAGTTTTTACTGAAGTGTTTTCAATCAGAAAGAATATTTCTCAGATGGAAGGAGGTCCTGACTAATAAGGAAATTAATAGACAGTAAAACCAATCATACAAAAAAAAAAAAAAAGGTAAAGATTACTTGAGATGGTGAAAAAACCAATTTATCTCAACAGATATTACATTCACAGTCACTGACAGCTAAAATCAATGTGCATACAAACTGATAGAAGGGACTACGCAGAGGGGAAAAAAAATCCCCAACCCTCCCCCGCAAACACCCATAAATTTGAAAAGCATGCAATAAATTTTAACATGATGAATGAGGGGCTCTCTAAGAACTCTGAAGGGAGGATGAGTTTCAACTCAACTTGGCAACAAGAGTCAATTAGGATGCACCTACCTGGATAAATAGTTAGGTTCCTTTTACCTCAGACTGTCTGTAGGTAGGTAAATCAGGCAAGATTTGTGACTCATCACAAAACTGTTTTGTGCCAAGTAAGATTCGTGATTTTTTTCTCTGTGTAAACAAACTAACTTCACAACCTATCTTCACTCGAGCTTTTAAGTATGACAGTTATTAATATTTCTGAATAAAAGGTATTTTCCAATGTACATCATCAGTGATCTAAGTAAGGGTTTACATAAATACAGGGGATAAAACTGCACACAAAATAAAATGGAAAAAATGGCTGACATTGTTTCTTTACATTTGTTCACCATTTTGTTATTCAGAACTTCACAGGCTGGCATCTACTACTGTAAATGAAACACATTTTGATTTGGAAGGATCAAAGGAAAGGTACTGAGCTCAGATTTTTTTTTTTTGTTCCTTTTTAAAAGCCCTTTCAAGTTGGGGAAAATTCATGCATTGTCACCTCTGAGCACAATGTGATATAGGCAGCTGCTTCAAGCTGGCTACAATGTGCAAAGTTCACTGTCACGACCGGCTGACTGCTCAACTGTCAGGGAAAAATTAACAGATACAAAAATGGGAACATGTGGCAGTTTTAGAAACACACTTCTCAATAAAGCATACTGTGAACTATAGACTATTGCACGTTTCAACATGACACAAGAAAAATAAGGGGTTCAAAAGAGAATACACTTTGTAACATAGAAATATACAGACTAGCTTGTGCACAGAAATCAAAACATGGTTACAAGACACCACTGCAGTCAAACCTGTCTTATAGTCTGCTTATGATCTTAGTGACCTTAAGAAACTGGTCCAAACTGATTATCAGCAATACTTTTTTTTGTTACTTTTTTTTTAAAAAAATATTTTGAGACCACATTTTTGATACACATATATATATTCCGTGGTCAAAACAGACAGACTTAACTTTAGCGATACTAAATAAAAGTGCAAAAACGTTCAAAAAATAAAACAAAATAAAAAAATATGGAAGCATAAGCTAAAAATTTTCTGCATAGCTGAAATCTATTTAAAGCGAGTCCTTGGTAGGGGTTGCTGACAGGAGGAGAAAGCAGTTTTTTTTAAAATGTCTTCTGCACGTTTGTTTCAAATAATGCAAAAAAAAGGTCATTTGTCGGCTTTTAAAGTATTTCACAGGCAGTTCACCCCTGCGTCCTTAGATACCATTGTGGTGGCAGTGCCTCCTTCGGCGAGGTAAACAGCAGTGCTGGATTTGGGGGGGGCTGCCTGGTCACCGCCGTTGTTGTTGACCTCGCAGTGCAGGGGCTCGGTGGAGATGACCCACGTTGAGGGACGCCACCGCTTCAGGGAGTACGGGGTTTTCACGCGTTTCTTGATCTTCTCTCCTGAGCCCGACTTGCCATCCTGTGAGGAGTCACCTACTGAAGGAAAAGATAAAAGAAACAAAAACAAAAAAACCACCAAATAAAACCAAAATCAAACCAAACCAAAAACAGAGTAGAAAATAGTTTTATGAGGAAGGTAAGATTCCACTGGAGTCCAGGGTTGTTACTTATGTGAAACAGAACAAAATCTTATCACACAGAAGCAACTATGTGGCAGAGGCATGACAGGTATACATCAACTGCAACAGCTGCCATTAAAACAGGGGATTAGGTTCTGTTCTCTGTCAGAAATTACTTCAGTGAAGTAATTTGTGTTACCTGGAACGCACATTGGCATCAAACAGGAGAATCAGCATTTGACATTTGAGGGGCTTTTGCAATCATAGTATCTTATATTACCTGTAATGGGAGGTACAAAAGAATGTTGCTACTAAAGGACTGCAAAGGCTAGAATTCTAATAGTGTAATTAAATGTTAGGTGCCCTAATCCTACTTCACCTGGCAAACCCGAATACAAAATGGTCCTTTCTCTGTCCTAAGTCAGGATTTGGAATGTTGGGTTGCAAACCCAACTTTAATCGCGATAGAACTTTAGCAATAAAAATCTGATTGTTAAAAAACCCCTTTATACAACCCTTTCTTTTAACTTAACCATCAATTAAAGAAATTCACTGCAATAATATTTTTTCTTTACCTCAATAAGATTTCAAATCATGTCAACACATTAAGGCAAAAATTAAGGTTTCCTACTTAAAAGGAAGGCTTTAACATTCCACTGCTGAATATTCAACTACATTTCTTGAAAGGTATGTTCTGGTTTGGTTTTAAACCTTTTATTTCCAAAGGTGCCTGGCATCTCACTATATTTCACTAGTATCACAGCATCTGTCTAAACACAGTCAAGAGATGTGCAAGCACCTTTCAAAGACTAAAGTGGCTTCTGGAAATAAATATTCTCTTTAAAATGCACAGCAGGAGGCCTTTGCTCATACAAGCTCAAAGTCAAACACAAAGGATGTACTTAATTTAACTGTAACTATATGATTACATTTTTACTGTAAAAAGGAGAGTCCCATTATAACCTCTTGGATATTTGGCCATAAAAATCTCAAAGTGGTTATTCTGAAACAGTTTATTAAAATTCATTCCTTCTCTAACTACTTTAATTCATTTTTAATGTGCACATGGTAAACTGACAAAGAATTGCTATAATTTTTGGAGCTCAGATAACAAAAAAGACAACACCTTCATCTAGGGGTTCAACTGGGCTAATACAGTAAAATCAGTTGCTTTGAAGGTAATGAAGTATATAAGTAATTATTATAACAAATTATTTTAATCAATGCATCTTAGAGACAACTACTCTTAAGAGAATGAGGAAAAGTAAGGGAAAAAAGGTATAATGTGCCCCTGCAGAAAGGAATAGGAAGCTTTTTCAGTATGATTTGCAGCTGCCAAGGTAGGGGCCTTGCAAGGAATTACAAAAGTTAACCAAGAGCAAGAGTCAAGAGCAGATGGATTAGAAAGGGACACATTTATTCTGTGTATGTGGAAGGAAGATAGTGATCTAACATGCTGGAAATGATGGAGACAGGACTTTATCAAAAAGACTGAAATTGTGCTGACTCCAGAGATTAAATTTATATAGGATTTAAAAAGTGTGCTTTTAGGAGGGATGGGAGAGATGGAAGTAATTTCTGCTCAAGCAGTTATATATAGTTACTAGGTAAAAAAGTGTCAGAGAAACTGTTCAAGCCCTGTAGGCACTTACACTGCATACTACTGCTATCCAAACTATTTGTAGCTGACAGATCCAGCGAATTAGGCCTCTGTGCTCTTCTAGTCTGGGTCTGCCCAGGATTCCTCACGACACTCTGGATACTGGCTGTCGCTGTGTCTGCACACGGGTTGCTGTTGTTGTTATTGGCGTTTGTTCGGCCGTTATCCAGCGGTCGCTCCCTCCTGTCTACGAGGCGGTCCAGAACACCTTCGTCGTGGCCAACCTGCTGCTCCCGCCTCAGCAAGGGTTCGTGCTCGTCGGGGCTTGAATTAATATTCAGCCGGCTATCCTCCCCACTGAACTGGTTCTGAAGCATTTCCTGGGCCCTCTGCGCTACCGAGCTGGTTGTCTGGCCAGAGGGCACCGTGCCATTGGCGTACTGGGCGGTGCCAGCGTGAGAGTTCATGCCGTGGCCTCTCCCGGCCACTCCGTTCATGGTAACTGTCACGACGTGAGGTTCTGCAGCATTGATAGTATTCATCTTGGCAACGCCTGTTTCCACTTGCTTCAAGTTTGATTTGTGCTTGCCACCAAATTTTAACCGTGGCTCCTTTGTTGAATTTTTGGTGTTTAGGGGGAGGCTAGTAGGCCTCTTCGGAAGGTTCTGTTGCTTGGGTAGAGGATAGACCTGAGCAGATGGGACATCCGGAATCAAACATGCTTGACCATTGCCAGCCTGTGTGAAGTCCTGTTGTCCTGTCACCTCTACTGCAAGCTTTATCAGTGGATAAAGCAAGCTGGAACTAGTGCTGCTGAGTGGGTCTGGCCCGCTAAACTGCTTAAGTGAATGTTCCATCAGATTCTCATCAGAGCTTTCTTTCAGGTTCTTATCCACTTCTTTTGGATCCAACTTATTTGTCTCCAAGTCCTCCTCTGTTAGCTGCAGGCAAACAGGGGTGGGCCCACCTGGCTGCATGACGTTTGTAGTATGTAAGTTTGTTTCATCCGAGTAAGGCATTTCGGATATGGTGGTCATGCCAGTGCTAGGAGTGAGGCCAGTTGTATTGGTGGTGGTAGTATTGGTGGACAGACTGGTGACACTCGTCTCAGGACTAGGAATGCGAGCTTGCGCTTGTTGCCGCTCGTAGTTAATGGAATTTCTATTCTTTTCGCCTGAAGTCAACGGTGTAGTGGACATTGAATGTTCAGAAGAAATGTTCTTCACTATGCTGTCAGTGTGGTGGATTGAATCTTCAATGTAGGAAGAGGAAGAGTAATCTGGATATGGCCTTATCTTTGATACGCGTCGATGATGCGACAGATTCCTTTAAGAAAAAGTAAGGGATATTAAGATCATATATGTAAAAATCACCTCATATTATAAAGCCTCTCATTTAAGAGAGCTGAATGTCTTTCTGTTTCTTTCCATGCATAAACTAAGGATAGTCACAGTACAAACAGGTATCTCAGCAACTTCCTTGAAAAATCCAGGGTAGCAGAACACCGGTTTTACTAGGGCAAAATTTCATCCTGGATGTTACTGACTAAGGCAACGGTATTTCCTTCTATTTGTCCAATATGCTGTTCATCTAGTTCACTGCTAAGGTACCACTCTAGATGCAGAGAAGTGTCACTAGAGGAGTCAACAACAACTCAATAGACAAGATCAAGAAAGCAATGCTGGGAAAAAGTCAGAAGGTCCTACACAATGAAAATGCTATTATTTTAACCATTTAGATATTCTACAATTTGAACATAATTTTTTTCCATGACAATAAACACTGCCATATACAGCAGCATTACTCTTCTCTCATATCCAGATTTCTAGCACATACTATTAAGCACTTAAGTCAGTTCTGCAAATTCTTGCTCCTTGTGGATCATATATAAGCAGACAACGTGCAACACTTCTTTCCCTGGGGTCAAAATAACGATGCCTTAAACAATGGCCCTGCGGTTCTTTAATTGAAAAACTGCAGGTTTGAGACTCTGTAATTTCCTGAACTCAAACTAAGAATTCAGTTTTTAACAGAACACTTTAAACAGAAGATTTATGCATCATTTAGCGAGTGTCCTTAAAGGCAATTCCCTTCATCACTCCATATCATTGCAAGCCTGCTGAGACAGTTTGCCTAAGCTCAGTTTAAAGGGCCCCTCTGTGAGATGTACAGTTGTTGCCATAAAAGGTGCCTGAATTCCAGGGACACATACAGAGATCTTAAGAACACAAGCAATCAGGACCGTGTCACACAATACCCATATGTAGACTAGCTCACGTAACACACCCCCACTTCACAAGCGCAGAAATGTTAAGCCAGCACCAAGGTGTGGCTTCTCTCCTGGAGCAAGCTGAGCATTGCAATGGGCATTTGCTGCTGACTAAACCCAAATGTGTTCTCTCCTTACCGCTCATTTTGCATGGCAGTTGACATAGGATTGACTGTTGGACTAACTGATTTATTCCTCTCCCAGATCATCATGAGTTCTGCCATTCTCTCCTCAGCACACTGCGCTGTTAGTCGAGCCTCAGCATCTTGATCCCAGCAGTCTTCAATCGTTTCTTTAAGTGACCTCACAGCCTGCCGGGAGACAAAAACCCTTCATCTTAAATTATTTCCCCTTTAAATTGTGCTTCTAATTTACTGTTTTATGGCAGCACTCTGCATGCATGAAAACAGTCACAAGCTGGTAGGGAAGAGAATCTGAAGATCCACGATTTCCTTCAAAGCTAGTTTAACCTAATAACTGCAATATGCACGACTGGCATTATCACACCTCACACACACACATCAACTGGAAGACAATTATTTAGGAAAAGCTCCGTTCACCAATGCCCATACAATCTTCAGCCAGCCCTCTGAGGTATGCACGCTCAGCTTACTCTCCTTGCCTTACGAGAGCTGTGTACTAAGGATTGCTGATATTCTGGAAACGTTACTCTCACAGTTCTGCTAATGGTGACTGCCTCACTCCCCTGCACTGTATGCAAATAACACAGCCATGCCCACTTCATCATGCTTTTCTTCCTCTGTTCACCACTGCAGCATCCAAATGTCTCGTAAGTATCAGTGAATTTGTCTGCGCCACGGGAGGAGATTATTGCTGCACTTGTTTTACAGATGGAGAAACAGAAACACACACACACGTTCCTGGCATCACACTGGGGGATGAACTGTACAGTCAGGATTAGAGCTCAAGACCTCCAAAACGTGCTGCCATATGCTCAGAGAACTGGAGAGGAAACAACTGAAATTATAAACACTGAACAATTCTGCTTCCAGTGCATCTGGAGTACAAAAGCCAGGCAGACATTCATGGGCCCCTGCTGCCAATCCATGGCCCATGAAGAGGATCTGGTTTGCCAGAACATCTCACATCTACAGCCCAGCTTTAACCTCTCCAGTGCCGAGGACTGTGCACAATCCCAGCTGGACACTACGGCATTCAGTGGGTCCTGCTGACTGCCCCTGTGCCGGAACTGCCTCGTGCCCTTCTGGCAGTGACAGCCAGGACCGACTCTGCATGCGAGCCAAGAGCTCCTCACACACCGAGCGGGCTCCTGGCACAGCCTGCATCTGGCACGTCACTGCTGCTTAGCCAGGCAGCCACGGCTGCACAGGTGGGGACCAGCTCGCCCACAAACAAACCTTTTATCTCCCTTTCCACAGCAGATCACAGAGGGGCTAAGCAACTACCCTCCCCTTAGCTGACGGACACGAGTCAGAAAGCACCTGCAGGCACAAGGACATGGATCTGTTTTCTCTCCCACAGTAAAATGCCATCAATTCAACTTTTACAACTTGGTTTTGTCAAAATTTAGATTAAATATTTAAGTCTAAGACACTCTAATCTCCTGCCTCGTTTCTTTGCAAGACTCTCCCCTACAGGTTTCACCAATGCTTAATTTAAAATTCAAACAGCGCTTAATTTGAAACTGTATCTCCTCTAGCAGATCTTTCCTTTTGATGTTGTAAGGATCTCGACAGGAACACAATAATGACTGTATAGATAGCTAACAAAACTGAACGTCTAGAGCTTCACATTTACCACAATGTGTTTTCTATTAATTTCAGGTTCAAAGACTACTATACGAAAATGCACTATTTAGAAGTTCCAGCACTCATCAAAAAAATAGAAGGGACCAGAAATCTGCATTATTCTATTATTCTCTTAATATCTTTCAGTGCTGACCTTTGAAGTCAAGCTTGGATCCCACTTTGGCAAGTGGGACAAGAATGCTGTAATGTCTCAACGTAGTTTATAGCCCTTGAATTATTTTACCCATATCATCTGCTCAGATTGTTGCTTTACACTGTGAAAAACAATACTGCTAATCAAGGTCTGTAACACAACACATACAGTGCAAGAAGCAGACTGAGACTGCGTATATAACCACAAATACAGCATTCCACATCTTTTGAGTGTCTTAATTATGTGGCCTAAAAAGTAAAACATTACTTTTTATTTTTATTTCTCAAATGAAAATGACAAATACATTTCTTGAATATATGAATTTGCATGAAAGTGTTATAACCCAACATGTCAGCACAGCTTTAAACAATGGAAAAAAGTCCTTTTTTGCCATGCACTTGATACAGGAGGTTAGGACCTGCATCCAGGGTGAGGTTATCTGGAGCTTAGTTTTCTATACTATCTCCTCTGGAGTGCTCATTCAGATATTATCCTAGACTGGTAAGAAGTTGTTTGATACCCATGAGAGAACTACAAATTATTTATTCTTCTTTTCTCTTAAAGCAATGGTGTAAATCAATCCTTAGAGCTGGAGTTATCATCATAATCTTGATTTTTTGAAAAAAAAAAAAAAAAAAAAAAGTAACAACACAAAGAGTGTGTTAGGCAGTTTAAATATGGGGATCATCTAATAATGCTGGAGTTTATCAGCTTGCTAGAACGTAATTAACATTTAAAATGGTGATCTCCAAAACAACAAACCTTCTTGAACTGTTTTTGTTTTAGTTTTAACTGTCTTCAAAAAGAGCCGTCAAACTTGGCTCTTCCAACACTGCATTTGCCAAGGTGGCTATAGTTAAAACAGTTGTTGTTTGATTTCCTATATCTTTTGGGCGGGGATTCCATTTTTTTTTCTCCGCCCCCCTTGCCCCCAAGACTGGCTGGCCAAAACTGTGTTATTAAAGAACCTCTCTGTGAAGCTCCCAGCTCAGTTCCAACATGTTTTTCTGCAGTGTACCACTGCAGGCTACGCTCCTCTCTGAAAAGGGTTCTGTACATATTTACAAGCACCAGCACAGGTGAGCCCTCAGGCTCCTCGCTGTCTGCACAGCAGCTACACACTTATCAGCCAGCAAAGCCTCTGAAGATTGCAGGGCACGATTTCACTAAGGGAATAAAACCAAAAATATCTTTTTAAGAAAGAGTCAAATATGTCATTTTTCATACTCTCACTCAAGCTGCATTAGCTTAAACAAGTTACCATGGATCAGATGAAACCCCGTAACCGCATTTCACTTCCCTTGTAAAAGAAGACAACCAGTCCCCTCTGAGCTCAGGGGATTAGCATCACCTCACCTTTGCTGCGGATGAAAGCGAGCACACAGACTCACCAGAGTTCAGCTGACTTGCTGTAACTTGCTGGCCTGCAGCAGCAAGCAAGGCTCTAAGCCATAGCTACACTCATTCAAAACAACAAACAACATTACTACGTTTATGGTCTTGAAAACAAAAATTGCAGATCAAATGAAGCCATATAAAATTTGTAATATCGTCCTAATGAAATGATTGCTGGAAGCTTTAGCCTCTGCAAATTCTGAGGACTATACAAGTTCAGAAGAAGTTTATTATAATGTTTACAGATTTTAGTTTTGGAAGAATATATTGGCATTTTTGCCAACTATTTTATGGTTTTATTAGTTTATAAGATGTCAAAAGGCAAAAAAGGTCTTCATGTTTCTCATCCAACATACAGAGAACACATGGGCACTTCATGCATAATACTACAGACAATGTCTAACAATTAATATAAGTAGTTGTTTCCTGGGTATCACACTAATAATAGTAGTTTTCCTGAAAAGAAATCTAGTTTTTATGTCAGTGGCTTTTAAAAAACTGCATTCCATATTTAAGAAGTCCAGACAGAAACAGCTCCTAATCCTTAAATGCTAACAAACATTAAAAAAGAAATCAAAAATTGCTTTTAAGAAATGAGTACACCCTAAAGCTGATTAAATCACTGTTTCTTTGCAAATACTCTATCTCACCAGGCTGTTCTCCTTCCACGCTTCTGGGAATTTTGGTCTTTGCTTCTCTCTAGACACCAAGACTTGCATATCTTCAAAAGTAGGATGGTTTCCGACTTCAGTCTGGAAAGCCATCTGGTACTCTGGCACAGATTCCCCTGTTAGCAAAAGAAAGAAAGGGGGGAAAAATCAATCAGATTCAAAGGCAGAGCAAAGGCTTTCAGGTGATGAAAGGTACCAACAAAATTGCTGTCTATCGAGACATTCCCCACTTTCTCCACAAAAAATTCTAAATTAACTGCAAATGAATTATGTGCTGTTCAGCACATATCCTTTCCAAGGATAACATCCTCAAACTTTGCTGGCTGAGTGGCACATTCAGAACGTCTTGGATCCTGAGGATGACACCAACTTTCCATGAAACACCACTAACTGATTATATTCATGAACTTATTCGTGAAGAAGCCCAGCAAGATTACCAGCCCCTGCCCATAAAGTGCAGCTGTTTGACTACAGAAAGAATGCTGCATTTTAGATTTGTTCTATATGCTGTAGCTTGCGAAGAAGATGGTGGGTGTGGCACAACCTCATGTGCTAAATTTTAAAAGTCTATTTCCTTTTGTTTTATGTTACAGGTTTGGAAGATTTCCCTGCATTTTCAATGTCACTATCATAAATAAAAGTACAAATTACTAAAGGCTACATTAAATCACACTATTTTCCCATACATTCTTTCATGGGGAAAGTCTGAAAAACACTTTTATCTGTTCTAACAACTAGAAGCACTGCCTTTCCCACCAGATTAACTCTCAATGTATTTAAGCTCTGGACAATAACAATAATGCTCAAATTGCCCTTACCATGAGGCCTGCAAACTGCCTGAACAGGTAATTTCAAGTCTCTCAGCAGGAACCGTGTCTCACCCTCAAACACTGTGCTGACAACCACCACCGCGAACACTAGATGGCACCGACTTAATGGCAGAAGCAACCGAGAAAATTAATTCCCCTCTTCACTTTCAAAAGCTCTGGATAAGGAGTAGCTTTGGTTACTGGTACTGCTTTCTACTTTTAAAAAAGCTTTCCCCAGCTTTTTTAGTTACCTGGGAAGAGGTCTGTACATCTCATAAATATCTCCCAGTAGATGAGGCCTAGAGCATACATGTCCACTTGTTTCAAAGCAGATTCACAGTCCCTCAAGTTCACTGCTCCTTCAAGCACTTCTGGGGCCATATAGCGGATCGTGCCGACCTGAGGAAACATAAAATCAAAGCTTCACATCAGGAAGTAACTGCCAAATTCAATTTATTGTGTAGATTTATTTTTTAATACCCTATTTTGTTCGGTGTTTTCTACAGTTATGGAAAATGCAGTTCTCTTCTAATCCATGTCCTCAGCTTCTAGACTCTTACTAGCAGCCTAGTCATAACAAAACCCTTGCCCTACTTTGTCACTTTTTTGTATGTACCAGAACAAAATAACTTTGTCCCTTACTTAATGTTCTCAGAAATGTTTTTTTCTGCCCTGTAATTACTCTGTTAAACGTCAAGGTATGTATCATAACGGAAGAGCGTGCTACTGAAGATTAAACTTGTTCTCTTTTTCCTGAACTCTCACTAGGGCTCTACCCTACATCTTCCATAGTCAAAGGTTATTAACAGCCTTGTAAGAGTCTATTAATTTTCAGTAGGATATATGTCAGTTAGATTAGAGCACTCACCAGTACTAGTACAAGAGTGTTTTGCCACAGGACTGCTCCCTACCCCAACATTTCAATAGCACTTTCCCTGTTTCTTTGTTCAGTAAGGGGAGATCTAAAAAGAGCACCTGTGCACTATGTACTGTCAATTTAGCACTTGCTTTCTAAGGGAAGGTGATTAGCACTGCAAAACATATTCTTTTGAATGAAATGTAAAGGTTTTCTGTAAAAGCACATACAAATTTACTGAACCATTAGGGACTTTCATTCTGTTTAAAATAGCCTTGCTGTAATTCCATAGTCTGTATTGGATGTCAAGTATATTTATGCTTATACAAAAACAAAACAACAACAAAAAACTCCCCCACTCTCTGAGTCACAGCAACATAAAAAGGAAAGCTTAAGAAATCAGTTTCTTCTTTGTGCCTAGAATCCATTATGACCCACTCCTAATAGATGTTTTTCCAATCTGTTCCTTAAATTCATAAAATGATGCAAATTCTATATAGCCTTCCTTAGCAGTCCATTCCAGACCCTGGCTGCCTTCTACAGATTAGAAAGGTCTCCTGGTAACTAACCTGAATTTTCCCTCCTGCAATATAATCCCATTATCTCTTGTCCTGAATGCAAACAGTTTATTCCTTTCCCTTTGCAGCAGCTGTTTACATACTTCAAGACCTGTCTCTGTCTTCCCTCAACAACGCTCATTCTTTTATCTTTTCCCACAAGGTGCTTTTTCAAGCACTCCCTGGTTTTTTTGACCCTGTTCTTTCTCAGCTGGTCCTTGACTTTCTACATGTACTCACTCAAACACAGATGTATCCATTTGAAGTCCAGAAAATTGCAGATGACACCCAGAGAAATTGGTGTAGGATGTTGAATGTGGTATTGTCACCATTTTGGAAAAATTAACACCAAAATCTCCAAAGGATGTTTGGTCTTCAGTTAACGCTTGCAGTACAAGACTGAAGGGACCTGTACCACACCATTGCAAAGAACATGGCAACCAAATCTACCTTATGTCTTCTTGTATCTCACACAGAAACTTCAGTCTCCAGGGTTGCCAACAGCCTTTCAAAATGCTACGTTTGTCTCAGTGTTTTGAGAATAAAACCAGCTTCTTCCCATGGAGATTTCAGTCACTTCTCACACCTACACTGCAGCAATTCCCCCTTACAGAAATTGAACCACCTGAACATTCACCTCGCAGCAACAGAAATAACTCTTTCTCAGTGTTACTTCCACACTAATTTGCTCTCCTTTATGCACGGGTTTATCCTCATTTATACTTACCTCACTAATGGCTGCATTATCTTCCTCACCTGGTCGTACCAGTCTGTTTCCAGTTAACTTCATTGAGAGTCCAAAATCACTAATTACACATGTTCCATCATTCTTTACCAGGACATTGCGGCTGTTCAAGTCACGATGGGATATCGCAGGTTTGTAATGGTCTATTTGGACACATGAAAGTGCTCGTTACTATTTGAGCAAATCTACTGTTTGGCAAAATGAGAGAACCAGATGATGTCTGTTCAGCTATTATAAACTGAGAATCATCTTTTAGAAAGCTAACATTTTGGCTTCTTTACAATGAGCTCCAGAGTATGCAATCTGTAGAAAACTGACTGGCATTCAGAGTTTCACCATACCTACATAACATATTAGGCTACTGCTATATACAGTTCTAGTGTTTGCTGATGATCTTCTTTCCAAGGGATATTTTAGAATTATTTTGGCAGTGGAGACACTGTGTACAGATCTGCTGCCACAGCCCTAAAAGCCATTTCAAATACTCTCTCTCATATCCACATTCCTGTGTCAAATAGGGCACCAGCTACTTAGGTTAGGATTGGAATTGGCATTGGTACCTATTCAGAAGATATGTAGACAATATTATTCCTGAACAGAGTCTGAACACGTTCACCTTGCGTGGGATCTGATCTTTTCCAAAGAATAATCTCAGTTGTTCCTAGTTTATATGCAATTTAATTTGTTAGTAATGCAGCCAGCACTATAGAACTCATTTTAGTGTGGAATTCATTCTACTCCATGAGTTCCTTCCTAGCATTCACAGCCTATGGCTGTCTCTTCTTTCTGATGGAAGGCTTACACATTTTTTGGCTGCTAATGGACACACGTGTCTGCACATTTTGAAATGATGGAGTTAAGATGATAGCTGCAGTTTCAATGTCAACATAGGAATACTGATTCGGGTATTTTCAGGCTTGCACTTCTAGCAGCATCTTTAGTTGTCATTCTTTGCTAGAGCTGACGCTAAACATTTGAGATACATAGTTTGGAATTTTAATCCAAACACTAGCACCTTAATGTAGATTCAGTGAAACCATCCTTTTATTTACTGCCAAAAAGCTTCAGTGCCAGGCCATATTCTGTAGCCTGATACATCACAGATCTCAGAATCTCTGCTTTATAATCATGATACTTCAGCTGCTGAAATGTTGGCTGAGGCATGCAAGCAGATACAAAGATACTAATCAATACACTGTCACATCCAGCACTCTAATAAAACACCAGAAGTCCAGCATATCGTTTGTACACAGCAAAGGCTAGAGCCAAACCCTTAGACAATAATCAAGACATGATAAATAAAACTTCAGTGGAGTTAAAAGATATAATTATTTCTCCTTGTGTATACTGTTCACATACAAACTAAAAATTGCTTTGGTGATCTGTGTCTGAACTGCAAAAACAAACGCAACACCCCATCTGTTTGCCCTCTGCTAGACAGCCAGCCACTGCTTCAGGTCTTCAGTAATCTGTTGCCATGATACAGCAGCACTGCACAGCTCTGCCTCCTCCTCTTGCCTCTCTCTGGGGCTCTCCTAGCTCTCACTCCGTGTTTTCACAGCAGCATCACAGCCAGAGCCCACGACGTGGGGTTGTTCAGAAGGAAAGAACATACCAGTAGTTCTGAGCAATCTCTACTGGCATTCATCATTTCCTACTCTCTGTACTGTCACAGAGGAAAAAAGAAAGGCAGGAATCTACTCCATGATAGAAATTAGAGTATCTATCTTGAAGATCTTGGAATGCCTTCCTGGCCTTACCTCCTCGAGGCAGCTCCGTGTGCAGGTACGCCAGGCCCCGAGTTATGGAGTGTGCCAAGCGACAAGAGCTCACCCAGTCACTCGTGTGGAGACTCAGGTATTTGCACAGAGAACCCTAAAAAAAACCCAACCAAAAACAAAACAACAAACATGGATTAAAATCATTGTCCAGCTGAATAACTTCAAATCTTTAAAAAAGTCAGTTTTATCCATTACTCTTGAAAGGTATAAATCTTCAACTGCTTCTGTGTTTACTGACATATTCTAAAACCCATGACTGGACCAAAGTTGCACTGAGTTCTAGTGCTGCCATTTGGTTTATCTAAAGTGGAATAGAAATTGTATCACAAAATAACAGGGACTGCCTTAGAAATAATGATATTAATTATAAACATCTTGTTGCAGAACAGAAGAAAGGTAACTAACTGCAGACATAACAGCCTGGGTTATGTGGGCTTTACACCCACATACATATGTGGACACTTACAGAATACTCAACATCTCTCACTGGCACAGCTAGAATCTATTTATGTATCAAAACAAAAAAAACCCTAAGGTAACTCAGAGTAGGAGTGACCGAAGAAACAGTGCACGTGGAATCTCTTCTAGAAAGAGAAGTTACATATGTAAAATGGGGGATTTTACAGTCGTTAGTTGGGAAATCTCCAAGAAAACTAGAAGGAAAGGTGTGAATTAGAATACTGAGATATTCTGGAGTCTGAGACTGCAATCCAAAACAAGAGCCAGACCCTGCAAACTACAACTTTGAGCAGTTCTTATGCACAATCCCCAGTGACAATATACTTCTAACAGAGGCCACAGGACTGTTGTCATGGTGTGACTGGGAAATACTCACTGAATAACGATCTCAAACCAGCTTCAGAGCCTGTTAGCCACCAGATAATTTTTAAGCCAGCTGAGGGCTGTGATTTTATGCTTTTAGTTCAGTTCAATACCAATGACAATCAGGAAAATTTTAGTCAAGATTTAGAGAGAGATATATTTGTAATTAAGATTATCTTATCAAAGTCATGAGTTACATGTCAAAATGGGGACATTTGTTCTGATTCTAACTACTGATAAAATCGATGCTTTTAACACTCAAAAGATTCCACCGTGTTTTACAACTTTTCTGTTGTTCTAAAAGGACATGAGTGTCTGACTATTGGGGCAACAATTCTGTGGCTATTACCTATTTCCCACTATGTCATCCCTCTCAGCTTTCTTTTTCGCCTACCACACCTCAGAGTACCATCAGAACAGCCTGTTGATTGATAAATACACCTATCTTTCCTTTTATTACTTGCTTGCCTACTTCCTTTGGTCTGAAGGCATGTTTGGATAATGATGCAATCTGGGTCAAACCCATCTGCCTTGCTTTCACCAAGGCAACATCCAGAACAATTTTCTGTGTGAAAACGTTCTGGTTTTTCTGTCCTTATTTCCAAGAAGGAAAGTATTTTGAGGGGGAATGATGTTTTGGGTGGGGAATATTTCACCTGCACATCTTGTATTGGTTAGTCCTTTTTGAAATCAGATTTATGGTTCCAGTTTGAACACTGCAATTCCCTTTTAGTAAGGCTATCACAGCAGGCTTCCTTCTCTGCTGTTAACTCCACATACAGCAGAACATCTGCTCCCTGAATTAAGGATCACACTGTGCATTAATTACACCTGCTGTGCACTTTTTCCAATGACTTCTAAACAACCAGTGGATTGATTTTAGACTAATCTTGCTGTTCTTAATACCATATTGAGAAAGAATCTGATAATATGATGTCATAAGCCTCATCTGTGCATTTAATCAGATCCTGTTTATATAAGCAACAAGACACCATTTTTACATTTCAGCTAAAAACCCTTTTGTTCAAGAAAACAGCAAAACCAGGTCACCTGTGAAGGCAGTTATCCTCCACCCTCCCAAGAGCAGAATATTCACTTGATTTCATTAAACTCAATTACTTGAAAATTAGCCTGTTATGCCCGAGCTGATGTGCTTTGCCACTGTCCATCTGGTATGGGCACAACTGACCTTTCTTATGGTCATTTCTAGTCTCTCTGATCTCCTCAGATGCCTGTCTCTTACAAGCTGACATGATCAAGTGTGTTCTCACTTAAAGGTTTCAGTTAAGATACTCTTTACATGTTTATGCTATGCTGCCTTACATTTGTATATAATATATATATGCGCATGTAAATACACATCCATATTTCGGTATGTATTTAAATGTATTCATTTAATTTTCAACACAAGTTCAGAGGCTAAAAAACCCCTAAGACAGGCCATCATTACTGGTACTTATCACTGTTCTGCTCCTTTTTGCTACTTAAGTAGGCAGCTTTTGTCCTGCTGTTGCCATAACAGAGCAGGCTTCAGCCATCACCTTTACACCCTGGAGGAAATTCAATAGGACTTGGCTTACTTGAGAGCAAAAAGCTCATTAAAAAAATGATTTACTGAATAACTACAGTTTTTTCCCATATAAAGGCAAAAAAGCCCCAAGATAAATCGTGAAACATAATTTTTTGTGTTTTCATATACATAACCCCTATATACATTACATTTTATGGTTTATACTGTGTGTTTTCAAAATGTTTTTGTTTCTGTGTACACACACACACACACAGCATTAGGAACTCAATGAATTTGAGGGATGTAAGCATTCAGTTAGCTAAGGAGATTTGAAGATAATGGTTCTGGAAAGGGAGGCTGCCTTCTTTCTGTAGTCCTACACCATCAGTATATGGTACAAAAAATAAATAAGTACGCCACAGAAAGCTTTACAGAAGGTAACAGAATAAAAAGGTAACATGATTTATGGTACCATAAACTAGTCTGACAAAAATACTGGATCTATTATATTTCTCTGTAAAAAACCCCCGCTATTAACAGTTACTGAGGTCATTAACTGCCATAAGAGAGATAAAATGTTTTAATACTAAAAAGTTTTAAATTTATTAAATTATTTCTAAGTAAAAACAACTCTTCAAATTCTGTCCTTGAGTATGGACGGAATTGACTAAAAAAAACCTGCACCATAACCAAGATCAGCTAAGAATTTTTAAGACTACGTTTGGTAGCACTAACTGAGAAATCTTAAAGAGTATTACAGTAAACTACAAAAAGGTTCATTAAAATTGTAATTTATATGGATTATTTTTACATTACTGTACAAGAAACAGCAGCGAAGAGCACCGACAAAAACTAAAGTACATCCTTTTTTATGTGGCTATTCTTAGGATTCTAAACCAAGCCAATTGATTCCTCTGCAGCACTTACATTGGGGTAATATTCCATCACCAATAAATATTCCATGCGGCCGTCGGCAGTGAATCTCTCATCCCCCACAATGAAGCGGGCGATGTTGTCGTGTTCCATCAGCGGAATCCTGTAAATGTTCCTCTCATTGACAAAGTTCTGACGATTAGCAAAAGAAAATACTTTGACAGCAACTGGACGTTCATCCAGGGAACCTTTGTACACTGCTCCATATCGTCCCCGGCCAATCAACTGCAAAAAAGTCAATAATTAGTTCACTAAATAATAGAAGAAGACAAAACCCCAAGTTTTCACTCTACAAAAACTGTATGCCAACTTTTATACTGACTTATGCTATAAAAATACTGAAGACAGTAAATATTTCGTAGTGAAAACCAGAATTAGAATGCTGTCATAAAAGCTATTTTGGAGCTGGAAACCTCAGCCCAGGCCAATGTAGGTCTTACTAAATTGATCTATGGTCAGAATATCCAGTAAATATATAATAAACAATCTATTCAGCACTTTTATATATAGAATCAATAAAATACATGTCTATTGGGATGCTAATTCTTTTATTAAAGCTTTGCCTACTAAACATTTATAGCTTTTATGTGATCAATTTTATTTCACTCCAGAGATCACAGACATCGAGGTAAACATTTTAGGTTTAGGACAGGTTATAAGCTGTACCTTTTAGGTTAGTAATAACAAAATACTCATTTATACTGTAAAATAGATACCAAAAGAGGTAAACAGGTTTCAACAGAAGGAAACAATTAATTCCTGACTACCTGTGAATCTTTATTCTAGCCCCCACTATGCTAGACAGTCTTCACAGAATGGCCTTTCCCATCTCCATGGCAACTGAAGAAGAAAGATGCAATCTCTGCTCTAAACCAAAATGCAGGACCACCTTCAGGAAAAGTCCTAATTTCTAAAGCTCAAAAGATTTTAACTACATAAGAATTTAAGCACCTATTTAATTAAAATGATTTTCAGGAATACCTATACATGGAACTGTAAGGATTTCATGAACCATCTTGCTACTTTTTAAATTTAAACACTTTTTAAATACTACTTGCAAATGGAGGAGGAACAGAAAACAGAACAGATAACAGAAGTAGTGTTTCTAAAAATTATAACATTGTCTAATAGGAAGGTTTTCAACCACGAAGTATTATTTAAGGGAGAGACTTTTCATTTCTCAGTCCTTTCATGTCAGCGGATTGCAAAGCAGCAGCAAGTCACTTCCAGGTACAAACCTGGAACATCTTCTACCCACGGAGAGTCAAAAGGTAAGCACAGATTAAGACATTAGTCCTGCAACACCCTGTGATGGGGGTGGGGGGGGGGTGAGGAGTCAGCTCCTTCAGATACAAGAAGCAGGACAGAAGACCCCACAGCAGATCTCTCTACCAGCACAGTCACTGCTTTCTCCAAGACTGCATATCAAGTAAGAGTAATCTCATCTGGGGCTTTGCACACTTCTACAACACACATCGTTAAACTCTTGTAAACTCTGCCTCAAATACTTTTTTGCTGGCAGAAGGCACCTGAGATTCTTAGCTAATTAGTCTGCTGTCACCATTAGCACAGCCCACGCTGCATGCCTGCAGTCTGCATCTCTAGGTGTGGTTTCTCCTGGGAAAAAGAAGAAAGTACCACACTCTGCATCTCAGTCATTCTACTCATTTATTTCTGGCTGGAAGTTTTTTAAAATTCCATACGTTCTATCACTCATTCCAACTGGAAGCACAGCATTTTGCAGTTGTGTGATGATACATCTAACACCAAGCTGAGCAGAGAGTTCTGGTTGGCCTCCAGTTGCCATGGAGATAGCTAATACCCCACAGTGAAGAATGACTATACATAAATGCACCACTACTGAAAAATACTGCCCTATCTACAGTACATTCGGTATTCCAATAATGTTACTAACAAATTCCAAACGACTACAGCATGGTACTGTACTTAGAGTAAGTGGTGTCAATCAAAAAGATGGATCTTTTGATGCAATGCTGAAATACGTTCTAATTTCCTCCACTACCTCCCAGTGTTTGTTCTTGAGGCAGAATATGTTCTGCCTAATTCCAACAATATTACTAACAAAATCAGACAAAATAATGTAACTGCAGTTAACCCTTTCTTTTTATTTCTTTCTGTGAAGAAAACATTACAGGAGTAGTGATACATTCATTTCTGTAACTATACCTGGAAGACGATATAACCAAAAGTGTTATATTGAACAAAAATGAAGATTAAAAACCGCGTTGAACATTTACCTCCAACAACTTTAGATTATCCAGATCCAATGAGGGCTCTGATGCTGCTGCCTCCATCATGTTCATACTGTGCAAACCTTGTTTACGATCTCCTGGGGAAGAGGGTGAGGAGGAAATCAGATAGTTTCCTTTCAATGACATGCTCCGAGTGAAAACAATACAACTTACCTGGGACTTGGCAGAAATACATATTGTAGCAGGGACATAACAAGTACTACATATACTACAGATATCTGCTACACCAAAAGTCCCTGGTAATAACTATAAAGCACGTTCACCATCTCACTTGAGCTGTGTTGAGCAGATGGTTTGTGGAAGAAAAATGGGTCCCAAAATGCCAGCTTGGACAAATCATAAATCCCTCTGAACTGTTACGAAAGGGATATCACCATAAAGTGTCAGAGATGAGAAAGGGGAGCATTATCTACAAGCATATAATAGGGACTGGGGAGAACAGAAGACATAAGTGGAACTTTGAGAAAGAGCCAAAAGAACAAGCGAAAAACACAAAATCAGAAAGATTGTCAATTCCTACCTGCAAGCATCCTGTATCCAAAGAACAGGGCAACAATCAAAACAGCCAGTACAGACACAGACGCCAGGGCAATAACAATGGTCTCATCTCGATGAAAAGAATGAGAGGAATCTGAAAGCAATCAAGATGAGGACTCTTTAATTGTAAATTTGAAATAATCAACACTAGAAACATGTAATTGTTATTACAACAATGGGGGGGGGGGGAATGTACACTGGCTTGTAAGACAACGCAGTAAACTGTTTTTCCTCTCAAAATCTAGGGATGGCAAAAGAGCTGATCAAACACAGCTGAGCACATTCATCAACAGCTTTTCCCAAACTTCCCTTGCCCTGTATAGAGAGGCATTGACAGCAGAAAATGAATTTTGAGCTGGCAAAGTTCAGCCCAGCCATACAAAGCCAAGTAAATACAGCCCTGCTCTACTATCTGTGCCTTAATCCAGTTTCCTGGTATGAATCAAGTTTGTAACCTTTACAAGGCTTTTTTAATTGTTTTTCCCAGGATGAAAATCTCAAAAGAGTTTGCTAATTGTGCTGCAAATGTGATGAATACTGAATGTTTTGCATTCAAATATATACAACATACATAAGTCCACTTATGCAAATATTTCAAAATACTTTGGGGCTTTGATTTATGTCAGTGCTCAGCTAATTTTTGGCATAATTCTCATTCCTCAATTCACAAAAATACAGAGGTATCTCCACTGACTGTAGCAGAGTATCAGAAAACCTGAAAAAAAACCCACTCAACAACATTACATAACTGGCTTTATTGAGCCTTTTTTTGAAATAGCATTTGATTTTTTGTCAAAATTTCAGTATCTTGTTTTTTCAGTGCTGGAGTTTTTGGGGGTTTGGGGTTTTTTTCCCCCTCAGTGGGGAAAAAAGATTTCATGAAAAGATTTGTTAGCGAGTGTTTTTAACAGCGAGCTTAACGCTTCCCTGTGTCAGACCCCAGTCTTGCTTTCTGAAGGCATAAAAAAATCCAGCCCCTTTAATACAACAATTTATTAGTGCAGATACTCTTCTGATGTCAGAATCACTGGAATGTGGCACTACAAGACCTCATTTACTTTGGCTTCCAAACCGAGTTTGGGAACTATGTTTAAACTTGTCTTATATATTGCAAAAAGTACTCCTTAAAAGACTGTAATGAGACCTAACTATGCTAAAACCACAAAATACAAAGTGCACACAAGACTTAAACATTGGATAAATTTTTAGGTGAGACTGAAATACAATTTATCCCAGTCTACACTAACTGAATAAACTGGTAAATTCCCTTTTCTTGTATTGCATTTAAGAGAAATTAAACACGATTCACTTATTCAAACTCCCAGTGTGGACAGACACAAGAGAACTAGATAAGAAAAGAAAGCAAATTTAAAAGAAAACAACTTCCATTCTTACATAACCATAACGGTTAGGGAAAATAATAAAAAGCTGGTAAAACAGAATACCAGAGAAACTTTCAGCTGCAATAGAAAAATCATCTATCAAAAAAACCACGTAGCTCATATCTGATACACCAATTTAAATAAGAGGAGCTTGTGATAATCACAACAGCATCAAATTTAAATTTGTTCTGTCAAAAGAAATACCATCACTACTGGTTTTGGTTCCATAAGAAAGTGAGTTATCGCCACAGTGCACTGTAATGTGGAATAAGAGCTGCGACTTCCACTGCGAGGAGATTAAAAGATTCACATTACAACTGTCATCTAAATTATAAATTCAAAACATACACATACATATATATTAAAAAACACAACATCATAAAGGAAACTGTTGCATCATGCAAACCTTTGAGAAACACTACACAAATCTAAGAAGCTGAGTAACTGCCAGCAGGGAAATGGTAATTCTGCCTTTCCTATTTTTATGAATGGAATTTACATGTTACTGGGTTATCTTTTAAAATATATATTAAATGTGGCAGGTTTTGCATCAGTTCAAGGCAGTGCCTAGCATGTACTAAGAAGATGCAGGTTGTGAGAGACTGACCTTTCTGCTGTAATCTCAGCTGTATTTCCTCCAGAGTGCAGCCATTTGCAACCTTCCCATTGCCAAGTAACCACTAATCGTTTCCACCACTGTTTGCCAAATGGTATCTGATGCCTAAGTTTGCTTGCTCTGCTTTAGCTTTTGGTACAATCAAAGGGTTAACAGCATGTCTCCATCAGGAGGGCCCTCCTCCATCCTGGAATGGGATTTTGCTGTCCCTCCAGTCCTTGCATAGCCCAGGGCAAGGGTATCCCGAGCAACAGGTTCTTCAGCAGCTCTGGCAGCCTTGGCACACCCCCCTGAGCAGCCTGTGAATGGTGGCTTTATGCAGGCTGAAGAGATACTAGAACATCTCCAGACAAAAATGTTTTGTGCCCATCAGCAGTAGAAAAACACCCAGAGAAAAAGGATCATTGCTTTCTCCTTCCTTGCCCTACCATCCCCTCTGGGGGATGTTTCTCTTTAGCGGGTAGCCGTGTAGCCACCAGGTAACCTCAAAGAACCTCCCTGGCCCCTTCAAGAGAAAAGAATATTTTATTTTTTTTAAGCAGAGTTGTTTCTTAATGAATCTTAGATCGGCTTATCTTGAACTAATTTTCAATTCTTCTAAGTATTTTAAAATAACATCGTCAACATTCCAACAGCCAAGTCAGTCCTACAGTGCGAGTTACTACCGTTGAACAACATCTAGAAATTTAAGAATACAAATTTCTTAGTGAGTGTAAATGAACATCTCAATGGACTTGTAAGATGCAGCTCAAAACAGTATGTGAGTAAAACCCTGCATGTGACAGCCAGTCATTTCCCAGCAAGGACACTTTTACTATCTTTTGCTTATAAATCTACATAAGGAGAAAAGCAGAAAAAAACCCATAATGACAAAAAGCCCAGACAGCTCCAAACCCCCCACAGACGTGTTATTTCTATCCACCCTTTATCTGCTTTGTATGACAATAACTTTTGTAATGTGAGATTATCAATCTTTCTTAAATAGAACAAAAAGGCTAAGTCACTTATCTGCCCAGTTTTAAACACTTCCAAAGCTTAAAAAAACTCTTATTAACTCACTAATTTTATCAATCCATCTTTTTTCTTTGGTTATATGTCACCTTCAGTCTTTTACATCACACTTACTTTTAAACACCTAGATAAGAAATGCTACCAAAGCCAGATAGGATCTCTCAAGGCATTTCAGGGGTTTACATTTCCTCTTTTATCTACTTCTAAGTAATTAATACATATTTTACATGTACATATGCACAAAAGTCATATTTCTCTTGGTATTATTTGGAGATGTATTTTAACTAAGTCACCAAAAGGCACATCACTGTGGGTCAGTAAAAGTAATCACTGACCTTTAAGCAAGGCACTTTTGAAACAAGGATGCAACATCTGTAGAAGTTTCTTTTCACGCTTTCTTCCATGAATTTATAGCCCTGGCTGAAACAACCACGGCTCCTTATGGTTAGAACATTTTATATGAAAGTTTACTTGATACTACATCTCCTATCAATAGCTCCACATGCATGACAGTGCAGAAACAAATTTTTCTGAAGTAAGACTTTCTTCATCTGAAAATGTTAACAATCCCTCCCTCAAATCAGTGGACTCTGCTTTTTTTATTTATAATGCCCAGACACCTGCCATACAACTTCCAGATTTTTTTCATATCATCGTATGAACTCACTCTAAACATAAATAACAACCACTCAAGAATCTCATTTTAGTTTTCAGAATCATTACCAATATTTGAGCATTTCCTTACTGACAAATTCAAACTGAATTAAAAACAAATGGTCCAACAGTGCCTTCAGATCTCACACTGGAAATGCTGGTATCTCAGCATTATTCCTTAATCAATGTCTAGCATAAAAAATCAATGGCATAATGAGCAGATTAGCTCAGACTCTAGAAAATCCAATGATTAAGGAGTCGACTGCAGAGACAAATTCTACCTACCCTTGCACACAGAAGAGCAGAGTTTCCTCAGGTTTACGTTACTGTAACTGAAAGCAAGGTTAGTGTTGCGCTTGTTTCGCTGCTATGTCTACCTGAGGTTTTTATTTCCAACTTAGGCTCCCTGACCTAGTCAAAATCTGCCACAATAAAAAATTAATACCAAGAGAAACCACCGGAAGGCCCAAAACACCTCAAGAGTCAACTTCTTGTCCCAGCTGGATGGGAAAGGAGAGCACCATTCCCAGGGCTACCGACTCTACAAGCAACAGTACAGAGATGCCATTTAGAAGACAACCCAGCACGTACACTCTTCTATCTTGAAACATTTTGCCAGTAATTCTGATATTGGTCAGCATTCTCCTGAAGTCCACCAATTTGCATCACAAAGAAATATCACAGCAAACAGCACAAGCATTTTTTTTCTTTTCTTTTTTTAAATCAGAAAAATAAACAAAACCTGACTCATTAACAGAGACAACCTCTCCTGCTGGCTGGGCAGCAGCTGGTAACCAACAAGCCACCATTCCCAGAAGTGTCCTGACCTCATCATCAACAAAGAGCTAATTTTTGGCCTCCAAAAACCCAAGTACAGCAGGCCTTGTGTATGGAGAGAATTTTGTCAAAGGTACACACAAATAATTGGGAACGTATTTCAGAGCACACCGTGAGGGGGAATGTTTCTAGCACTGGGTTAGATGTGAGTCATCTGCCTGAACCCAGCCCTGCACGTGGGATACTCCCTGCAGGCACTTCTACACATTAGGCATTTCTCTCTCTTTTCTCAGGCATCACTGCCATAATAGTTTCCAAGTACTTATACAGTATCTTTGATAAACTAAGTTTTTTAAATTAAGCCTCTATATTGCCGCACATGGAGATTGTCCAACTGCTGCCTTCCCAGCCTTCCCCAGGAATGACACAGAATGAAGAATACTGACAGCGCTAATGGCATCAGGAAGAACAATGTTTTTCCTTCAAATTAACTTGTCCACTCTAAACACAAGCTTGTAATATTAATAAATGCAAAAGTACTCCAATCTGTGCCAATGCTTGAAAAAGCTTCTTTTATTTCTCTGTAATTTAACTTTCAAAAATTAAAGCCCTTTTTGTATGCTTCCTGTTTCCATACTTTAAAATTAGCATTTATCCTACGATGAAAGAACATTCTGAGAAAACAGACAAAACCAGGTAACAACAGCCAATGGCAAAAGAGTCTGTAAATATACAGAACTCCTTTGGGGGAGCCAGAGAGGGGATGTGTGACTCTTCTAGCTTCCTTTCCCATCAGCAAATACTCTGAAACCTGCAGACAACCATCCCCCCAGTTCCCCCTCACCCCCCATGTATCTTCCCTCCCTGGCTGCTCTGGATAAAGCATCAACTAACCCACCACTACCACTACTGTGTCAGTTTAAGCACGAACGTCCGTACTGCGAAGGTAAAATATTCCAGCCTGGTTGACAAACTGTGAGGAGAACGGGAGCAGTTTCCCTATTTCCTACTTCACTGTTCAGCACGTTGTTGCTCTGATACTATTACTGAAATCAGAATGTATGAAGAGAACGGAAAATGAGGAGAAGGAAGGGTACCCTCCTCCTTATAACAGCTGAAAGCTGTCCAGCGAAGTTCTCTCTACTACAGCTACACCACAGGTTTTACACCGCGATGGCCAAAGAGCTCCACGGGACACCGCAGAGATCACTGCTATGATGAGACGTCTTAAGACAGCCATGAGAAAAGGCAGCAAGTGTTAACCAAGCTGAAAACCTAGGAATCCTAAGGGGAAAAATTTGATTGTGTAATTAAAGGCTGTATCCCAACATAAACACACAAAAGGAGATGGCCTTAAAACTGCAAGCAGTGACATTGTTTCCTTTTAATATTTGAATGTTTGAATATGAAACCTTAGGTTTCAGAATGCTGTTTCAAAGCTATATATTTACATGGTGGTGATCATATAATAAAGGACATTTGCACATAAATTTCCACCAGATCTCTATATTGCTATTAAAGCTTTTTATTCCATCTTCAGAAATCTGCCTACTCTTCATGTAAATGACTCACAGCTGTGTATCTGTCACACAGTAGTAAATAATTCTAGAAAATATATGTGTGTATTTAAGTTTAGAGAAGCATTGTGTAAAAACATTTTAGAGAAACGTACAATTATTCTATATAATTAAAATCAGTTTTAAAAATAATTACCTATGTTCCCACAGAATTTCTGGTAGCTGTGCATCAGAAGCCAACCAGTCTCACAACTGGTATGTACCAAAATACTAATATTTATATAATTTGCCATATCACAAGTAAGTAGCAATGTTAGTCTTGAACAAGCAAGGAAAACACCATCCTTTAACCTTCACAGCACAACAGTTAACATCTGATTTTTCAAAACAACTGCAGCTGTATGGCCTCTGATCAAAGCCAGTAAAATTAAACAGGGACTCAAAGATCTGCCCATACAGATCTGCCCATACAGATCACTTAAAAAAGAAGCAGCGTCTTCACGCCATCCTACAACTATTTCTTTGATGTGATAGATTCAATATGTTCATTGCCAATCTGTTGCAGAAGTTGCTCCTCCATTAAGGAATCTTAATGATACCGAGGATGAGATCAGAAGGATGAGGCAAAGCTTACGGTTCCGTCGCCAACGCAGCGTGGTTGCAGCGTGGGGGCAATGTGGCCTTCAGCTGCAGATGACTGCAAGTATGCTCTGCAGATCACAAAAGAGACCTTTCAAGTGCATTTAACTCAACTTGATTTTAAAGCCACATTGCTTTTCACAGTGGCCCTGCACAACTTCCATGACAGCTGTAAGATCTCGGTCCTTTGAAAAAACATTCAATTAGCAATCTTTTCCAAAGGCCCATAGATCTGTTTATCTGCTTCGTCTACACAAAGCTTATATTAAACACATCCTCAGAATCCTCCACAACGTGTAGAATATGCATCCCTTACTGCATTCTAGCAGCACGTTCCAACCAAACCAAAACGCTTCATCAGGTCTTTTTTTCTGGACAGTAATCAACATTTCTTTTCAAACAACTGACTACTGCCTCATTTCTGAACCACTGTCCTGCAGCAAGAGAGTTCAGTCTTCATCACATTAGAGCAACTGAGAAGAAAGCTTCCAATATAAACACTATACCAAAATGACTCAAACTATTTTATGTAAATCCTAAATTCATTCAGCGTAGAGAAGAAAATGTGAAAGAAAAAAAAAAATCTGATAATTTGTAACAAAAACTATGTTAGTGGCCTAACTATCTAAAAAGATGCCAAAAGATAGTAACTACAAAGATATCATGGGCATAGATCAGACTATCATATAATGCAAGAATCCCATCACATGGCCTTCTACACCAATTTAACTAAAGGCATTTAAACCTACCTTTTAGTCAAGCTGGAACTACAGGGTTGGAATACCTTAAAAGTTATGTTCTACAGACCTTTACAATTAAATCCAGCGGGAGCTATTGCCAGTTTTCCATTAAACCCATGCATTGCTAAGAATGATGAAAAGAAAAAAGATAGCATTTCCTAAACATCTTTATTCCTTAAACATCTTTTTCCAAGATTTGATAGGCGCATTAAAACAACTATTATCCTAATTCTGATTTATGAGCCTGTGCATGAGAAATGTCTCCATCCTTCTGTAAGTACTTGACAATTAACTGATAAAATTAAAATACATGTCCAAATTTTGTAAGAAGTATAAAATGCAAGTATCTGATGCCTATCAACATGACCACCTTCAGTACTGTAACTGAAGTTACGGTAACGAACACTATTTCACATACGAGTTTTGAAGGCACTTGAAGGCACAATGAAGTTTAGCAAGATAACTTCTACGGAAGAGGACTGAGCACTTGGTGCTCATGTAGATGAAAAACACAATGGGAACCGTGTATTTTGTGGGAGATGGTGCAACATTCTTTAGCAGAATAATCCTGCCAAACAATAACCCTAAGGCAACTTTCTTTCATAACTAAAAACAGATGTTTTCCCTGGACTTAAGAGAAATCTCTGGTTTCTAGTCTACTGGCTTGGATGAAACAGAAAATCTGCACTTACTTCCAATCATTCCAATATTTGAAAAAAAGATGCCAACAGTCACCAATATGTTTCCACTTTGCACTTAGCATCATCATATTTGACTGATTTTAACTTTTTATATCAAATCCTATATACTTATTGTCATGAGGTGTCCTTCGTGACACATCTTTTCATGTTTTTCTCCACATCAGGAGAGCTAAAATTTTAATGCATCGCATTAATATATAATTTAATAATCGCATCACTGTGTGGAACCTGGACTGTAAGAAAGCACCAGTCTCTCGTGAGACTGGCAGTAACATCACAAACTGGTAACCACGCATCACAGATCCCATCTGCCTCCTCGGTGAATGCCTGACAACATCATGCAGCTTGGGTTGTAAAATTTATTTCCCAGAGCGTGCTCCAGAGAAATCCTGCTACAGCTAGAAGTCACTCATTCGTGATGGCAGTTTCAGCGGGCAGATCTCTCTTCAAAAACCTGCTGCTGGAAAATGCAATTTGTACTCGAGCTTTGTCTCGAGGAGGAAGGCTCCCTCGCTGTCCCTGCATCAAGGCTGTCTGAGAGGTGGAATCCCTTCCAGCACCTCTGTCCTCCTCTGGTGTACTGGCTACCCCCAAGCACCCAGTCTGGAGCCAGGCTGTGGGGATTAGATTGGCCTTTTTTGTTCATTTTGAATACTGAAGGCTGCGCCGCTACATGAAACTTAAAACTGAAGAATGAGTGGTAATTTATTGGCAGGAAAGTGGGTTATGCAATCCCTACCTGCTCTTTCTTTGATGACAAGATAGGAAGAGGTCAATTAGCAGCTTGCCACATTTGAGCTCTTCTCAAATCTTCCTTCGTGAAGCCTAGCCATGATGATGATGATGACATTTGTACAGAAG
Source organism: Empidonax traillii (assembly GCF_003031625.1). Lineage (NCBI taxonomy): Eukaryota > Metazoa > Chordata > Aves > Passeriformes > Tyrannidae > Empidonax > Empidonax traillii. The sequence goes on along the minus strand of NW_020955258.1, from coordinate 787,590 downwards.
GAATTCACAAGTTCATAAAAACCCAACAAAACTTGTTCTGCCTTTTCTTCCGTGAGTTCAGGCATCTTCAGTGTAATTTCTGACACTGCTGAACAGGCCCTTATAATCACGATGTATGTAAAATAAATAGCAATTTAATCACAAAACTCAATTTGGATTATTCTCTCTGAAATTCCCTATATACCAATAAATATTTGATTACTAGAGAGATAAAAGAAATACTTCGCTTCCATAGGCAAACTAGTTTTGAGTACACCTCAACCTTGCCTTCAAGTGTAATGGAAAGCTAATTGGAACACTTAACCACACACTAGGGACATCTTCCATACTGAAATAAAACAGTCAGGAAAATGTTTTTAATAAAAAGGCTGAGAACAGCATTTACATTATGCCCTTATATTAATCTTGGACCAACGGGACTTACTGCTTATCAAACCGAACAGCAACACCAGCTTTACCATAAAGGCACACTTTCAGCTTCTGTAAATCACTGGATCAAAAAATACATGTACTGCAATGGAAAAATGTGAGTACTTTGGACAGCCTCTTTAAAGCTATTTTAAGTTCTTTAAAATTCAACAGGCTCAATGGTTACATATTTCATGTTTATAATGTTCCCAGGCACTAAAAATAGAGCCCAAAAAATTACATCAAAACACTGAAACACGTATTTTTGTGTGGGTAAGCAAACACATAACCCCCCTCATCTTTCAGAAGAGGCAGCTCTGACCCCATGAGCCTGCATATTCCCAGTCTTTGAGAGCGCTGCAGCCCAGGAACACCGGGCACCAGTGGGCCATGCTCCCCTCGCTCCTCCAAAGCCACATCCCCGCCTTGCCAGCTGTTGGCTCAGTGGGAAGGCTGAGCCTACCCCAGGCAGCATGGGATGTCTGGGCCTGTCCCAGCAGGTTCCTGCTGGGTGCAGCCTGGAGGAACGGCGGGTACCTGTTTACGGGCACTGAGGCCGATGCTGCCAGCTCCGCGCTCCCCTCTGGTGTGGGCAGGGACACCGAGCACTCCCATCCTGTCAGGAACCCTGCACACCTCTGACTGAGGTTCAGGAACACTTTTCTCCTGCCAGCCTTAGCAATGGGCAACGGAGAATGAACTGACCTAATGGACGTGACTGTTCATTGTACAGAGTATTGATTTCAAAATCATTTCCCTAAACATGCAGTGAAATCTGAATTATAGAAAAATTTTAATGATCCAGCCTGTTTCAAGTGTAAATCCAAGATCAATACAAACAGGGTGAGAACTAGTTCTGACAAAACCTTTCATTGCACTTTTGGTTTTTGTCCTAGTACTTCAGATCTCATGCCCTAAATCAGCTTAATATTGTAATCCTCAACTGTAATCCTCAAGCGTAGCAAGTATTTTAGTACTAAAACTTAACTTTTCCTTCTTGCTTTAATTCAAGAACGTTTTTTGTACTTCCAGTACAACTCAGTATAGTGTACATTCTCATTTGTAAAAGGGCTTGCAATTTTAGATTTGAAAGCCTGTGCTACCGATCGATCAGTGAGTTAAATCTGTCTGATATGTTAAAAACATTCACAGTTGCTAAAGACTGTGTTTGTCTGGCTAATGCCAATTCAAATAATGCCTGTGGTATTCTGAAAGGTATGCATCTGCTCCAGCTCTTCCTATCGCAGTTTAGGAGAGGGTCTAACATGAAAGTACATGTCCCATCTTCCCATTAATCCTCCCTCATTCTCTCTTATTTTCCCCAGTCATCATCTCCACATGGACATATAGTTTCTGACTTTTACCAGATTCTTTTTCTAGGCCTTCATAAATATTTTAAAAGCCTTCTGTAACTTTAAGATAACAATAATTGCTACAGTTCTCTACCGCGTGTACACGCCAGGGAGCAGAGGAGGGCAGCGGAGCAGCTGAACCTCTTCTGCCTCCCGCTGAAAGCCACCTCTCCTCCACAGCTGAGAGGCTTTGGGAACGGCTACTTCCCTCTATCCTGTCCTTGCTTACATAGAGATTCAGCTGCCTTCTGGGCAGGAAGAATCTCTTTCTCAAAGACACTTCACAGATATGAGATACAGAGATTTGGAGACATCCTCAAGCAGGGAGAAATAAAGGACAGAAAGGGCTGTGGAAACCTGACAAGGCCAACAGAGACGTGAGGAGGTGGCAGCGGCAGGGCCAGCACTCAGCAGGGCAGGAGCTGAAACAGTGAGAATGGCCCAGAGAGGAGAAAGGCTTTAACCTTAGGAGGACCCCAGCAAAATCAATAGTCTCCACTGACACACAGCTTCTGTTTCCAAGGCACCAGCTGGAGTGACCTTCTTCAAACAGAAAACTGCATCTTGTATGAGGGCACACAAGTGCACGTCAGATTTGTGTAAATGTCCCCTTTTTTTTTTTTTCCTAAAGGAAAGAAAAAAATTTCCAGAACTTGAATTATAAAACAAAAAGAAACTCAGATTGAACATGTTTCTGGCTCTGATACTGAATAGCCTCATCTTAGGTAAGTTACTTTGCCTCTTTGTGCTTTATGTTAGTTAGTTATATAATGGGAAAAACAGTACCTTCCCTAACTTCAAAGGTTATTCTGATTACTTTGTAATAACATGAAGATGAAAAAGGCAATAACGATAAATAGTAATCCTTAGTTTGCACTTATGCAAAATCCTTCTACAGATCTAAGTGCTTGATTTCAGATGAATACAGACATCGTTTGATGTTCGTTTCTCGCAGCACAAGTGCCAGTTCAGGCATCCCTCGCCTCCTACTCCCAGGTGCCTGTTCCAGCCCAGCGGTGCCCTGGCAGCCGTGCTGAACAACCACGGCTATGCTGAGCAGGGAGCTGGGCACAGACGCCAACGGGGAGACCATGGGAAGGGAGGAAGGACCATATCTAAGGCAACATCCCAGCCAAAATAAATATACATCAATCAAGTACAAAGGCTGGTATCAAAGCTATCAATTCGTGTTACAGCTGACTTCACTTGTATAACACGTTCTGTCTGCCCTACAGTAACAAACTTGTTTCAAACCAGGAATAAATATTTCAACACAAATCTGAATAGGTCAGAGGAGACATTTCATAATCCTATGAAACTGACTTGCTAATGATGTTGGAATCTGCATGATTGCTAGATTAATTTCACAGATTGAATAAAACTTTTACGTAGTGAATGATACGGCTTCTGTACCTCTTCTATTTTATACATACATTCTATGTCATGAAAAATTTCTTAAATCAATCCCGGAATCTGTCACAGCCCTGAGCATCAGTTTCAGCTGTTTTAATGACACTGTACAATTAAACTGTAAGTCTCAGACTAATATCTTCACAAGACACTTATTTACACAGATACCATAGAAATCAGAATGGAAAAAGCAACCTTCTAAAAAATTGAATACGAAGAAGTCTTCTGTCAATCCAATTTACTCAAATCCTAACTGTACCATGAAATCCTGTTAAATGAAAGGCAAAAACCTCAAGTCTCATTAAACAAGTAGAAACCCTTTTTTGCAAAATAAAAAAATAAAGTTAAACTTGCAAGTGACTTCTTCCTGACAGGTGTTCCTGCTTTAACCCATCACAAAATACGTGTAGCCACAGCCACGGTTTTCAAGTGATTCTTTTGGTCTCCAACTGGACACCATCAAAGCATTTCTACACTTCAGTGAAGACACTTAATACACACTTGTTTGGTCACTCAAAATTTAAGACATCCTCAATCACTACAAGCTCCATCAAAGTGAAAATGATTGACAATCAACTTTTTGCTTTCGGCCTGAACTATGGTTTGGTAGTTAGTTCTTTTTTGAGGGGGGGGGGGGGTTGCTTGTTTTCCTTGCTTATTCCTTCTAATAAATTAATAGGTAATCACATCAGTTAAGCCTCTGAGCAGGTACTGTCCTATTACTGTTTTAGACAGCAGTTCTGTTTCCCAATCTATCCTTTCAAAAAGGAAATCCAAGTGTTCTGTGAGTTCCATGATGCTTACGAAATCCACTTTCCATTTTTCTTCCTTAACTTCCCTTTGCTTAAAGATTCAAATAAATCCAGGAGAGGTCTGTCAGGAGCCCAGTTCACTGAAATAATATAGCAAGTTGTCAAGTACTTGAGCACATTTCTACCAAACAATCAAAACGTAGCTACATTACAGCTGCAAGACGATGGCATTTGCAAGAACATATTTGCTTCTCAGAGGAAAAATCCCTGCAGTTAACAGCACCTACCCGAGAACTGTTTCATTTTATAACCATCTAGGAAGAAAGGAAAAGCCTGCCTTCCAATCTCATTTCAAGGGCTCCATCATGCCACAAGCCATCATCGTGCCAACAGCACTTTTGGGAGCAAGACATTGCTACTGACAGAACCCATTACAGTGATTACAAATACATTCAGGCCGTGAAGAAATTCATGTCGTGCTTCTGTCAGCATGCTAAGCTATTCATCAGGTTGTGCTTTAAGCAGAAACTGTAAATTCCTAAAAAGTGGTAATTTTAATTCTTATGCAGGCTGCTTGAAGAAACTCCAAACTTAGCAATTTATGTTCACCTACCAATTTATAAATTCACATGTAAAGTGTGCAGGTATAAAATGTTCATATCTTTGATGAACATTTAAGTGACACATGACCTCAGCTAATTAAACAGTTAGTGCTGTGCTCCCTTATACCATAGGAAACTTCTGTTCCTCAGCAAGCATGGTTCAGTGACAGACACTCTTCCTAAATGTAGGACTGTGCTCACCTCCACTCCCTGCTCTGAGTAGTCTCCTACAGATTACACACTAGCTCAGTGTAGGATCAAGGTCAGCAGAGTTGAGAGAACCTGTTCAGATGGGTATCTTTAGTACCTTATTTCTCTTGGTTTATTCTGGAATATCTACTGAAATTCAGGAGTCACAATTTATGAGTTTTCCCCCAATAGCAATATTTAATTATTATTGTTTTCATAGCAGGAATCTAACACCCAAAGACTATTACAAAAATTTTCTCCCCACAATAGAGCTTAATGTTTTCCATTTTAATGAAAATAACACAAAAAAATCTTCCATTAAAAAAAAAACCAAACAAACCAAAACCCATCAAAATCCCTCAAAACACTGAACTACCTAAAACCAGGAAAACTAATGTTAGCATACCTGAGTTATACACTGAAATCTTACATTAGTTTAAAGCCTTTTCCTTTAAGCACTCTCTCCCACTGCTGTTACTCATTACCTATCCTCTTAGTGCTGGACAGAAGTTGTCTCCTTCCTAACCCTCCAAAGCTGAGCAGGGTCAGCCCACACCTCCTGTGCCTGTAGGAGCACTGCTGGCAGGAGGGGACAGCATCCCTCCCGGAGAGCTGGCACAGCCCTCAGAGATGTAATGCTTTGGGTTTACAGTCTGTGTTTATTCCACCCACCCACGTTTTTAGTTTGCTCCCAAAGGTGCTGTGAATGGTTCCACAGCTGGGAGTGTCTAAGGCAGGTGTGTGCAGGGCTCTGTTCCCCTAAACCCACGAGTGGGTGGGGCACAGCCCACCTTCACCTGCACAGGTAACAAGTGCACGGTCCCTCTGCTGACAGTGCCAATAAAGACACAGGAATTCAAATTACCCTTCAGAGTAGTTCGAAAAACTTTTCAAAAACCAGTTCAAATATTTTCTGTACGTTCCTCTATTACTGATTTCTGTGGCTTTACATGCTTTATTTTGCAGGAAGTTTTCACCAAGTTTCCTCTGCTTTCCCACAGCATTGTGGAGCAGCAGTGTCAGGACCCGTATTCAAAGGAAGAACATGGCTCTGTGTAACTCACTGTGGCTCAGTCAGCATCATCCATTTTGCCTTACTCACTGCAATTATATCCTCAGAGAACAGAAATGGAGGAAAACAGAACAGCAGTTAGAATATAACCAATTTGTATTCGGTGCAGTTTGGGTGTCTACCTGTCACGAGTTCACGTTGGTGTGAATGCGGGTAATTTCTCCATGCCTGTGGGTTATTTTGTCTGTTTTTTCTGCTGGGTGATGGTTTTGGGTTTTGCTTCTTTTTGAAGTTTTTGTGTGTGTGTTGTTTCAGTTTTAGTTTTTTTTAAACAGTAAAACCTCCCAGGTCAAATGAATACACGTATAAAAATTGTGCTTGTGTTTTACAACATTTGTACTAATTCACTGGGGTTTACAGTTTTATTTGTGCACTCCACATTGCTACTTTTAGAGTGAGTTATGCTTTAATAGAAGAAACAAAACTATGATCTCAGTGATTCCATTTAGATGGTCCAGTTGTCCAGAGCACATATCAGCTGGGTATTCCTTCAGACAGAAACATTCAGTTTATGAACAGATCAACAGACAGGGCTCTGAATCATCACTCAAAGATAAACAGAAATATTTTTATGTGGCATAGGAAAAAAAAAAATCACTTTCACTACTACAGCTCCAACACACTTATTTCCTGTCCCAGTATTACAAAAGTGAGAAGTGTTTTTATACAGGAGGCAAGGATACCTTACACTCTTGCTCAAAGTATATGTAGTTTTGAAGTCAATATGAATGTCTGAAAAAGGAATCTTTTGCTAGTCTCAGAAAATATTTACAGGCCTGCAAGCAGTTTCTAAATGAGCCTCGTGCTGCCAGCCTAAAGGAAGGCAAAAGGCCAGGATAAAGTCAAAAGCTGTCTAATATCATTCATGGATATTTCACAAACTTTTAGGAGATACTTGGTCTAATGCCAAGAAACATATATGCGGTATTTTGTAGGCTCAGCCTTTAAAATAAATGCACAAAATTATAGTGCTTAAACACTGAATCCACCTCATTGAATCCACCTCACAGAAGTGTACTACACAAATAAACTGAATAAGGTAAAACTCAGCAAGTCAGATTTTAAGACTAATTAATATATTGATTTCTTTCACTTTAACAAATGTGTTAGAGAATAAACATCTTAGTATCCCAAAAATAAAACACTGATAAACAAACCAGACTTCTGAGAAAGGAACGTATGGACTGTCTACATAAAACCTGATGACATTTGGTTTTTAGAAAGATTGACATGTATTTTAATATTGAAAACACCAAAGCTAAAAAAACAACAAAAACCCTGCAGATTTCTAATAGCTGACATGAAAAATCAGATTTCCTATCACAAAATTCAGTCCTAATGAGACTTGCAACACAGGAAAGTCTCTGTCACACAAAACCAGACACAACACTCAGTCTCCCAACTCCTATGCTTACGTATTAGTGTCCATAGCAACACCGCACCATTCATTTTATTTATTAAATACAAAACAGCCAAAAAAAATAACGGTGAATGGTATACATAACAACAGCTACTTCAATACATATGGAAGGAACATTCCCAAACCTACCACGGAAAAAGAAAAAAAACTGCAATATGACTGGGAAGAGTAACACCACAAAATATCAAGATAAAATGAAAAGACACAAAGGAATACTCAGTACGGGTATACAGAAGTAGATATGGATTGAGGAACTCTAGTCTTCCCTCTAGTCTTTATACTTCATATAAGTCTCCTTGTAACCTTTTCACAAATTCCCCTCATCCTAATCTGCCCTACTAGCAACAGTAAGCTTTCTTGGTTACACAACCAACACAAACGTAAATACATTTTTTGGTATAGACTTGAATCCCCGTTTGCAAAGAAATGCAATTATATTCATGGAAATCTTCATCACGATTTTAGTGAATATACTGTCATCATCTCTCCCATTTGGACAGCAACAATAGCAGTTATTCCATCCTGGAAGTGACAGCTTTGAAAACACCTGCAACTGGTGCATAATCAGGGTAACACGAGCAGGAGCACATTGACGTGGTGCTCTCCCGTGTGCGTTGGTTCCCCTGGATCACCTACAAACTCTTTGTTTTTCAAGCACACGGGTTCTGTTACCCAGAAAGCCAAAAGATCACCTCAGGCAACTTCAGAACAGCCCTGACAGCTCAATTCTTCAGAAATAATGGAGATGTCTACAGCCAGGATGACACATCAGGAGCTAGAAGCCCAGTTACGAAACACCACATTCAGAATTCAGGAGTTAGTCACAAGTTTACAATCCAAACAACTGAGGCATTTCCCTGCACTTACCATTCACTTTATTAATAAAAAGAACATTAGCCTTTCTTTGTAAGGGAAACTAATTTAAACCCTGATCCCCCGTATCCAAGCACAAGCAGATATTTTTGTCTGATACAATGGAGGGAAAGGACAAACTATAGCTTGTATCCAGTCCAGCTCCTAACCCTTTTTATTCTCCCAACAGAAGATGCTCCAACAGCAGAGTTGTGAAAGAAATGAAATCACATAAAGAACAGTCACTTAGTGCACACAGACAAAGATAAGCACAGACAGTCCCCAGCTCAGGCTGTGAGTACAGTGCCAGATCCAAGCGGGCACGGTGCTGCCCCACAGCTTTTGCTCCCTGGCTTGGGGAGAATGTGGCTATCTCTGCTCACAGCCTGCTCTGCACCAGCCTCTGCAGGAGCCACCTGACAGTTAACCCACATAATTCCTGCTCTTTAAATGCTTTGTTTAAAAGTAATTCCTCAAGTGTCCTTAGAAACAACTTATCACACTGGTAAAAACCAAATGTTTTATTTACCTACAGCTCCCAGGATTGTGCCAGGTTGAAGTATCATTAGCATTTTGCCTCCAGAGAGCGTCCTCTCTGAAGAGGCACCATATGCTACATCACAAAGAAAGCAGCCAGAAATCAATGTTAAGTAATGTATTGAATTTTCTGGATCACAATGCTTTTCAGATAAATTTAAAAAAAAAATTATCAAAAAAGCTCAATAACGAACTGTGATTAATGACCAACTGTAAAGAGTCAAGATATTTTAACTGTCTGTCTGGACTTTCTGTCTCCTCTGAGGAGGCTGGGTCACATTGCACTGAGCTAAAGATAAAACTCAGGTATCAGCGCAAAGCAGATGGGCTAACGGGCTATTCTAAGGGTATGTCAAATGCCAAAACCCTAAAGCTATCTGTATAAATCGTATCTGTTCCAAAATCAAGGGGGTAAAATACATTCAACAAAATCATGATAGATTTTTGTCAGCAAACTTAGCACACAGAACAGAAACAAGTGAGGCTTATGGAAGAAGTCTAATTAGGAAGCAAGAAAAAGACATGAAGGGATGAAGGGTTTTCCATGATCTTAACACTGTTCTGCACAGATGAGCCTACCAGCACTGAACAGCAAATGACAGACCTGATATTCATAAGTGCTCTTGTACTTTATGCTTAACAGCTCCAGTCCCACGTCTACCTCTTACTATGTCAGTAGCCTGTGGACAAAGACTGCTACTGTACTGGCCATGGGGTGGGGATTTGTTAGTAGTAGCTGGCAACACCTACCAGTGCTTTATAATCAAACTTGAGCTCTTGTTCCTTTTAACTCCATTTCTGCTAACGCCATTCAAAACTGCTAAGGAAAACCAGAGTAGAGCCATGCTAAAAATCAAATACGAGGAATGTTCCTCGGGTAACATCGCAGGACAAAGGGGGTTAGTTATGAGGAACAGTGTTCTCAGCAGGCCCAGCAGCTCCAGCCTGCCCAGGGAGATACAACTGCAGCATTTTGAAGCTAATGCCCTCTGTCAGGAGCTGCAGCCGTGGAGCAGCCCGTGCACAGCCATTTCTGCCATTCCGGTTCACTGCAAGGAGCCTTTCGCGTGACACGACAGGGAAAGCAGGACATCAACAAAGCCGGTGAGGGAATAAACGTTGTTTGGAAAAGCACAGGGGCACAGACAAATATAACATCCACAAAACAGAAACAGTGTTTGAATTTTGCTTGTCAATGACTTCAGTGTAAAGTATCTTGGCTAATTCACTCAGTATACTGGGTTGAGTAGAGTTAGCCAAACAAATTCACAAGTCATTAAAGTGGTGAGGCTTCCACAGTGCTGTAGTTTTAAATCTCTCTGAAGTGTTAAAAGCTACAGCACCCAGTCTTAAAATTTTGGGGGATAGATATTTTTGGGGAATAGATATTAGAAGCCTATTACTACTACTACAGCATCAGAAAGCCTGTCGATCCATAATGTCACCAAAATGTGCACTGATATGTCAATCTGCCTTCCAGAGAGCTCCTATCTACTTCTCAAATTATTCGTGTTAATAAATAGCACTCTAGGGTTTGTTTAGAGTAATGATGATATTGTATACATGTATTACATTGCATATTGCAGCATCTGAATAAAGACATAAAAATTACAGCATCCTTGTCTGTTCTCCATTTTGCCTTGAGATGGGGCAAACCCTTTTTTTGGTTCCAATACCTTTTTCATTTACAGTCCAGTTTTCCACCAATACACTGTTTGATGCAAAGAGTCTTGCTGTTAAGAGTCTCATCTACTTTTACCTTGGGAGTATAAGACATTCACAATAAAGCCCCAATATACACTGTCACAAAAGATATCTACTAGTTATGACATGGAATTTATTATACCACAACATAAAAAAGTCTGACAATACTCAACATTCCCAGTAAATGGAAAAAATATATTTACTATATTTGCATCACCCAAAGATATTTGCAGTTCTTTAAACTCTTATAAGTCCCTAAAACATAAGCAACTAATTTCCAGTCGAGATGCAAATCAGTGCCTCAGAAATTGCACGTGATAAAATAACTGTGAATCACCTATTTACAGACATTAGTTGGCTTAAAATATTCACTATTACTGAAGGTATCAAAAAACAGTGATTGCATTTCAGAAAATTTGTTTCCCTTCTTCATTTTAGACCTTAAATGTGAATAAAACAGTTGCTGTGTGGTACTAGAAATATGCAGGATACTTCGAAGATGACAGAGATGAAGACCAGACAATTATATCAAATGGATGAACCAGAAGTTCTGCTCACATCTACTTGAAGAACGGAGATCTCTAAGCCCTCTGAAACAAAGTGCAGATATAGCTCTAGCACTTCACATACTATATTACAATGTCAGGATAAAGACAAAATCCCACCTTGCATTCAAAAAGCTTTTTTTTTTTTGGGATTTCAGCAGATTTTAAGAAGAACTTTGCAAATTCCTTGTTCTCAGACGTACAGGTCATAACACAGTACTAATTCCTGCTGGTACAGCTCTCCTAGTTTGACAAAGCAATAGGGAACATAGTCATAAAATGAAAAAAAAAAAAAAAGAGAGAGAGAAAAAAAGAGGAGGAAAAAAAAGGGGAGGTTGGAGCTCTTTAAAAAAAAAAAAAATATTTGAAATGTTTCTCCTTTTTCAAATAAACATGTTTGCTCTTTTAACACAGTTTCCAGCATTTTGTGGGTTTGATGCGTACCAGAAATTTAAAAACATTTTCAAAATATTTCAATGTCAGTGCAAGTAAAACACTCTAATTTCATCTTCCTGATTAAACGCTTCTGTAAGAGAAAAAATTTACATGTACGGTTTTCTGTCTAAGGAGGCTTTGCCTTCACAGCTAATATTTCATATTCTGACTCCAATATCACATCAAAGCTTTACTTTTAAATTCAGTAAAGATGCAAGTTTAATCTCAGGAGACCATGATGTCTTAGAAGTTAAAACAGTAAGTGCTGCTACCGACAATCTTTAAGAGATTCTGCTTTTGATAGATTCATTTCTATCGGGAAACTGAAGTTACTCGACAAGCATTATCAGTTACCTTGGGAGACTCGTGGAACATTCCACTAATTCTATGGAAATTAAAGTTTTCACTTGAATTTCTAAAAAAATTGCTTTAATACTTTGCTTCCTGCAACAACTTTCTCTTCTACTTTTTCTCCCCTCCACTAATCCACAATACTATCACCTTTCCCTCAGTTGCAACCACACAAGACATAGCCCTAATTAGAGCGCGTTTCCAAAATGTTATCACTGTGCACTTCTAGCAATGTGCACCCTGTGTCACAGCCCCCTCCACAGTTAACTAATTTCCTGTGACCAAATAAACAGCAAAAAATAAACACTAAGCACTAAATTTCAGACAGGAAGGCAACTGAAGGTTCGAAACTTTGTCAACAGCTGGTTAAAATCCAAATATTTCAGAATTAATTCAGTATATTAAAAAACTATCTTAAAAAAATCCCTACTTTTTTGTTTTCCCCCTCTCTTAGCTGCTCCACATACAATCTCTTTTAACAGAGACACATACTTAGAAATCTCCATGCACATTCACATGTACCTCCTCTAGCAGTTCAGCATCTTCATCTTCTATTGCCCTAAAATAACTTCCTTGCAGGCACAGTATCATCCTCTTGCATCAAATACTTTAATGTGTCAAAGTAAACTTTTTAAAAGAGATATTAAGGTCCTTAATAACTGTCTTAATATTTCTTCCCCAACTTTTAATATAGTGAAGGTACATTAAAGACATAAAATGAATTATCTCTTCACTGACTTGACCAACTCCCTATCATTTCAAGAGTACAAGTTTTAAGCCTCGTGTGGATCAGTCCCAGCTCCATCTTTTAATGCCCAAGATCTACCACCTTGCAAAGGATTTTATGTTTATATATCCAAATCACCTGAAAAAAAAATTTAGTGCACATGAGGGACAATGTGTTAGAGAGTGTTTTCTTAGACTAAGCAGATTGGAAATGAAAGACCAGCTTAAACAGCAGCTACAAAATTAGCTGATCAGGTACTGCAATCCAGCTGAAGTAAATGCATTTCAATCATAAACTAATATCGGATACCGCTCTCCGGAAAAAGCAGTTCAAGATAACCACTGAGAGTGAGCAGGGTTACAACTTTCCAAAATTAGCCTGACATGATCTAATTCAGCTTCAGTGGGAGTTGGATCGGGCCATGTGCCCACGGCAACATGAGTCTAACTGCTGCCTCTCAAAAACAATAGTTAAATGAAAACTCTCTTATTACCACCATAATTAACCTGACTCAGCCACATATATTAGTAATTACTTATTTTTTAATGGTAGCTTTCCTCCAAGTTTCCACACAACTCTCTGTGCACTTAAAGACAGACTTCTACATACATATTTTATACACACAGCAAGAAGGCTGGCAAGGAAAAGCGAGGATGTTCCACTGGAAAGATAAACCCATCTTTCAGTGTTTCAGAATAAAGAAATAATTTCCTTTGCTGTGTGAGGCAGTCTCTTTGTATCCAAATCTCAGTGCTCTTATTGGAAAAAAGTTTCCTAAAGCCTCTAAAAACTGCAGCCACCGTTTGCTGTTGGTGAGAAGAACGCCCTACATAATTTTCAACAGTAAGTACCAGTAATGCTCAACTGTTGCTGCCAGGGATGTTTTCCATATACCATACAAAAATACATTCTTAATGCTCAGTTGCTCTAACATTAATTTATTTGCAGCACCAGGAGTGCAGCCTTGAGGAAAAAAAAAAATAATTAAAAATTGCTTTGTTGCTTTCATCTTGATGTTATTTTAACGTGACTATTTCATTACAGCAACATATCTATGACCAACGAGGGAGATCATTTAAGTCTTTAGCTACTCAAGTTCTATTTAACCGGCCATTATGAATGACTGAGGAACTAATGAATTTGTCTTCAAAACAGTCTCAGAATTCAGAAAGCATTTTGTAGACACAAGAGGCAGATATTTGGCAAGTCTCAAACAAAATATTTGACAAAGCCAAAGTAAACACATGTCTCAAAACACTGACCAGGAAGCCACAGTTGGCCCTCTTTAGGTAGGTATACGAATATACTGGTGGAAGTTACGAGGGAAAATTTTTTGTCCATTTTTTGTGAAAATACAAGATGGAAGAAAAACAAATCTATCCATGAGTGATTTAGTTAGGAAGAAGAAAGTATGTTTTTCCCCCAAAGTGCAAGCATAGATTAAGGATAAGTGGTTGTTTTTGAATTTCTGTGTTTCAGTAGCTCCAAACTCCACAACCAAATCTTGAGATTCAAAGTAACCACCCTGCTCCAACCACTACTTCTCCTGGCATCAGGAAACAGCTATCTCAGTCTTTGCATTTTTAATACCTCCAGACTGTGGGTTCTGGACTATAACCCATCCTACAGCATTTGCAAAATTCTAGCTGGAGGGACTAGCAACCAACAGCTCCTTAAATCTGCCTGGATTATCTTTAAGATAGAAGGGAAGAATATTATGACTACTCAGATGTATGATAGTTTTAAATTACCAGCTGCACATTAAGAAGCAGTAAGGATTAAATTTAAGGCTTCAAGAACCTGTTTGTCCTTAATCTTATTTTTCATTTTTAATAAAACTTGGTACAGAACAGAATGGATTGCTTGTATTTGTTCCCTGATCAAATATGAACTAAAAAACAAAACAAAACAAAAAAACACACCAACAAACAAGAAGCAGCTATGGCATTCTACCAGATATGGCTGTGCAATAAATACATTTTGACATCCTAAAACCGACACTGACGTTATCTTAAATATTACACTTAATTTCTATAATTGCTATATTTTATGACAATGATAATTTCTTATACCTAACACATATTAAGATCTTAACTTACTTTCATCTCCTTGAATCATTTATTGTCTAGTTACATCTTTCAACACACCACTGTTAATTGTCATACAAAAATTGCAACCAAAAGACTGTATAAAGTAATTGTTTTATTCCTTCATTATTCTTCTGGATGGATTTAGCTCAACAACCTAACTGCTCTGCTGTTTCCACAGATTGTTTGTATAGCCTTCAAGGAAACTTTTAAAAAAGAACACCTACAATTTTCCTTAATAATTAAACTTTAAATTGACTAAGGTCATCACTAGTGTTTACAGGTTCCATTAGTTTTTAAACTATAGCTGAATTTACACTTGTTATTCCAAGAACTTTTTATTCTGTGTGATTTTACTGAAAATCAGAAGAAAAGCATTTACAAATACTTAGGCTTCACACAATTAACTGTACACCAGTCACCTCTGCTTCGAAATTTCCACGATCAAAAGAACAGTTCCAGGAAGCCACATACACTACTTTCTGTCATTCAAGAACTATTCAATGTGCAACATTTTTAATGCTTTATCAAAAATACAGATGAAATAGTCTTCTTACAGTTCCCAGGCTATAGTGAAATAACCTTCTGCAGAAGATTTCCTGTATGACTGTGACCTGTTCAGTGTTATTATCTGAAAGGCATGGTAACACAGATTGCCACAGCCTGTGCAGCTAAGCTTGCTAATGCCCTTGGAACACTCAACTTCAATAGAAAGGCTGGAACAATGCCCAGGTAAGGTATCTAGTAGCTAATACAAAGCTTCCCAAAAATTCCATAAAAACTGAATTTTGCCAAAGCAAGAATGCAGTTCAGACAGCAAAAGCGAATCTTACATCACTAAAATGGCTTCTGAAAGGAGTTGAGAGGTCTGAGAAAGGGACCATGGAGACTCCAGCACTCAGAATGGAGGTCAGTAATGTTGCAAGGGTCTGTGTGCCACAGCCTCCCCATTTTTTCACCCTTCCAGCTTCCTAGAGTATCCTGTGCCTCCACAGTGCCACGAGCGTGCGGGATATAAACAGTCAGGAGTGGCTCCATCTCTGTTGGACGCAGCAATAGCAGAGCTTTACAAATAAAACACCAGAGTGGCAAATGAGGCCATCAGTGCCACTGGAATGGCCCATCTCCATCTCTTAGGCTCGTCAAAGCAGACACACATTGCTGTACTCGGCAGCAATCTACTTTGCTTATGCTTACGCCTAAAGCCAAATTTGCCTATTATGAAAATGGAAGGTGACACAATAACACAAAACAGTTTTGAGTCAGTAGAAATGTATGCTGCAGTGCTCAATTACAGCTGGGTGAATTAAGGACTAGTTAAATTTAATTCCACACACACACACACTTTGCAAATCAAGATAGATCTGTCAATACTAAAAATTCCATTTAAAAATTATTTTAAGAACTTATCACTCAGTAACTGAATTAATTCAGCTTGTAATTTCTACCCTTGAAGAAGCACAAGCACAAGTCATTTTGTAAGAACCTGGTTTTCCTGTTTTGGGGGGACAGAAGGGGACAAGGAATTATCTATACGCTTTTCCCCCCTCGTCTAATTTTCCTCCACAACACTAATTCCAGTCACATTTGGGGATCACAATCCAATGACTATTACAAGAGTCAAGTAAGAGTCTGTTCTGCATTGTGCAGTGCTGCACTGAGACACTGATTCCAAATGTTATTCCAAATGGTGACTGTTTACTGCTTCTACAAATAGCCTTATCAACCAAAAGGCAACATGTCTTATCAACTTTCTTTATCCATTTATATTGTATGCACCTTCCCAGTAAAAGGTGGTTTTTTTTTTTTTTAGTATGCCAAGCCCTCATTTTCATCACACTTGTTTACAAATACTCCACCCTACAGGCATTTTTCAAAGCATCAGTAATTAAAGCATTGGTATATTCACATTAAAGTTAATTCAAATACTATCATTCCTAAACATAAACTATTTTCTTTTGCATTCTACAGCTCTAAATGCTACCCAGTTTAAGACATCTTCATTTACAAAATCTTTCCACTGACAAAGAACTCTCAATATATGGAACAGTTGTGTCTCCCTTTACATACCTAACTGTATTTAATCTCTTCCACAATTCCTATTTAGAAAAGGCTATTCAAATGTTTACATTAGGCCACTAACTCAGCCTCCCTACAGGTTCTTAACTCAGCACAACAGTGTGCTTGCTAGTTATGACCTTGCTTCTGTCACAGGAAGTTAAGCATTTTTGATGCCTTGATTTGGATCCATATGTTATGCTGATTTCATAATAAACAACTTAACAGAAAATTACATCGCTCAAACCAGTATTCTTTGAATATTATATCAAAGTTAACGCCTACCAGAGATATGCAAAAGAAAGAAGTCAGATTTCAAAGCACTGTTGGAGAGACTGCTGGAGAGAATCTCAACAGTCTGATATAAGACCGGTTCTACCACTCCAAGCTACCTGTGCACCATGACTGAACAGACAGGCCAGACCATGCAAAGGTTAATGAACCTACTGAACAGAAGTTACGAATCCTTCTGAATATCCCTGCAGGCTTATGAGTCCGGGCATCCAAATATCAGAACACCCAAGATTACAGACCATTTTGGAAAATGTAATCTGCATTCAGCAGTTGCCTATAGAAACAGTCCTGTAGTAAATATTTAGCTCAGTCTTTGCGGAGCACTGTGGAATATGTGTTGATAAACTTCGAAAGTAAAAGCTCTGTTCTATTTGTCATCTCCGTGGCATATAAATAGAAAGGTCACAGGTTTCGCATTTAACAGTACCACTAAAGAAGCATCTTTCTCTAAAACATTTAAACCGTGAAATGGCATCGAGGGAAACATTTGACTTACTGTAAGGTGTTGTATCAGTAGGGTCAGGAGGTGGAAAATTTTCTGTGAAGTTGACATTACACAAGTCCGTACTACAGCAGCAGAAGCGGTATGTTCCATTCTGAATCAAGGAAGGGGTGGTGGTAACTATACACTCCTCAAAGTGACACTCCTGTGGGTCTCCTATATGAGACCAGCAACCTGCAAAAAGAGGCAGATTAAAGAACTTTTTTGAAGGAAGCATAAAATTACTTCTATCAAATAGATAACCACACCTGTAGAAATCCATACATTACCTAACTAACATTACAAAATGGGATAAAAACAGTTCTCATAATTTTCTTGTCTGACTTCACTACTACCTTTTAAACCAAAACCTGATGAATTTATTTTAGAACTTCCCACAGTCAAGGAGAAGAAACATGGACATCAATGAAGGCCAACATCAGAGGTGTCCAGCTGTCATCTTAATACGATAAAACTTGAATTCCTGAGCCTTCACAGCACAATCATGCCATTCCCCATTTCTCTGGTACCACAGACCTTATCACCCCCCTCTGGTCTAGAGTCTAAATGAATTGTGACCTAGTACCCTCCTTAGGCCATGAGACTTCATCTGTACAGTACGGTGCTTCTTGTGTAATTTTCAAAATTCTGTCCTTCCTCACTGTCAACATCACTGGACTTTTCTCGAGTTACTTCTTGGTTAATACCAGGCCCTTTCTCCCTGCAGCGACTGTTCCCTCCCCAGTATGGTCAATGGCAGTTAAATGTCATTTATGTACAGACGTCTGGAAGGGAAGGAGGCAGCAGGAGGGCAGAGGTGAGCAGCGAGTCTGCCTCCTTCAGCAGACTGCCAGATCAAACATGAAACAACATGGAGTACGACTGCACAGGCTGTTTGTAAACACCAGCTTTCATTCAGATTTATACTAAATTAACTTGCATCCGAGTAACAAAGAGCGGAGTCCTTGAGAATGGTAATCAAAACATGTCTCCAGCAACTGCAAGGCTCTTCACCCCCCCACCATCACTCCCCCTCGCAGAACAGCAGTGAATTGCACTACTGATGTGTGACAGTTTTGTGGTATAGCTGGAGCTTCCTTTGTAAACAAACATCCAGTCAATATGAATGTACATTTTTTTACTTAATGAGACACTTATTGTTAAATTTATCATTACATCAATACGTACACGGAAATTCGAGAAAGCCACCTTGACATCATAAGCCCCTGGACATCCTAAGTAACAAGGCATTTGAGTGCTTTTTCCTTCAACTTTGCCTTGATATCTTTGGCTTCTTTTAGAAATCATTTATTTCAAAAGAACTTTCTGTTCACATTTAAAATTGCTAAATGGGAAATTTAAAATTACGCATTTGTACAATGTGCAAGAAGCCTAGTTCTGCAGCTGTGCATCTTTGTATCTGCTGGCCAGATCACAACACGTGAAATAAGCAGCAAAACTACTGCACTTGAACTGAACCGTTTCATACCTTGTTTCACAAGATGTATGTCTCCTTCTCGTGTTTTTTCCCAAAGTCCATAGCAGGTACTACCTTTCATGCACAAAATTGTGCCATTCTCCTGGGAGATTCGGCTCTCGCTGATTCCATGGTCCTGCTGATATGGGTCCTTAAAGGCACACAGCCGCTCCTCACTCTGGGTGGCTTTGGACAAAAAAAGAAAAATCATTTTTGTCAGTGATTCTATGCATAAAATATTAAGGACGTTTAAGGTCTTCTGCAAAGACACATTAAAAATCATCCTAAATTATATGTATCCATTCTTTAAACTCTACTCCCACTGACAGAAATAAAAATGCGGTCTATTCTGAAGTTACTTTCATACAGAGGGCAAAAAACCCTCGATAGATGTCACAAGATGAATGTGCAAATGTCTGAAGTTCATAGGTGCAGAATAAAAATTTCATTGCACAGTTTGCCATCATCTGCATCGCTTGTCCTCAAGCATAAATTACAGAGCTGTTTGCTGGTTTCTTCAACAACTGCAGGTATTACCCAATTGTTTACAGATCCTAAACTAAGATGATCTTTTTCAGTCTGCCATCCAGTCCAGTGCCTACTGAATTCAGAGGGTTTTTCCACTCTCTGGCTATGGACCTAGCTCTTCTTTTCCACATTGCACTGACATTTACCACTTTCAGCTCAGGAGCTGATCAGTTAGGGTTCTTTCACACAACTTCATTAATGATCAACAACCAAACTACTAATAGCAGAGTAAAGCCCGTACAACTGAGCAGCAGGTCTGGGAAACGCTGCCTGTAAACAGGAGCAACCTGCGTGTGAAGTCTCCCTGTGGAATGTCCAGCAGCAACATTATAGAACATAAGAAGAGAGTGCAAAAATAAATACCTCCCCCACCACCCGAAAATTTTGTGGGTTTTTTTTCACTAAAACAAAACCAAAACCACCCACAAAAAGTATCCTGATTTTTATTTCATCAATAAACTTCAAAAATGTAGTATCTTAACAACTCATATGTTTTAACAGCTCTGTCAACTTTGTTTTAGGAAGAACAAACACATTCAAACAATAAATTCTTCAGAAAGGCACGAAGTTCAAGATAAATAAATTCTACATTTGTAGTGAATATATTTAGAATATTTTCATTCTTCCCTTAATGATTTTATAAAATGCATGAAAAGCTAGGTGTGTAAATACAAGGCACTTAAGTATTATTCAGAAGTACAGCTCAGCAAACATCCAATCACAGTAAGAATTTGTACTAGGTTATTTCAAAACTAGATTTCATCCAGTTCTTTAACTCCCATGAAAGTATTGGTACCGAAAGATGTAAGGTGAAGTAATTGGTCTTTCGGGAAAACAGATTTTGAACTTAAAATAAAATTATACCATATGTAATTTTAAGTTATTAAAGGTACTGTATAAAATAGTTCCTCACAGAGGATTCATTTATTTGATTATTCTACTGCACTGGCCCCAAAGAAGCCATTTTCCAGCACGGCAGACTTACTGCAGAAACACTGTCACTGCATCCCAGTGCCAATGACTGGGTAATAAAAAGAAAAACCAAAAGACTCAGATACGTGTGTCTCACTTCCAAGGCCTTTCCTATTCATTAAGGAGTCAAAAGTCATAATTCTTTTATGCTGAGGAAACCATAAAAAGCTGCACCACCCAGAAGAGCATTCAGTCGGTGTCTCCCAGTTTATTCTGTGGCTGCAGTAACTAAAATAGCACAACTTAGCTTATTTTTCTAGTGGTCTGGTAGGGTGTGTATGAGCAGTTGAGCTGCCTGTCGGCTCAGTGGCGGTAAAACTCTCAGCTGAAGAGACAAGAACTTCTTCAGCCAGTGTAATTCAATCCCTCGCAGCTCCACGCACCCCAAGAACCCAGCTGGCAGTCCGTGCTACTCACCCACCTCTCCACACCCGGGTCAGCTCACATTTGGAAATAGAGCTCTGCAGGGATAAACACATTTCCTGCGAACCAGAGACTGGACATTCAGAAACTCAGTTGCCTAAATTTCGGATCCTTTTTTTTTTTTTTTTTTTAAATCTAAATGAGTAGAGCTAGTCAAGTTACGGAGTACAAAAAGGTCACACATTAAGAGCCAGCACATGCTGCCTCCAGCAGTACTCGCCAGTTGCACGTAGTGGTTTATTCTCAGGAACAGCTGAGTATGCCAGGCGTGAAGCATCTGTCCTGCATTCTCCGCTCCACGACATGGGACTGGCCAAGAAACAACGTACAAAAGGACGCTACTCCATTGCCATAAGGCAACGGGAGCTGACTAACTTCTTGAAAATCAAAAGGAGAAAAAAACTTATCAGAATTACAATTTTCAAGACTAAAAACCGGGTAGAATTACACAGCCTTGTGAAATAGGGCCCATCTGCTCCAAGGGACACTACGAAGGTTTTAAAATCCATTGTGTATGATAGCTGAGTGGGGCTAAGGCCATCCAAGATGCTGGTTGTTTACAAAATGCTCAAATTGCCGCAACATAAGCCCTTTCATAATTTGACTTTACTGTGAAAAACAAACTTAACAGAATTTATGAAACAGACACACGAATCTGGTTTCCTTATTAAAAAAAAAAAAAAAAAAAAAAAAAAAGGTAATTCCAGGAAAGTCCGCTTTCATAATACCTCAATATGTTTAAAAAAAAAAAATCTTTTAAGCTCTGGATTAATGGAAGGGAAAAAAAAAAAAAAACAAAAAAAACAAAAAAAAAAACAGAACAAAACATTTCGGTTTTGCTTTGTACTCAGAAATACAGCTGCATGTATCACGTCTGTGTTCCAGAGTCTGAGACAGTTTTAATTGCTTACTTCTCTGGTCTCTTTGTCTGTCCATAAATCTCTTAGCATAAAGGTTGCAAGAATATGCAGAAGATACTTGAAAAAAGAGAAGTTGTTAACCATCGTGCTAGATGCCGTCCAACCATACACTACAGAAAATATCAGTTGCTATCAAAGGCTTTTCTGATTTAAAAGACTTACATTGTCCTACAAGAATACCTGCAGAGGGGCAGAAGGGCCAAGCATGGCAAAATACAACTCACCCAGCTAGCAACCTGACTGTCTATCAGTTTTCCAGCAAAGTAATAAAAATACAAGTTAACTTGACACATTTTACTGCCAGATGATCTCAGTGGGAAACTTTTCCAACAAAAAATAAAGGTTACTCATCCAACGACTAGAGTTTTCATGCTGATCACTGCACATTCCTGCTTCGATTATAACTTGGAGTAGAACAGCCCCTGTGGGAGCAGTACCCACTGCAATACTCTGCTGACCCCTGCCCCTTCCCTGATGGCATGGAACATCTGGAGAACAGGGGACACGGAACAAAAGCTACTTTATTTTTCTCTGTGGCCTCTGTAGGTTCATTGTCGAAGTTGTAATGCCGAAGAAAATCGGGTAGAGCGTTCAGATGTACAGAAACCATCTTGAAGAACAACAGAATAGATGAGCTGCTTCAGTTTCTTTGAGTGATTTTGGTGCATTCCTGCTCTGGGAATCTGGCAGTAAGTTTTTCTTTTTCCAGGCAGTGGAAGTTAGTCAGGACTAAAAAAATTTTAATACTAGAATACTTCTAGATCAGGTCTCGAAAGCAACTTCTAGCCCAGAGGAGTACACCTTAAACCTTGCCCAAAAGAAGTACTACAAAATACTACTACAAAAACGACACAAAACTGCTGGAGTGCCTGCTCTGAAGTTTACCAATTCTAACAGAAATCTTATTCTTCCAGGTAAAATACTGTGGCTTATGTGGATTTACGGATGTTCCCCATGGATGATCTTTTATGTCAGTTTTCAGTCATCGTGGGAGCCAACAGGTATGCAGGCTGCACTTCGAGCTAAAACACAGCAACCTGTCCCCTGGGAGCTGTGCACCTGCAACATCTGAAGGCAGCCACTAACACACTCTGTAGCAGCTCAGCTGGAAACAATTCCAAAGCTGCTCCTTCCAAAACTCAATGCTTGGAGATATTCAAAAGCTATCCGGGTATGGTCTGGGGCAGGTGGCTCTAGGTGATCCTGCCTGAGCAAGGGATGGGACAAGATGACCTCCAGAGATTCCTCCCAACCTCAACCATTCTGCAAGGCTTGCAGGTCTCCAGGTGCTCAGTGCGCAGTAACTGGTCAAAAATTATTCTTAGGCTGGGCTACCTGCCATTTTTTGCCTCCAAGGCAGGGGAAATGGTAGGGTAAAACTAGAACTACTGGATCCTCTAGTTTGTCTTCAGTTCAAATAGATCCAAACCCAAGGAAATACCTTAATGTTAAGATCTTCATTAAACAACAAGAGCAATTAAAACAAACAGCTTATCCCATAAAGACTGAGGCTCCTGCTCCATTTGATACCTCCAGTTCCTTTGCTATCTGTCAGAAAAATGAAGGACAAAGCCCCAGCAGACCCATGCGCTCACCAGACACGAAGGCCCCGTGAGCAGTTCACTGTGCAGAGCTCCTTTCCTTGCACAGTCCACAGACCCAAGATGTGCCAGCAGTGTGTCCTCAACTCGGCAAAATGCAGAAACCATTTACAGATGACGCTATAAAGTGTATCTGCCCAGACATGAAATGTCCCAACACAGAAACAAAACCAAGACCTAGCACCAAAATAAGGGGCGGCACAGCTTTCACAGGACATCTGCTGCATGGCTGAAGTCATCTTTCAGAGCCCTGAATTTACCTTTATAAGGCAGATTTCATATTAAACTGTATTTATTCATCACATAGAACTCATTATTCAGTCAGGTCTTTTCTAATTCACCCATCTCTTTCTTTAATGAAAGACCATGAGAGAGATGTTCAAGCAAGCGAAGGGCAACTGAATCCCTACGTGACATCACTGGAAAATCTGCTGCTACAGACAACTATAGAAGCAACAGAGAGGCTGACATTGAAAAGGACAAAAGTAAAATCCAAACAACAAACCAAGAAGGATTTATAACGAAATGTCAATTTTCCATTCCTCTTGAACCTGGATACCAGATGAACCATATCAAAATAATGCATTAAAAATTATAAAATGAACTCAAGCTTCTGTTCTCTCATCCAGCAGAGGCTTCCAACAAAGACAAAAAGGGAAGGCACCATTCCCAGAAGTTGTACCAAGGGAAAAACCAGCAACAGCACGGCAAGCTCGTCAATTCCCTATCATTAACCAGGAGAAAAGAAAAAACAAAAAAAACCAAAAAAAAACCAAAAAAAAACCCAACAACAACAACAACAAAGTTTTGTTGCTCTCCAGTCCATTTTACACCTCTGTTTATATAAAACCACACTTTTCTATCCAGTTTCAAAAATATTCGTGAAACATGAGTGGCATTAGAATTGAATATGGGGGCTTCTTCAAGCAGTCATCTAAGGACCAGTAAATGTTCTCAGCTTTCCTGCTTGGCTGCTGTTACCGGTGAGTCCTGATCTCCACACGCTTAACTTGAAGAAGATTGTGGAAACTTATTGTCCTACTCCAAGAACAGAATGGGGAAATGACTCTATTAAATTACTTTCCTGAAATTATAAAGGAACTGAGAATTCTCTGTAGTTTCTTAAGTCCATTCTGGGGCTCTGGGGGCATGGAGTTCATCTCCATGTGACTATACAGCCTCAAGAGAGAGGACTAGGGCTTGGGAGTTTCCTTTTTGGCATATGGCTTGGGTTTTTATATGATTCACAATCTTAGCATTAACCAGTTGTACCGTCAACAACAACAAAAATCTGAACATTATCACAGGAGAAAAACTACATAGATGTTTTCAGTATTTTCTCCCTGTAACCACATTGCTGTTTCCAACTGCTCAGAAACAGAACTGATTCACACTGATATATGAATTCTGAATGTCTGTTCACTGCAAAACACCCTACATTTACTCTCTGAATATTTCCCTGCTGAAGATATTTCTGAACAACAAAGATCAAAAGAAAATTACAATTACACATCTACTGTCTGTGTCAGAAATCTTTTATGAGATTAATATACAATTCTTCCATAATAGGATGAGTTTAAACAAATGAATATGCTGTTCTTGCTTCTAATACATATTAATTCTTTCACGATCACTTTGTGTTCTAGGAAAACAATGAAACAGAAATACCAAAAGTTACAGGAATCCAACTGCAAATCCTTAGAACATGAGTCATGTTTTCATTAATAGCATCGGAAGTCAGTTCCATTAGTACTAAGTTGACGCCTCCTGGCCTTGCATCTATTCAAGGCAGTAGACAGAATTCACATCAAGTGCAAAGGGAGGGGGAAAGGAAGGAAAAAAACCTCATATGTTACTCAAATGCTACTCCACGGTCTACTTGTTTGGATTAAAGACAAATAAATAAATAAAACATCTGCCACTTTATGATTAATGCCAGGCAAAACATTTTGTGATGCAACAGTCACAAATAAAAGAGTCTGAGATAACAGTCAGAAGACAAACTTGCACGCAAGCTACAAGAACAGGCTTGTGAGCATCACAGACCACACACACGGGTATCGTGGTGCTAATTACATCCAACTGCCTTCATGGCCATATAGGTGAAGACTTGGAAAAAAAAAAAAAAAAAAGAAGACAAAAAAAGAAAACAGTTTCCAAGCATTAGTTTGCCTGTAATGGGATTTCTTTAAATACAGGCCACCATACATTCAACCGGGAACATCAGTAGGCTGCAACAGATTTGTTTTTAAAGACTGAGGTTTTTTTCTGCAACTTGTCCTTTCAATTAGTGAGATTTTCATCAGAACAGCCATAGACACAAAACCTGTTTTATTTTGGTCCTGTCAGCTTTCTGTGGAGTTCTTTTATTTACACAATACGGGGAAACATCACTGCCCTGGAGGCAGGGTTATGAGATAGCGTGTGTCTTCACAATGCAAACTATTAAAGGGAAGGTGATTTAAGTATTGTACATCAGGAGGCTCCTTTGAGTATTCCCTTTCAACTACTGATAGCTAAATTCTGGTGTGATGTACAGAGAAACAGAATCTTGACAAAATCATCACTTAGCAAGCACTCTGCTGCTGCTTTTTTCATCTTTTTCTCCTTATAGATTTTAATAACAAGTATTTCTAAATGTGTATCCACTTACATTAAAATGGATCACAAGTGGATGTCTTCTGAAGGAAGTCATGTTTTACCAGACAGATCACCCTTAATACCAACTTAGAGAGCGAGGAAAAAAGCTTAACTCTGGTAATCTGCCGAGTATCTACACTTCCAGTACTCTGCTTTGTAGCATGTTTGACCAACTGCATAGCAGGGATCTGCACTGACTGGTCAGGATAAGAAATAAACTGTCTGCCTAAGGATTAGGCATAAGGGCATGAAGGTCTAAACCTGAAATGACCTGCAAACTTTCTGAGCAAGAGGTCAGGAGCAGCACAGTGCAACCCGGAGCCAGGGAATGTCTGGTTGGGCACAGCCTATGGCTTTACAGCAAACTTCCATGTCAAAAGTCCTCCAGGTGGGCTCCAAAAAGCAACCACTAGATTAATAAAGACATAAAGATGAAATAATGGAAATTTGCACAAAAGAATACAGTAGAATTTCCCAGAGGGAGGCAGGAAACCAAAGAAAAATGATTCAGAAATTTGAGTCTCTGATCATACTTTCATCTCCTCCTAAGAAAAGGAGTGCAAATAAAAACCATCACAATCACTATTTTACAGGACATATTAAGTACCTCAAGATATACTGCAAGATATATTTTGACAATGAAGCCCTTACAGTTTATGCTGTGTTAAAATCTGGAATGATCTGTTCACAGTACTGCACGTCCTTAGCCTTTGTTGATGACAATTATTTTGGTTTTGTCTGCTTTTGCTGTGTAACACCAGAGTTTCAAATGCTGGCAATTACACAGAGCCAAGGCTTTGATTGAGAACTGGTGCCAAAACTAAAATAAATGCTAGTACTGATACCCATTTTGAAGTGATTGACTGCACATGCAGATGACAAAATCGCTTATGTTCATTACAAGGTCCTTTGCCCTCCAAACAGCATGAGACTAAAAAATCAAGCGTCTTTTTTTCTGTACATGGATATACTTTCATCTTTCCTTTTCCTCAGTCTAGCCTTCAAGCAAGCAAGTCTGAAATCTGTTTTCTTTCCTTGCTCCCTTTCTAACACTGTGCTGTCTGCTGATAAACGTTACGAGCAGCAACGGAGACGCCAGCCTTTTCCTGTTGCATATTCTTGAACAGGGCTTGGGTATATTGGTGTTCCAGCCTCACTCTGAAGAACCAGTGGTCTGTTAGCACTAAATTAACACACCAGAACCAGACCCTGTGGCAGCTGTGTTGTGTCTCGCATGCTGCGCACCAAGTTTGCACTTTGCTTCCCACCCAGGCACTGCTGTCTTGCACCACTGTGGTACAGAGTCCGTGGCCTCCTCTCAGCCCCATCTGGGACCAGCTGACCCTTCTGGCACAGCCTCACCGCCCCGGCCACCAACACGTGCCCCCCTTGCAGCCCACTAGTATTATATGCCTTTGCCCAGATGCACCCACCAGATCAGGAATTTCATTAATTGGAATTAATGTAAAGAGAGGCCAAGAAGTAAAAAGCCAACTCGAACTCTCTACTGAAAGTCTTGTTTTCCTTTTCTCCGAATTTACTCTCAAAGGAAGTGTTACCTTAGAAGAACTCAGCTCAAGCAAGAGGAGTCATGCAGGAGAGAACCAGGATGGCAGAGATTTATTGCTAGCAGCTGAGAAATTACGTAGTTCCCAAATGCTGCCAGATGTTATGAAAAAATACCTGAGCTTACAGCCCATAAACTGTGTCACTGCCTTATTTCTACAACCTCCTAATTGTTTCTGAGGACCACCCGACCACCTCGCTGTGCAAACCTCACCCAAACCAGACATTACCACAGATTCAAAATTCCATCCATGTAGTTAGAGCACAAGGCATAGTGGCAAGAAAGATAGCAACACCTGCATTTTGGGACAAATCTCAAGAATTTCGAGCAAATTTGAACAAACCAAGTTAATGCTGTTCCTGTATCAGTATGAAGAGGCTGAGGCATTCTACAGCTAATATGGGAAGAGATTTGAGCTGAATCTATAATGAGGATATACCTCTGACTAAACCAGGGTCAGAGAAGGACAGAATTAAAACCAAGTGTCCTGAAGTCTCAACTGCAGCCTTAACAAGTTGACCTTTGACTACCTTTACTTAGGCCACTAATCAGAGCTTCCCCCACCTTACAAGATCTCCCCCACAATGTATGTACATCTAAACAAGAAAAAGAATCTACCTCTCCCAATGATTCAGCATTTTCCTTAGCACTGTTTTACAGCTGTGTTCAGCTAGTACACAGGACATTTGTTTTCATTCTTTAAATCTGCCTAGTCCAGCAGGTTTTTTCCTTCCATCTTTAAGCCCTCTAATAAATTCCCACTGATTTTTAACTAGACAGAATTAAAACAAAATGCATGCAACAAACAGGTAGTGGAAAAGGTTATCAATCTGCCCAATATGAAATGCCTAAATATATCACCTGCTAGCTGTGAAAAAACCCCTCTGGTATGCTAAAACACAGCAACAGCACCTCAGTTCAGGGATCACACAGGACTGACAGCATTGTAGACACAACTGTTCCATTAAGAAACAGCTAAAGGCTTTACAGCCATTTTTTTAATGTAAAAATAGTTTAGCATTCACTTGGTTAAGCTTTGAAATACTCATCTTTCTCATCAGACTTCAACTTATAGCCAATTCCAAACCCTTTACATTTCATATTATAGCAAAATCCAGCCAGTGTGTCCAGTGTGGAAATGCAATGGTCCAAGCACATTATAGAAGTCTTCTGGAAAAGCTGTCAAGCTCAAACACTGGAAAGTACAGGTAAATTAGCATACAACATTATTTAACCATTAAATACCATGCAAGTGTCAAACCATGGAATATGTTTAACACTCACTCAAAGGAAAAATCTAATCTAAACATATTAGAGGAGTATGAAGCACAAAAACATTTACTCTCAACTCTGAATGCCTTTTTTTTTAAATAATCTTTGAGCATCCATAAAATTCACAAAGTTGAAGAAGGTGATTTTCTGTGAGGAATCACATGGTAGAAAGCATCTCGTGGCTTCAAATCACACAGACTGGTTTGCACTGTCTTCTTGTCTCAAGATGAAACGATTGCTTATTTTACCCCAAGAACAAACAGGAATTCCAGTCTTTACACAGAGCTGAATCAGCTCAGAGAGAAGCTACTAACAGACTCACCACGTACAGCAAAAGAAAATTTTTCAACAAAAAGTATTTTGTAAGGCAGCTTTAATGTATACCTGTCACTTTATTTTAGTCCAACTCACAGTAAAGGTTATTAAGGCCCAGATTTCTGGAAAAGCACAGGGAAGGAAGCAGTTGGCTTTCACTGGCTCAATGGGATTTTGGACATCCAACTTCTCTAGGTCTCCTGGAAAAACCCCAGTCTACATTTAATCTGAAAACATGAATAAGTATATTACGGGATTTAAACAAGCTTAGCATTTTTCCAATTATTTTTTTATATGTCTTTCGCTTCCTAAATTACTCCATTCAGAGAAAAAAATAAGTAAGTTCATGTTACTGTTTAGCAATTATGTCAGAACAGAAATCACCACAGCCTTAGTCACACATAATCTTTTCCAGTGGCCAGTGTCTATTCACGGAACTGAAAAAGCCTGAATTCTTTATCTTTGCCCTAGACTGGAGTTCAGGGATTTTTTTTTTCTTCTGGGTACGAGTGTCTGGCTTTTGTTTATCTGGGCTGTCAAAGTGAAGTATCTGCATGGAATAACACAGGAAACTCTGCAGCAAAAGCAACAGTAAGGCAGACTAATGATGTGGCATTTATCCCCCAAACTCGGATGTAACAAACTTCCCACAGCAAAATCACTTCTTTTAGAGTCCACTTTAGATTCCCTTTAAAAAAGGCCCGGTGCTGGATAATCCCCCAACACATGTAATGCACTCACTTTTCTAGCTAGCAGGAACGCCATTGCTACCGCGGATATTACTGAAACATTTTCCAGAGAACTGTTCAGTAGCTTAAGTTTGGAGAAAGATAGTACCCCATAATGCCTGTCTCTTACAGTATATTACAAAAATTCTTCCTATAAACATTTTTAGGAAGCTTACACTGCTGGCAATATACTGAAATATTTGAACGCTGGCAAACATTCTTTGACCTGAAGCTACAAGGAAATTAAGCTCTAAAATCATAATCATATTTTGCCCTCAGAAATGTACATTATATTATCTTCAGACTGACTACGGAAGCTTAATCTATTTGGTTTTGGAATCTTGAACTCTGAATAAAATGACAAGAGGAGCAAAAGGTAGAAAATAACTTCCATCCTGACATACTTTATGAAGGCATCAAGCCTCTCACCTTTTCAGAATTCCTCAAACGATATAAATTTAACTTCAAAAACATCTGAAGTATTTATCCTCAAGGCCTTTAGCACTATGCCACAGAATATCCCACAAACCATCGTTATCTTGAGTCAAGAGCAGGGTCAACATGACAGCTCCCTGCGCACCTTCCCACAGGCAGTGCAAGGTGAAAGCCAGCTCATGCCCAGCACGGACTATTATCAACGACCAGAAAGAGATTGGGCTGCTACAGGAACTTGGGATCTACTTCAAACACTCCTACTTTGTGTTCCTTAGCTGAGAGAAGCTATGGAAAGAATTGTCAGCTAAAGGTATTTATGGTGTTTGTTGAACTGGGCAAAACCAGAAAATATTGACTTTTGCTTCTGTTAGACTTCAAGGTTATCAGCCCGTTGAACAGAGGTCACTGTTCATATATTTCTTGATGTTACAGTGCTTACATTGTTGGAAACTTATGGGCACAGCAACAAACTATTTAAAATCAACTCATACGTTTTCTTCATGCATTTCTGCTTTTCCATTTAAATCTCTGTTGTAGGCAGCAACAACAACTTCACTGGCTAAGAAGGTGATATAAGCAACCTTTTGCAAACTTCGTATAGTCAGAAAAATCAGTGTCTAGTCAAGACAAGCTCTTCATTAACTTCTGGTTTCTAAACTTATGCAGTTAAGAAGGGCATGGTTGGTACATGCAGACCAGCCCAGATTACTGAACACACTTGTTTCAAGGCCTGGCTTCCACGTACTGAAGTACAGCACGTCACACCAAGGAAACAAACTTCTGGGGACAAGGAAACAAAAAAATATTTTAAACAGCAGAGGATTGTTTTTAATTATCTTTGTTGATGCTAATGACAGGAAACGTAGAAAAGGGCACTCCCAAAATACAGACACTTAAAGGAAAGACTGTAATCAACTTGCTTAACATTCTGCATTGCACACCTGAGGATGATGGCTACAGTTATGCTCAAAAGACCATCTTTCCTCACCTTATATATATATAGAGAGAGAGAGAGAGACAGATAGATACACACAGAGACTCATACATATAACACATCCCAGGTAGTACAGGTTAAAACTCTCAAGACACAGCAACAGTGTGAGCAGAAAACATCCCGTTCTCCAGGTCACTAGTGAGCCTCACTCACCAAGCAGCTGTCCCAGGGGCGAGCACAGAGCCAGACTGTGCTGGGGTTTCCCCACACGCACTGTGGTTCTCTACCACAGATACACACAAGATAAGCATTTCAGTCCGTGACTTTTGGAGTTCACACTTTTTCTGAATCAGACCTGCTTTAAGGGCAGGAAATAAGCACAAACAGCATCTTGGCATTTGGGACTACGAAGGAAGGAACAACACCAAATCTCATATAAAACCAACAAAAAACAATGTAGAACTTCACAATAGTAGAATTTAGCAGTGAAGAGGTTGTTTCCTCTACATTTTCACTTTTTTTTTTGAAAGGCTTCAGCCTTTCGACAGTGCAAAGTGCTATATACATTTATCACAGGGATACTGAACAAATATTAATTAGTTGATTCAGGTGTTTTTAGAAGCAAAGCTATGATCAAACACTACGTCAGCCACTACTAAGAATGTTTTAATTTCCGACTGGGGTCACGTGGTTTACTGGTGAACATGGTGATTCTGGGTTAATGGTTAGACTCAATAATCTTGGAGGTCTTTTCCAACATTAACAATTCTACGACTTTATGAACTGATAAATTTTTCTCTTTAACTTGAACTAGAATTATTAGAAAGCAATATAACTTGGAGCAAACATTTAAATAGCAGCTTTAAATAAATTCAGATCAGTTATATTAAGTCATGTACTTATTTCCTAGCAAACTGGCTCTAATTTATGAAAATTAAAGTATAGCAGTGAAAAACACTCCTGTTTGCACATGCATTATTTAAATTACATTTCTTTATAAAAAATAGAGTGTTGTACAGAGTACTGCATAAAGTAAGCCATACACCATTATGAAGTAGCTTTCCCATTCTTTTTAACACAACTGTATCATGGAAAACTTATCTGCAATCTCTCTGTAAATAAGAGATCCTGATCTGAGCCCAAATTACCTGACATGGTGATAAGCCAGATAAGGACAATTTCTGGTGATTAAAATACAAATCCTTCCAACATTAAATGAATTTAAGTTCAATTTTTTTCCCTAACAGTTTTAAGATAGACATGCCTTTTTTCTTTTTCCTTTTAACATAGATATGAGAAAGGGAAAACCCCAGAAAATACTCAACTCATAACTTGAATATGTGTTTTAGAGTCTTAAGGCAAGATATAATTTATTCTACAACATACACTAAACACATTTACAGGATCAGACAGGTTTTCAAAATCTCTGAGACAAACTAATACTGCAATCAAAGGATTAGCAAACCAGCTGCCTATATGCCATTACAGCTGATTATCATAGACTGTAGACAGCTACCTTGCTTGGAAAGTGCTTTCAGGAATACTGCATTGCTGCCAGAGAGAAGGGTTTATAGCAGGATAAATAATAACTCATTATTTTATTTAATATACATAAAACCAGGAACTTAAGCAATAGAAATTGCATGATGGTTTAGAAAATCTTGTTATAAACTACATTTACAATAAAACCTGGCAAAATGGAGAACTGATGAAACTTATAAGACACTGCCATTCAGAGCTACGGATGCCATGCAGAAAAGGTTTGACTTTTCAGTCTTCTCCCCAAATCTTACTAAAAATTAAATGGATTCCAACATTCGTCTTATCGTGAATCCATAAAATCATGGAAAGACAAAAACTGACCAACTTGGAAGTGACAGGTTTTATCTTCAAAATGTTTTCAAATAGCTCTTGAGTTCACATGTAGAAAAAATTGCAAAAGATAAACTCCCAATAGCCCTCAATAAAAAAATTGTCCTTGTTATTAAATACTCTTCAAATAGTTTGTTATGTCCAAACAATTTTCCCTCTTTAAGACTATGAGAAAGAATTATTGTTCTTACTGGAGACTGAGCTCTTTCCAAACAGGAAAGCAGCAGAACTCAGCATATTCAACAAGATGGTGAACTGTTTACAGCACTGCTTACAAAAGAAAAGGAAACGTCTTTGGTTTTCTACTAACACTTCAGCATCACGTTCTTTCAACATCTTCGTGAGTTGCACTACTGGTAATGAGACAATGTTTGCATCACTCCAACTTGATACAACTATAAAGGAAAAATATAATTTATTATCTATGAAGAAAATTCAGATGAGGATGGAAATCATAGTAGTGATTTGTTCATCTGGTAAAACCCCTTCTTTCAGATGACACTGATGCAAACCCAAAACTAGTAACCAACTGAGTTCATCTCTCAGGCAGCTGGTAAAAGAAATCATGTTAGCTGAGCAGAGCTGTATCTCTCTATCAGAAGTATGGACGTGGCACTTTTTTGGCTGCATATGGTTTACTTAGACTAACATCAGCTTTAGTCTATGTATATATATATATATATATATATGAAATTATATATTGAATTCTAAGATTCCTGTACAGGGAGAAAAACAGGATCATCTTGATCACAGTTTCTGGCTATTGATATGGCCTCTGTATCTCAGGAGAGGAAGCCAAAGTCAGAATTTCACAGCCAGTCAAGAGAGGACAGACTGCCTAGGGGTAACTACAGAAGTATAAATATGCACCAGTTATTCAAAGCATGGCTTTCCAAAAAGCTTTTAGATTAAATAGATTATTCCTCCTCTACTTGCTTCTTCTCTAGTTTGTCTTCTTTCCCTCACCTTCTGGGGATTTAAAGGTCTTTGAACATCCTGTGTAGGAGATGAAACAACAGCCATTCACAGTTTTTAAATGCTCTGTCTGAATGAGCAGAGTAGTTAAAGAAAAGAAGCTTACCATAGTTTTAATCTCAGCTTCTGTGTTTACAATATGGTTACTCTCCAAATCTTGCTTACAGTCTCTATCCCATAATATTGAGAGGTCAACCTCTGAGGCTGGAGAGCATTTTTCAATCTTATAAAAAATCTCCTGAAATCCACCTCCCTATCCATCCACCCAAGTAAAGATTCCTAAGAGAGTCTACACACAAGAACATCCACACTGCCTTTGTCTTCTTTATTTCTAAAAGCTGGATTTTCCATTGCACCTTGGTTTTTTTTCTAAATCACAGCTGCACGTCACTGAGGACAATGAGGATGAGAAAACAGGAAATACTTTGATTGATGTGGGGTTTAACGTTACCATGTCACTGTATTATTCAGGGACCAGAAAACACTAACAGAAATTAAAGCGAAGAAGATCTCAACAACAGAATCAGTTGGATTTCACAGAAGGAAAACAAAAAAAAAAAAAAAAAAGAAAAAGGAGCTCATGCTTAGCTTCATTAATCCTTTCCCCCTTGTCCCCTCCTCTAATTAGTATGCCTAAGGGCTCTCCAAGAACACTGCACCATAAGGATGTACGACACAGGTATCAAAGCAAAATTGGAAGTCAGGTTACTGTTTTAGAGTAATAGCAAAGGAAAATTAAGGAAGTTCAACAAAGGAAATGTGCAGCTGTTACCACCTGACAATAAGCCAGTGACCACCAGCTACAGAGGAAAAGGAGACATGAGAGTTCTCAGGCTGTGCAAAAGTACTAACTTGTAACTGAAAAACACAGACAAGTCAAGTACAAGGCAGTTCAACAATCTCTGGATATACTAAGTAGTTTACTCATAAAACACTATCATTATAATAGGAGTATTTGGAATTTAAAATCAGTGAGTGCAGAATCTGTTCAGCAACATTTAAAGTTCCAGGTAGGTTTACCCCAGCACAGAGATCATTATTAGGTTCCCTTCCATGTCCCTATTGCACCCCTCAAGCAGTAAGGTTCTCTCCCTTATCCTTAATGCTTAACCTCGTTGAACTTCCACCTTACATTTCAAAGTCCTACCACATTCAGTACCCCAAGTGATTTTTTTTCAATCTGCTTATCATTTCCTTGCCTGCTCTTCCCCCGATGTATTTGACAGCAGATGCACATTTCTCCCATAAGCACCACTACACCTTTTTTAGGTCACTCTGTATGTGCAGCACAGTTCCTGTGAGCAGCTGCCAAGTCACAGTCACTCTCTTCATTTCATCCAAGCTTGTGCTGAAATTAATTTCTACCAGAATGCAAGTCCGTGATGAAGAAACTAGTTCCCCCTTTTTAAACCACTAAAAAGGCATCAACAAAACTCCCACACTAGCAGATGCATAAAGCTGATGCACTGTGTGGCTCTGTTGTGCCTGTGTGGCATTCTTCAGCCTGTGACCTGGCCTCCACACCTTGGCATTTTTTGCCCTGAGTCACTGTACTGTTTGTACATTTATTTATAATTCTGATTATAAATAAACTGAGACAGCATCCAACTCATGCTTTCATCCAAGTACCTATCAAAAATATTAAAATAAGAAAGATCAAATCTGTCCTGGTTATGGTCATGTTGATTGTTATTACAAAGTGCTTATCCAAGTCCCTAGTCAGGAGAAGCGATTTATTCTCATTTCATGGGACAACACACGTAACTCCAGGATCTGAGAGAAGGAAGGCAAGGACATTCTAGAGACCCCTCAAGGCCACAGGAACGCCACTGGCATGAGCACCCCCTGTGGAAGACCCTGTTGGTGATCCCGGGTGAGCCCGTCAGCCACACCCACAAACTGAACCACAGGGGCTCAGGCCGGCAGTCATTCCCACATGGATGGCCACAGCACTGCAGTCAGAACGATGGCAGTGCAGATTTCTCCCATATTGGTCTGGTTTTACCCACACAGAAACATTTGACAGTCCCCTCCTTAACCCTATGTCTGCTCTACAACCCAGAGACACCAGATGCTAAGACAGCAAAAGTTCTTTTTTTAGGTTCTGTCCTCCTCTCCTGCCCATCATAAAACACTGCTCACTTGTTATTTTCAATCAAATTTGACAGAAAAGTAAAGACCCTCCTGGATTTCTCAAGAGTCCAATGAAAGCACGCTGGGTAGAGGCAAGTGGCACCAGAACCACTCCAGTGGAAAGAAAAGATGCTTGTTAGGCATAAGGGATTTTACAGCTTAAGGAAAGATCACTTATAAGTGCCTCCTACTTAATCCCAGCACAGCAGCTCTCAGAGGACCTCTGGCAGTCAGGACATTTCCAATTTGGCCAGAGCTTGTGCCATCACCAGATCTAATCCACATTTCTCACTTCTGTAACTTTTTAGCATACACATGTAGCTGTTTACACTTACTTATATTGTACTCAAGCTGTTAAATTCCAGTCAGGTGCCAAATGGCAGCATTAGAGTCAGATACGGTGTCAAGGGGGAAGCTGAGAATCACTGTTGAGGTCTCTCTGCTCATCCTCAGCACAGCTTTCCAACCAAGACCAGTTGCAATGGAACAGGAAAGGAAATGGAAGAAGAAGTGCCACCTGCAGTGTCTTGCTGTGTTTTAATCCAAAATCAGCCATACGCTCCTCACAGCAGTGTCTGTTTCCAAGCATTACAAACAACTGAATCCCTTGGGATCTACGGATGCACACCCCCATCACCTTCTGCTGAAGCACACACTAACACTAATCCTACGCTGGCACAAGCAGCATCTTAAAAGAATCAAGAATTTTGTCCATTAAAAAACAGAACTTACACTTGGCAGTAGGATGAACAGAACAGACATTCTTTTCATTTTATACAGTTTTCTTGATATGCATACACTGATTTAAAAGATTCCACTCCAGACATCATTTAAAGCTAAATGAGTCTGAGGCTGTCAATTTTTATTTTCTTAAGTTTTACTTTTTATATGTGTTCAAAGAAAATAAGTACTGAAAAACATCACTGCAAGCATCACTATAGCAACCACAGCTCTTCAAAGTTCCTTGAAGCAACACACTCAGATTCCAGATGGAGCAAAATGCCATGTCTATCTCGCTTTTCCAAGGAGCCTCTCTTTCCTACAAAGCCTCCAAAGACTAGCAGGGACATCTGCTGCAGAAGTTGCTCTTACAAAGACCACACAGACTCGGATAAATTCACCTATTTTC
This sequence comes from Empidonax traillii, assembly GCF_003031625.1. Taxonomy (NCBI): domain Eukaryota; kingdom Metazoa; phylum Chordata; class Aves; order Passeriformes; family Tyrannidae; genus Empidonax; species Empidonax traillii. The sequence goes on along the minus strand of NW_020955258.1, from coordinate 750,393 downwards.
ACAGTTCTGAAAACAAATAAAACAATCAGCATCGTGACATCTGCACCCAAATGCCTGCATGAAATGTCACTAGAACAAGAAAAGAGTTATGCAAGGCATTTATTCGAGTCCCTTTACAATCCAATGGTTGACCTCGTTAAAGTCAGAGGCAGTTTTGCCACATATTTCAGCAGAGCCAGAATTCCACCCTTCATGGGAGGTTTCTCTGGTAGCTCAGCTCTTTGATTCACCACACGGCCAACAGAGTACTTTGCAGCATTTCACTACACCTGCTGCCAATCAATTCTGCCTCACTACCTGGATGCAATTTGTAGAAAAGGCTGTGTATCCTTGAATCAAAATCTTAGAAAACAATAATAGCAAACATACTAAGGAGATTGTAAACAAATCCAGGCTCATTTTATATCTAGGAAGAGACAGAAGACTGGAGGAAAGGTATCACTGGCTTACAGTTTTTTATGCAGCCATCCAGGGAGGAATAACAGATAATTGTGTATTTTGTTTGTTGGTTCCAGTGTTCTGCATGTAATTCAGTGTTATGGAAGCAAGAGCAACCAAAGCATCATTTCAGGTGCCACTACAAACTGCCATCATAATATCCCAGTAAAAATCAAAACACCAAAATGCATCAGTTCTCCAAAGTATTCCCATCGCCAAAAACACATGGGAAAACAGCCAACAACAAAAATTCCTTATAGATTCTCCGGTTTGGCCCATCTCCTTAAAAATAATTAACAAGGCATTCCATCTGGCTCTTGTCAAATCCCTTTTTGAGTCTGCAGAAGTTCCAAGGTGAACTTCTGACAGTTACGGCACCTTCTGGGCCTGAATGAAGCGGCAGGACCACGGTGCAAGGAGAGATGAGCAGCTCGGCGCCGCTAACGGCAGGCACAGATGCCGGCAATTTACAGGCTCCTCGCAAGCCACGACTCTCAAACAGCAATATGGTCATGTACCAGTAACATCGTTATGCCCTGGAGATTCAGCCCTTTGTCCTCCAGCTGACATAAACGAAAACAAGTGTCAATACATCAAAGAATGCTGTCTGCGTTTCTTATTGGAACTTTCTGCTACAGCTGACAGATGGCTCCGTTCTTAGGAGTGGAAGAAAAAACATTTCCTAGCAGACCCCAAATATTTGTGCTTGCTTGGCACACCTCTCAAAGAATTCAAGAACAAGAAAACGGGGTCAGTATGAATTCTCTTTCTGAAAGGAAAATAAATAATGGAGGGAAATATACAGGTCATGAAACTAATTAATATTGTGCAGGCCATATTTGAAAAATACTAGACAGTATTTCCATTCTAGAGCCTTGGGCCATAACACTCAAAATAACCTCAGCTGCCAATTATCTGGAGTCCATCTACTGCAGTGAGGAATCTGACAGTCGCTAGTGGGGAAATTACAACGAAAAGATTTAAGTTACCACTGCCATTTGGCAAATGTGTAAGTAGTAACTTAAAAGGATATCCTATGTATGATATGAAGTTCAGGTCTGAGAAGAAGTTCAAGCAATATCAATATCTAATCTGCAAGCAATGATGAGAAACTACCATCAGCAGCAATAACAACTGGAAATCTTTCCTGAATGGTTGTCTAAATTCTTATATCAAATATCCAAACAACAATTATTTTCTAAGTTATATACATGGAGCTTTATGTACTAAATACAAACTCAGCCATGCAAATTTGATTACACATTTCTGGCATGCTATCAAGGCACAGAAAAATGTCACATACTTCTCTACTTAACTTTAACTAGAGATGATTCCGCTCATAATTATTTAGAAGATTTAAAACTTTTTTTTTTGGTTGATCTAAACGAGTTCAAGGAAATCACCTCTCATCTGTGCATATTTGGGGGGAAAAAAGTAAAACTTTGATGCAATTACTTCCCTCTGACTATCTCAGCTACTTCTAGGTACAAAAACGGCATGTAGAACCTATGGCTGTAGAGTTCTCATGTCACAAAACAGAGCTCTAAGAACCCGCAGCATGATTTAGATTGTGTCAAGGAAAGCTGTAACCTCCTACGCTATTGAACAGATATTACGAGACAAATGTGAAGGACACATGTCATTGTCCAGCTTAGGGAGGAAAAAAAAGCCAACAACAAATGCTTCCATGACAATTTGTTAGGTTTGTAATTCACCCATTCTAGCATAAAAAAACCCCAAACAAGCTGCAGTGGTCAGTTATACTTTTCCTACATCCTATAGCTGTTGAACATCTGTACTATTAACACACTGAATATTCAAATCAACTTATCTTTTCCAACAGAAGGGAAAAATCTCAGGTTTCCACTCTGGTCAGCAATTTTTCCAATTTTTTTTTAGCTTTGGATGATGTTCTTCTAAATACTTGTAGAACTACCATTTCTTGGAAGGGAAACTTACAGAAAGTAATAGCCATCAGTATGTGCTCCTCACTCTGAGGCTAGCAGGCCCTAAAAATTAAACCTACATTCCACAAAAAATTGTAATCGACTCCCTCTAGGCTCAGGCATCAACTGTTTGCCAATACTTGTTAATCAGCTCAGTGTTCATCCCTCTCCACTCTTCCCGACACTCCTAAGATTTACTACCAAAAGACAGTACCACTACACTGACTCAACCTCAGTTTGTGCAATCCTTACAGTAATTCTACACCCCTTCGAAAAAGCTAACAAGAAGCACGGGTTTTTTTCAGACAACTTATCTGCATTGTAAAACAAATGTTGGTTTAAAAGCTAACTGTAAGCACTCAGCAGTACTGCTGCTTGCACTGCCCTGCTCCCAGAAAATGATTAACACCACCCTATGGGACAGGCTGCTTCCCTCCTTCATAATCAACCCTGCTAACTTAGTTTTCAGACAATATAGGACTATTCAGATCCCCATCCTGGCCTGCTTCTTTGTGTCTCTATTAACTGATCTGCAGCTGTACAAACAGCAGTGTTTCACCAGCATACTGTCTCCTTTAATACAATTTATCTTATTCAACAGCACTTCCATAAGCTTAAATGAGCCCAGCATTTGAAAAACAGTAACAAATACCTTCAAGACATACTCCCCGATCTACAAAAAGATACCTACAGGTCTCAAGCAGTAAACTGCATGACAGTCTGTCTACTGCATCTCCACAAAGGGGTTCTGCTGAAAACACAGGTCCTGGGGAGTGTGAGGGGCCATGTGTTAGTTTTATGAATATTCTGACTCATTATCAGGTTCCGTTCTCAAAACAGAAAACAGCACTGTATAAGCTTTGCCAGTACAACCATCTACAAAAGCCATCATTTATTTCTTCAGGTAAAAGATTTCCCCAGCTGTGCTAAGAATGCCATCATCTTCCTAAATAAACTATTAAACTGATGAGGAGACTGTAATTTCTAAAGAAAAGTCTGGAAAGAGTTGTTTTTGCAAATTTGCAAAACAAGTCCGCTAACATGAGCAAACAGTCCCCCTCACAGCTGACAGCCCTGGCTGGCAGCAAGTTGTAACTCATTTTCATGCTTCCCCCTGCAATCTTCTTGGGCACTTCTGGGTAAAAATACAAGACAAATACAGAAGAGACATCCAGACACATCCATGTAACACACACAGCCAGTCCACTGCTAAAAGCAATCCACATTACAAAAGCTACACCAAATTATTCTGAATTGCCTTTGCACAGATCTCTCAGGGCACAGTTTTGCATCTTAGTTGTTCAGAACATTCAGCAGGGGAGCACTTAAATGAAAAGCTCTTTACGTTGGTGCTGCTCAGAGCTACTGTGTTTTTTAGAAAGCATTAAACCTTATCCAGATCATAATCACAGGTTCGAGACAGAAAGGAAAGTGTAGCATCACAGTCGAAAATCCTTCTGCCAGGCAGAATTCAATTTCAGAAAGTGTTTTTTCCTGATCTCCTAAAACACAAATGCCTCAGTTACTGAATATTTCAGAAAAGTTACAAATAATCTGAAGTTTTCCCCATAACTGATATAGAGAGTACACTTTTAATATTAGCCAAAAAAACCCCACTTTATACCTTATAGGAATTATTTCAAATAAATTTAAATACTTTTTTTTTAATAATTTACAGAATGCAAAGAATGGGACACATGAAAAGTAGATCATATTTTTTCTAAGTTGGCAGTGTTTACATCTGTAACACGTTATTTCTCCTTTGATTTATAAGAGTATATCACAAGAGCAGTCGATTTTACTAAGAGTTCGGGAAGACCTTTGACCATCCTGTTACAGTTACTGTGTCTCACCAACGAAAGGAAAAGGGCGAGGGGACAGGAGGGAACACATTCAATTTTACAGCAGCAGAAGTTACGGCCTCAAGTTTTATTTCCAAGAACTCAGCTAACCCCTCCGGCACAATAAAACGCAGCAGTTGATGGGTGAAGCAGTCCTTTCTTTCCTCCCCTCCCTATTTAAACTGCTTCTCTTCGCTGGGAGAGACAACGCCGAGGCTCCCCTGCCCTGAATGCCTGGCTCTGGTCCAAGCTGCCCTTAATGAGGTCCTGGCAACTCCCGGGCACTGCAGATGCCTCTCAGCGCCGCAAACAGCCTTCATCAAACACACCAGAACCGCGGGCACAGCCGCGCCTGACAGCAGGGCTTTTACTTCCAAAATAAAGAGACAAACAGACATTCGAGAATATCGCATACCCCAGACTTTATCTGAGCTAATCCGATCTCACTTCAACTCTTCTCCAAGAAAAGCGAGCGCTAATGCCTTATAACAATTAACAAAGTTTACGTATCGTGCTATTCAAGCCAGCCAACATTTGATGCGAAAGAAACCCTTAACTCTTCTCATTTCAATTGTTAGAAATCCAGTTATATATTCAATATTTGGGGAGGAAAAAAAAAATCAGTAGCAGTGAAGTTCTGATTTTCTTTTCTAAGCATCACTGATAGAGAAAATCACTATAACAGGAACCAAGCTCTAAAAAGCAGGAGATTCATTTTTCAAACAAGTATCGACTAAAGAGACACCACAATAACACATCAGTGACACTACTCACTATAATTTGCTAGAGAATGTAATGCCCAGTCATACTTCCACATTTTTTAAATTACAATAATTTTCATGCTTCATATCCATGTTTTAGATTATCTCCTTTTCTGACTGACTACAAGCTTGGCTTAAAAAAAAAAAAAAAAAGATTACAGTACAACCTAACTCTACCATAGAGAGCAGTTGCTCTGCTTCCAAGTTGATCCACATTTAATTTCAAATTGAAAAAAAATAAATATTAGGCAGAGATGTGCACAGAAAGTACTGCTGTCTCTTATCTAGTTATGGAGCAGGATTTTCTTGTTTGGGTTAGGGGGTTATTTATTTGGAAAGTAATGTGACTTTTCTCTACAATAATTTGAAAACTTTATTAAAATTATAATTTAACTGAGTTTGACCTACTATCCCATTACAGGGTATAACCCAAATCCTTGCTAACAAGGCTCAAAACATTTTCTTTCACAAAGATCACTTGTGCACAGGAGGCACCCTGCAAGAAACCACACATTCAGATCCTACCGGCAGCCAAGTTCCAGCTGAAAAGGGTAACTTTTGTAAATTACCAGCAGAGAACAGACGAAGAATCCTAGTTCTTCAGGCTCAAGGTCAACTGTCCAAGCTCAAAATGAACATGCAGGAAGTTTACTCTCTTTACCACTGACACTGTCCTTTACCATCTTGTGTTGAAAGCAGCTCCTCAGCCCAAGTCTTTTGTTTTACACACGTAAATTACACACAGTAAAAACAGTATTTAGCAAAGGCATTTACTCTTCAAACCTTACATTAAAAGACATTCTGTTTGTAATATCTAAGTAAATCCTAGCTTAGGACCAGCACTTGCTCTCTCCACCCATGCCAGCCTTGTCAGAATGGAGCAATCTTTTCCCAAAGGTGAGGGAGAAGGTTCCTGCTTGATCATGTATGACTGAGCTGGGAATCAGGTACAGTAAGAGACTGCACCTAATAAAGTGTGTGAATGAGCTTTAACAAGCACCAAGTTGTAATAAACACTCCAGATAAACCTAATGTCTCCACACTGCTGAGGGGCAGAAGGGGTTGCAGGTCTCTCCAGGTGACACTTGGCAAGAAGTTGCTTCCCGGGAAAGGTATTCCATAGCATGTTGCTCAACTAAGTACTGCATTTAGATTACTCTGCAAAGGCAAACCTTTTAATTAAATACAGCACAAAGAGGCTGTGGGAAATCTGAACAGCACACAAAGGAGCGTGGACAAGAGCAGAGATAGGGAGAGCAAAGGGCCCAAGAGAAAATATGCCAGAAGACAGCAAATAGTAAGTCCAGGTGGCCAAGAGTGGTAAAGCACAGTCAAGGTTACCATTGCTGTGCCAATCCATCTTACAATAATCACAAATTATATATCAATTGGTGCACAACACCGCTATCTGCTGAAATATAAAACCACATTTATACCTAAATAATGATTTAGTGTATTAGATATCGCTAATTTTAAAATGAATTGACAATCCACCTCATGGTATTGTAGAAAAGGGTTGCACTAACATCATCCTCTCACTTTGTTAATTTGAGACTGAAACACATCCAAATGAATGCCTGTGAAATGCAAAAATAAGGATTTATATGTAAAGATATTTGAGAAGAGACACTGATTCTGCATAATTAACAGCACTGAAGAGATGGAAATGTTTGCTCTTCTTAACAATATCCAGCAACCTGTAATTTAGCGAGCTGCTATCATGAAAAACCTGTTATTCCATTTATCATTTTCTCACCAAACTGGACTAAAATTTCCGTCTGGATTCCATTTAAATCCGTCTTTGTAACGGTGCAGCTGAACATAGTTCCATAATCACACTACTGAATATTTGCTAAGCAGGCTGTATTTTGAGAGAGAAGGAGGTGAAAGACCTTTTCCTTTAGATACACTAAAGTAGCCTTTGAATCAGACTGAGGCACCGAGAGTGAAAAGGCATCAACAATGCCCACATCAGGGTAATGAAGCAGAAAAGCAGCAGGATCAGCAGCAGCAGAGGGAAGGAGCTGTGAGGAAACTGGACCTCCCCCAAAGCAGGCAGGATGGCACCAGCGCCTACCTGACAACACGGCGGAAAACCACCCCAAACCACCCTGTAAGGGTGAGGCTTCAGATCCAGGCCATTCACCTTCCACGTGGTCCTTCTTCACGGGGAAACTGCGTGCTTTCGAAAAGTGCACTTATTTATTTGTACCCCCACTGGTTTGCAGCACAGATCTCTTGTGTAACGCTTGCCATGAAGCAGACAGGGGAAAATGCACAGCACCGGCCTTTCGGCGATCTCAGTGTATGGGCAAAATCATCAGGAGACCTTTATTTTCAGTATGAGACAAAAGGTTTTTTCCCAGTGACCCCATGCACATCATTTACAAGGATTATCCTGTTGGTTAAAAGGCATTTCAGCAAGCTCACTGCTCAGGGTATGAAAAGGTCTTAGGCTGTTACATTATTTTCCCTCCAGCCATTCACTTGGTGCCAGTAACAGAGTACAGTATTTTTGAAATTCTACACTTACGTTGCGTGTTTTTTGGATGATTTCCAATACTGACCAGTTTCAGATGTTAGTCACACACACACATAATATTTTCCAGTACAATTTTCTGGTTTCTAAGCAGGATTAGTTTAGGACTCTCTAAATCAGAGATTACGGTATTTTGTGTAAAGAAAAAAACTCTAGAAATTTTTCTCCCACAGTTATGAGTATTTCTCCTTTTCATCAACCTGTTCTATCCTGCACATGTGTCAATAGTCTTTAGAAGGAAACCTACTGTATGAAATCACAGCTTTCACAGAAAAGTAACAATGGGTCTTACCAGACTAAAATGCAAATACAGATGTCAAGCAACTCAAAATTTTAAATGCAATTCAATACCCTTTAATGTCATTAATCAATATTCCTTTCAGGAATGTAACGGCACGAAACAGTTTGCATTAAATTCAACAAAACATTTTGCTAGCAATGACCTCCTTCGATCTTGGTAAGATTGACATCTTCCTCTAGAGTTGGAAGAGACAATTATTGCCTTAGCTCCCGTTTAAAATGTCCATAATTGACTTCCAAAAACATTTGTTTACCAAGTCACATAAAACAATGAATTATCCAACTGTATAAAAGTCCATTATATAGCACTACTTGATACAAAAGCAATTAAGTGCCAAGAAAAATCTGATTTTATGCAAATCCAAGCTGTTTATTATGAACAGAGATAAATGTCTTGGTTTGGCTCAGCGATGAACACCAGTATTCAGCAGAACATAAACATATCCTTAACTTTGTGCTTAATGTTAAGGAATTGTTTCTTTTCCATTGTACATGTCCCAATGATTTTGAACCTGGTATTTAGCAAGTTTGCAATAGAACATAAATACAATGATAAAATCAATAGTATTTATGTCCCCCATTTTTTTCAATCTCATGCTAAGAGCTCTAATAATCATAGAGCTGTCTAGCACCAAGTAAGTTTGCATCAGTCCCTTATTTTTTTCATAAATGCACATGACTTTCTTCAGATCTCAAGTTTTTATATATTACTTGCACATTCTTCTGTATATAATGCTTACAGCTTATCCAAACATGATGCAGAACCACACAGGAACAGCTTGTGTCCATAAGGCAGCTATCACTTCACCAAATAATCCAAAAAGGAGTAACAGATGAAATGGGAGAGGAAAAAAAAAAGCAGTCACAATCAATTCTTCAGAAGGGAATAAGTTATAAATAGGTTAAGTATAAGCTTATATAAAATTGTACCAACTGCTTGATTTAAACAAGTAGCTTTTTAGAACAGCAACAATATTAAAAAACTTCTAACAGGATTCCGTAGTAGAACTAGAAAGTTCTGTCAGAGTGCTGAAAGTTTTTTCTTTCAGTGTCTTCTACTATCTCTTACTATCTCTCCCACTTACTCTAGAAGTCTTTCAAAAGCAATCTGCATCTGCAGATACTTCTTAGCAAATAATTATGCGCATCATTTCTTTATCTTAATTATTTATATTTTATTATCTCAAGTAACCGAAGGCTCACAAAACCAAAAAGTTTAAAAAGCCTTTCCCCTCCTGCTGCCAGGGATTAGCATATTTAAGCATTCTAGGGAGGCCCACGTGAAACAAAAGAGACGGGCTGGGAAGTACCACAAAGCAATGCTTCTCAAGTAGAAATGAGTGCTTTAAAACAAAACAAAAGCGGGGGAAAGAAAAAAACAGAAAAAACAACACTTATGTATTCACACCACTTGCTATTTACCCAGTGACAGAAACAGAGGTTAAAAAAAAAAAAATCACTGCAGAAATTCAAAAGACGGTAACAGAAGTCGGTGTATCACACACAACCAGCTCAAAGCCATTCAGTTCCTTTTTCCTTGCAGCAAAGGTCTGCCCCAAAGCTCACTAAAAAGCACAATATAGTCATGCCCTAAAACAAGCCTCCTTCTCCTATAAATCAAGTAAACTACCAATGGGAATAGCAGATGAAAAAAAGAAATATCTCTCTCTCTTCAGACAAGAAGTTCCCAAAACATCAACACTTAAGCCAAGATTTTCATTGAGACAATGCAGCTTTACGGTGTTTAATGTGGTTTTTACACATCAGTTGTGAACTACGGGGTCTTTCGTGCTCCATAGACCAATTGCGGTGAGAGATTTTCCTCCTAATCAGCCACTCAATGACTCTGGACAACCCTGTTATTCAGTAATCCAGGAATAATTCTCTCCTTCTCTCCCGGGGCCATTATACTGCCTCTTAACCCAAAGTGAAGTAGGATTAGCACCATTTTGCCTTTTCCCCTCCCCACACTTACTGCTGTTTCTCTTGAGCCAGAGCTGACACTCATGGAACTGCACAGTGAAACAATTCAGAGAGACGATCTGGGGGGAAAAACAAACTGGGGCAGCATGGGGAGGTTAGTCCTGTAAAGTCGGCTCTCCAAAGAGCAACACTGACGCACTGGTGCTGGCAGGGAAGAGAAGGCAAGGTCAAGTGGCTAGTAGTGCATCCCAGAGGTGGAAGTCAAGAAAGGTGGTCCCTGGCATGTCAAGGTTTAGAGGTTTAGACCAACTTCAATTCACTGCTTTAAATCAAATATGTAACAATTCTACAAATGCAAAGAAATCAGTATTTCTGAGCCAATGGTTGTATCACTGAAATAGCAGTTTGTCCTCGGCTAATGCTGACTGCAGGAGTGTCAGGAAACTGAGTGTATTGTCACTGGTACTTGATTGATTTGGTATTTGACTGTGTGATTCCATCCACACATCCACAAATTAAAACCAAGAACTTGAAGAAATTATTCTTAAAATAAGTGACTTGTCACAGTGCCTGTATGGGAATTCTACAGAAGTTTAAGCTGTAACCTTGTGCTGCATTGAGTAATTAAGAGCACAGAACTGTAAAAAGAACAGCAAAATACTAAACCTTTGCAGAGTAAATGCCACAGCCCTTCATTCTTTGACTTCTGTGGAGCTCCAGGGTAACACAATGTATTTCACAGCAACCTACTACTAGTACGTCTACTGAAGAAATTCCAAGTTTCTTTGTAAAGAAATGAGAAAGGGAAAGAATCTGCTATGTTAGTGATAACACTTCAGAACACAAAATCTTCACTTGGTTCAATTCTTTTGAAGTGCTTTAATACATTTTTGATAGCTCAGTGAATGGACTTATGGGTAGCCATTTGCATATATTTTGATAGAATATGCAAAGAGGTTCTCTGAAGATCCCTTTAAATCAACTACAGAGAAAACACTATTTCAGTAACTATGAATGATAGATTTCTCTGTCCCACAGAAATTAGACACCCATACATTCTCTGCATTAAAATTTAATTGGATTATTTACTAGGAAATGTGATTTCCTTCCTGAAAACCATTTTATACTCATCTCTGACAAGTATCTAGAAAGGCCTAGAAGCCAAGCAAAAAGTTGAAAAATCTACCATAATTATGTGTTTGAAAAGAAAAATTTATGGGGAAAAATCAAAAGAAACCAATCCACACCAGAATGCCCAAAATCAGATGCAGATTGTTGGGCAACCACTCAGGTTGAAGAGAAAACTCAGAGATGGGCCTGCGAGTCACAGGTGCCTGGATTCTCCCCAAATCTTACAACTGACCAGTTCTGGCCTTTTCGGACTTCCTACTCCCACACAGCTTCCTGCGAGTAATTACTTCACCCAGACATTTCCGAACCCTTCCTTTGGACCAAATCTCTTACTTCCTTCTTTGTGCTGACCCCGAGTAACTTCTCTCCTAATGACCTGGACAAATACCAGTGGACTTTGGAATTTCAAGTGTTGCCAACAATCAGGCTTGGCTTTCCTTATACACAAGTATCCCTGAAATTCGAGACTACTTCTCCAGTGCAAACATCTCCGGTCTTCCTCTAAGATAAGGTAAAGGCACTGTGAAGAGGGAGCGTTTCAAACAGAGCTAATGCATAAAGACAGATTACCAAGCCAGACAACTGCACTGTATCACAGCAAAAATGACCTTAGGTTAGTTTTATGAGAATGAACTTTGACAATAATGAAATATAAAAAAGGTGTTTGATTACTCAGAACATCTTTTCAATCTCCTCAACGTAAATGACTACTAAAACAGGAAAAGATAAGCAGGCAAATATTTGAGCTTGGAAGGCAGATGAATCTACCTACAGGTGAAGGAAATTCAGATTTGAAGATTTGCTGTCACAAAAAAAATATATAGCCACTGATGCACTTCTTTTCTCCAAGTCTTAAAAATTTGTATCTTGTGAACGTAACTAGTTAATCACCAGTTCTTGCATTACTAAGCATTTCTTTTACCTGCTTACACTTTGTAAGCCATTTTGTACAGCACATAAGTATTATACTATTCTACAGAATTCTACAGTAAATGTCACATTTGAAGTGTTTTAGAGCACTGTAATATTTTATGTTGTTACAATCATTCGTCTCCCATGCAGAGGAATCATTACCAACAGACATAAATTATGTCTATCAGCCTGATGCATGTTTTAAGGGTGAGTTTAGATAGCCAGCTATGACTTTGCTCCAAGAGCATAAAAGAAGAAATACAGCCCATTCTGCAGCAGAGGGAGGTGTCACAAGCTCTTCAAATTTACCGTAGGATATAGATAGATGTGTGTTATTAAGGCCACTGTCAGAACCTAAGTACATACACAGATACTGTTTCACCATCCAACAGCCTGAACAAATTCCCAAATAAATACAGTGAGCAGGCACAGCTAAATTTCCTTCTCAGAATAATTGCCAGAAACACTGAAAATTTCCAAGCAGGATACAAAAGCACTGCACACTCACGCTATTTAACAAGTGTTGGAGTTGACCCACAGCAGGAGCCCCACGAGCTGCTGTAACTCACCAGTCTGGCAGAAAACTAGGTCAGTAGCCCTGCAAAAACACTACTTACATTTCTGCCAGTTAGAGACTTAAAGCTGCTTAATGAGGGGTTCCAGACGAGTACAAGGGAGAGGAAGGAATACGTAGCTAGGAGCAGGAGAGAAGCTGGAAGAGAGAGATTCCCTAATGGATTGCTGCTGGAGAAGGATGACTAAAATTGTCAGCTCCAGGAACTGAAGTCTCCTGAGTAGTTCCTAAAGACCTTTGCCAGAATGAGAAAAGTGAGAGAAGCAAGCAAAGAACTCTAAATACCCCTTTGCCTCTCCCTACCTCAAAGGGTACCCACAGACCCAACCTCAACTACCGTTAATTGCAGACACTTCCTAAAAAGCAGTGCTGTGCAAAAACCAAATTCTGTATTCACAATTCCATTTTTATATGGCATCTTTAGAAACACAGTAAATACCACCTCCACAGAAAAATTACTTCTGTTTACCCTGAAACAAACAAACAAACAAACAAACAAACAGAAAGGGGGCAGCAGGGAGTAAGAAGTCAGAGAGAGAAATGTATCTTGGGATAAATCTTTCTACATAAAAGAAGTGCAGCTAGAATTTTATGTTAAACTTTTTGGAATAGAATAACTTACTATCTCATGGGTCACTTATTTTCAAGGTAACAATGAAGATGTTCTACCAACACAGCCGCTCACTAAGCCAAAAACTGAATGAAAGATGACAGTATAACACCATTTTCAAATCATGATGCTAGCAGGGACCCTGGCAAGCACCATTCTGCCTCAAATTAATGACAAGTGGAAATTACCCTTTGCTTCCAGCTGCCTACCTTACATCCCAAGTCCTGAAGTTTTCACTTTGCCCTACCTGTTCCAAGACCATCAGTGACAGAGATTACATTTCTCAAGGACCGAAATGCAGAGTCTGCCCCACCAGGTGACTCCCTGCAGCTGAAAGGATGGGAAGTATTTTCTAGCTATGATGCACAATTTCTGTCTGTGTTCAATGAACACTGCTCAGTTACAGCTGTTAAAAACAACAGATGAAAGGGTGAGTTACACATAATTGTTCAAAAATTGACTATCTGGCCTTACCTTAAACATAAGCCATGACAATTCAGAAAAAAAGTAATATTATTTCTTACAGTGGTATATATTAGCTCTAAAACCATTCCCTGTGGGATAAGGGTTTGCTTCCAATGAAATCATAAATCATGGGACATAACTAAGAATTAGAAAAACAAGACAAGGTATTTATTATTGTTTATGAACAATATTTAGAGAGGTCCAGAGAGTGTGTCTGGATGCTTCAGTAGCGTGTGTGTGTGGGGGGGGGTGAATCTACTTTCAAAACTCACTGATGACCCACTTCTGAAAATGTATCACACCCGTAATCACTGCAAACTCTGTAAAAATAGGCAAATGAGTTACAGTAATAACTGAGATACTGAAATGTAAGGTCTTCTGAAATTTCCCTTAAATTACTGCTGTTACTTTCTGCTGGATTCCTCTCAAGACAGCCAGCGACCTCTGTCCCATGTTCTGTTCAGATGAGGATATGGATTGAAGAGGGACCTGGGAGGCCCACGTAATCCACCCAGGAGAGTCCCAATAGAACTTCACCATCCGCTAACAAGTCTCTTCTCAGTCAGGTTTTTCCCTGGGACGTGGAGGATGGGAGCAGGTTTGGAGGTAGAGAGGGAGTAATGTAGTTTTGTTGTCGCTGTTTTAAATATACTGTTTCATACTATACCATACCAAGAGTGGTGGGCATACTTCTCTAAACAAGCTTGATTGAAGTGAAGTGACCTTGTCTCCTCAGCCTTATTAATAATGCTTGAGAAGAAGACCTGTGAATCCCTTACAAGGTCTTGATAAGCATAGCCATAGTAGCTTCTTAGAAGATACTATGACAATCACACAGTTTAGTCACCTTATAGCCAAAACCAGAAAGCTCTACAAACTTCCAGGGCTGCAGTACCAGATAATGGAGACGAACCCAGCCTGTACTTCAGAAAACCCGATCTGGCCTTCTGGCTGGCTGCCACAAAATCTTTACTTCATTTAAATTCTGCTCCAATTCTATTCTCTATTGTTTCATTGCTTTAGGGAGCTTTCACTTCACAATGAGGGCACCTCTGCCAATCCAGCCCTGCCTCTGTAAATAATTTACTGGTTACAAGATTTCATCATAAGCAGTGACTGGAACTGCAGCACTGGGGAATTTAAAACATGAGTGTCAAAACATGCACTTACCAGAATCCCCCCAACAGCCAGAGCCCTATCAGTGGCTCTCAGGCAATGCCTGACAGACCTGAAGCAGGTCTCTCCTTGCTGCAGGAACCACCAAATATGTTTCATCAAGATGGGAATGAAAAGAAGGGTAACTACTTCAACATAGCCACTGCAAGCTTCAAGCGGAGCACAGAAACAGCGGGGGAAACTCTACACTGATTTCCCTCTGTGCCTTTCAGCCAGTCAGTCTCTCATATTCCTTCCAAGATTCATCGTGTCTCATGCCCAGGGAAAACCATCTCAAGGCAACTAAGAAACATCAAACCTGCTGGCTTCCTTAGAAAACTACACTGCTTCATGCAGGCCCTCAGAAATTATGGGAGGTGTAATAGGGTCCCTCATCCATGCCAGCCAGCTGCTCACCTTCACCTGCACAAGCCATTAAAACATTGTCTTCACAAGAGGAACCACCACAAACATCTACTTCTGTAAAGACCTTCAGAACAATCTTTCATATGTAAAACTCCTTGCCAGATCCACAGTTTATGTCACTGGGATTGTCCCAGAGAAAGAACACAAAGAACACAAAGATTTCTCTCCATTGGAATTTAAGGTTTGTTATTTGAAAGCCTGATTGTAAAAATCAGAGCACATGCAGGTCTGAAGAGGTTTTTGCTCGTGAATGGACCCATTAAAAACACTCACCTGAATACAAGTCCTTGTGCTTACAGAGCAGAAAACAAGCTGGAGCAGTCACCAGAATACTGTCCTCCTCAGATGGTAACTTGTTTGAGAAGCACAAGGTATGGGGACAAGCAGCAGAATAGCAGTGATGTGAATTTTCCAGCATTAAATAATGGACTGCTTGCCTATCTTCTTCAAGAAAATTTGCAAGGAGTTACAGATTTCTCCATGCAAACTCCATGAAATTACTGAGTACTGCACTGATTTCTTAAAATCTGTCAATAATGCTACAAAACTAAATTCAAGCAGAAGGAAAGTTTTCATCAGAATTGCAAAACAGTGGAAGACATGATTGTAATTCAGGTCAAATAGGTTATAAATATTTGCATTAACAAACCAGGTCTGGTTTGTCATTGGTTTTTTATAATGACTCAGTTTTGTTAAACTGACCACCACAACAAGTATTCCTGTTCTAGTTTATCTTCACACTATTTCAGCTCAGTATGTTCATATACATAACCTGAAATTCAAGTTTTAGGATCTCTTCTAAACTAATTACACTGTTAGCTACCTTCTCAGTGTTAGTCAATTAAGGACACCATTGAGGGACAGTTTGGTTGACATTATTTATATTTACTCACTTTAAATTGAGAGGGAAGGGAATAATTACATTTATTATAACCAGGCCTGGAAGTCTGCCTGTAATTAAGGATCTGACACAACTTCGAAGTAACTCCATTTTCAGTTGTTTAAGACATCTGCCAAACTATCAGTGAGGTCACAGATTTCATAGGGCAAGCCTTTGTCTACCATCTTACTTAAAAGTGAAAAGCGGATTCTGATAATACGATGTGGTCATGCCTGAGAATAAGACTAGAAAAAATAGGCCGTGAAGTCCATACTAAAATAGTTTTTTGAAGTATTCTGTTGACGAATTCTAAACGTGGAAGAAGCTGAATTTAAGCTGTGGCAGACGGGCTGCCTCATCCCAAGGGTGTGGCTCCTGGTTGGTTTGCGGTGAACTCTTTTTTTTCTTGTGGGGAAGTGGAAGGGGAACAGAGAGAGGATTGCTCATTTTCTTGACAAAGTACCAAAATTACAGGCCTCTGAAAAACTTCAGAAGAGGTTGTTAGTTTGGAAACTCAATTTTTCACAGACCAGCAGCAGTGGACATGCTCTGCAGTCTCTCTAGGACAGGGGATTGTTGCACATGCTGCTTCCACGAGCAGATAAAAATCTGCTGCTTTATGAATGAGCTGAGGTGAACTTAGATCAGCTCCTCCTCCAGCAGCCAAGCACCTACTCTGGTAAAGCTGGAACTAAAAGCACAGTTCTCTCCTGATCTCTTTGCTCTTGCCAGGGAAGCAGAAAAAATAGCAAAAAACCCAAAATACAAAGAATTCTGGTATGTGAAAAGCAGTGAAAAGACAGAACATAGGCCAGTGGAGAAAGCAGCAGCACTGCTCAGAAAAGCAGACAAAAGCAAAGGAGGTCAAAACCAAATGAAAAGACCAAAAGCCAGGAAGAAGATGCAACTGAAACAGAGAAAAGAAAGACTGGAAATGTTTGTGGCCTCCAATAAAGAGCAACTCTGCTTTGTAGAAGCAGCTTTTTATTTTTCCCCTTCCCCTTCTCACCCTCCAGGTCCCTGGCATTTATTTTATGATTCTGGTCACAATGTTGTGCCTAGGAAGAAAATATTACTGCAGCAAGAAACTGTAGGAAATAAACTGCTAGGTTCAAAGCAAGAGATCTTTTTAATAACAACCTTGTTTTCGATATATAAAGTTTTGGGGTTGTGGTGTTGTTTTTCTTTTTTCTTTTAAATTAATTTCTTCCTATCTTATTGCAGGAAGCTCTCACCAGGGTATCTGGATGCTAGACTGCATACTTGTCTTCAGCAGTATTTAGAGAATTACATCAACAAATAAAAATGGTAAGACACCCTGTATTTTTAATTCATTGGTTCACTGCAGATTCCTCTGTGTTTGGTACCAAACAAGGCTACATACAAGGGAAACAGACCTAGAAGAAGGAACATGTTCATACTGTGGCAGGGATAGATAATTACACACCAACAGTGTGCATGTGCCAGGCTATCATCAAAAATCTACTCCTTAGATTTACTAAGAAATCTACAAACTTTAAGCAAAGAACAATTTCTCTCTGTCCAACCTTTTGCAGTCCCTAACTCAAATGTGTTTTTTTCATGTGCTTAAAGAGATCTTTATTCCATGGCCCTTGCGAGGAGGATTCATTCTTCACACTCGCCTAGTGCTTCAGCCATTCAGTCACACAGGAAAATTAGGAAGGAAAAAAGTTCATCTCCAATTATATTATCAGCATTCTTGCACCTCACGAAATTTTCTTGTGCTTAAAAGTACTAAACTATTGAAATAACCTTTTCTGTTACAGATCTCTTATCTTTTTCATTAATATAGTTTGAAATCTGCTCCTAGTTAGAGTGTTTCTCCCACAGCAGAGAAACTATAGCTCAGTGTCCGTGGTTCTTTCATAACATGGCAATAGTGTAAGGTTTGGCAACTAGAGTATTTTAATTCAGGAATCTAATAACACTACATGCTCCTTTTTGGAACTTGGAACTGCTGGAACTTGGATGCTCAAAGTTCCAACTGTCCCGAGATGACTCGAAATATTGTCTCCTCGTTTCAAAGTCACTCATTTTAAGACCATAATCATCCCGAGCTGTCTCTCACAAATATAAAAAGCCTTACGGAAAATTACAAAGCTCACTATTAGCAAAAGCAATGGCTATTACAAATACAAAAGGAATGGAAATCAGTTGATTACAGGAAAAAAAAACAGCCACAACTATGTTAAAGTTTCATCATATATATATATTAAAATTCACCAAACAGCACTGGGAAATTGGCAATATCTGAGTAAATCTATATAATCTGCACTTATTGATTTTCAGAGAGCAGCCCACTGGATTCTCTCACACTAAACTCATTACTTGAGATGTGAAAAAATAATTGCTTCAGAAAAGGTTAACAGAAAACCCTCTCAGGATTTCATATGTTCATTTAAAAGTCCTCTGAACCTAGAAGTTTCTTAATATCTACAGGGAAGGCAGGGCTCAGAATAATTCTTCATGTACTAAGACTCAGATTACTTCTCTCTTCTACACAGGCAGAACAGGCACTTGGAGA
Organism: Empidonax traillii; assembly: GCF_003031625.1. Classification (NCBI taxonomy): domain Eukaryota; kingdom Metazoa; phylum Chordata; class Aves; order Passeriformes; family Tyrannidae; genus Empidonax; species Empidonax traillii. Next base: position 731,947 of record NW_020955258.1, on the reverse strand, counting down.
ATACTGGAGAGAAGAAAGAAAAAAGTGGAAAAAATACAAAAGAAATACATAAATATGGGGGGGGAAAAAGGAAATAGAAATCATTCCAGCAATGTGCTCATGTCCCTACACCTTGTTGTTTCTTGCAATAAAAAACCCCAAGTATGCTCACTGCCAAAAGAAAAGGGGAAAAAAAAGTCACATAGGGAACATTCTAGTTTAGTGCTGCTTCTAAGAAAAGCAGTGAAAGCATGTCAGAGTACAGACACTTGGAATTGCTAATTTAGATGCAGCTTAAGATTAGAAATTCACTTTCATCTAAAATAAGGAACATCCACCATGTGCCTACCAAATAAACACTTTTTTTGCTGCATCATTAAAATATATTCACGTAGTTGAGCAATTGTACATACTACCAAAAAAACCCTATTCAGTCATCTGTCCAGCTTTCTGAGCTGTTTATTAAACATCTCAGGGATAGCTCAATCAAAGAAAGACCATGAGCAGATGATACACAACAACAGATATTTGGAATCTGGGGCCTGCTTGGGGTAACAAGCTGATGAAATTGAGTGCTCAGCAATGATGATAAAAATTCAGTTTAACTAAGCAGAATTCAAACAGCAGTAAATTAAGATGCAAGGTAAAACACTCCTAAATATATTTCAAATGATGATGTTTTCTCTTTTGAACTGTATTTATAGAATTGAAACAGAGCACTTAACAGTGCTGAGAAATTATAAAACACATTTCTAAACCTTCCAAAACCAAAAATTTTGTTTAAAAGTGTTGTCTCTAATAGCTGTATGCTTTGCCACTTTACACAACTTTTCTCTGCAGAGTAGCTTTAATTAGTGCAATTGCTTCCACAGCCAGCTTTCTACTATGAGATATCTCAAAACAACCTCAGTTTTGGATTGTTAATGAAAGGATGGTGAAGTGGATGACAGTGCCCTGGGAGCCAGCAAACCAGATATCCATTCCTCTTTGATGGTGGCACACTAAGCAGCAGCGAGATACTTCATGTCACTACGGCCCTCCTTCTATCCATTGGCTGTATATTTTTTAAATTTGTGATGCTTTTGCACACTGAGGCCTCAATGCCTTTTTTTTTTTTTAAGACATCTGTACTGCAATAATCAGTGGCCTGTGCAGAGCAAGTTCTCAAAACACAACTGGTATTTCAGAACAGAACACCCAAGGAATGACACTTGCCTCCACGTCCCAAGAAAAAACAACATTTATAGCAACTCAGACAATTGTTTAGAGGAGGAAAGCAGCTATTTTTAACTATTCTGCTTAGTGGCTGCACTTAAGGGAGGCTCCCACTTCCTTTCTTCATCTTACGCAGCAGCCGTAACTACTATTTCCTTTTCCCTCAGCTGCTTTTACAAAATATCTGGGCTCGCAGCTTGCACCGATGCACTGTCTTCAATACCATCACAGGTTCAAAGTAAAAGCCAAATACTGCTTCCAAACCAAATCCTGCCCTCAAGGGCAGCAGGCAACTTTACCTTTGAATGCAGCTATTTCTGTTCCAACACAGAAATAGCAAGCCTGAATTAGGCAAGGCTCTGAACATGAACCAGCAGGCCAGCCAGGGGATCCACATTTAAGGTGCTGGTGTACAAGTAAGTGCAAAAGGGGATGCAGCCCTCACACAAACAGATTTTGATTGTGCTGTTTAAGTACTACTACTTGGTGTGATCACCTGCACTGGGGACGCTTTTAACTCGAGCACGGGAATCTGCAGAGACAGACAGCACTGTATGAACTGTCAGCTCCTGACAGCCAAAAGCAAATATTTGGTGGATCACTGAAGAGGAATTTAGGAGCTTGACTCTAGGAGTATCATTGCTCAAATCCTAGTTAACTCTGACTCTCATTTAATTCTGTTTATTTTAAGGCTATGAGAGGTTTATTATCATATGCTAAAACAAGTCTTCTGCAGTCTTTAACAGAACTGGATAAATGCTACCATATGCCAGATATGGGACATGAGAAAGGAACTCTGTCTTCTTCCTCGAATGGAAACGCTTGAGATGCAGACAGTATTTGTATTCACATTTGTATACATTTGGTGAATAAAAACCGGAAGGATAGGAAGGGCAGAGCAAGCAACGGCTACAGCAGTTCTAAGCTAACTTCCAAAGCCTGATCTCATCAGTCTTGCACAATACAATTCCAAACACAAAGATGAGAATTCAAAATAAATCTAGCAGAACTACGAGGAAAGGTATCTGCTATCACACTAATGACTAGATACGGATCTCCAAGAGAGCACGATGATTTTCTTTTTCAACTGTCACACCCACTCTCCCCTGCCACACAGTAGTTGACAATGCTGAGAATAATTTTGGTTTTCTTCTACACACAGTGAAAAAATATATTACCAGCTTGTCTTTCAAAGGTCCTGGAACCCTTTAATAAAATGCACTGTAGGAGAAATAGTTTGGAGACCTGTGGCATGGAACCTGTGTATTCCTCAAGGACTGGAAAGCTCTGTGCACAATTTACCTTAACTGCCCTCTCCCCAAACCTTAACCAAAGCAAATGATTCTTCTGAAAGCATTATTTAAATATGTATCTGAAATCACTTCCTTAATTACCCACTCAAGTTCATGCATGTTGAGAAGAAGTTTAGTGGATGAGCCACCTCTCCTGGGCTATACTGAACTAAGTTTAGGTAGGCAGTGACTGTCCTACACCGCCTCTAATCTCACCCCACTTCATTTTCCCCGGAACAAATGATACATTCACAGAGCATCTGTCAATCAAGATTCTCGCAGTTTGTGTTCTGCAAGGCAAAAAAAAAAGTAGAAAGCCGAAGGATCCCCACTTTTTGAAAGCATACCAAAAGAGTCAGAGAAACTCAGCATTCCTTTAGGGAAGAATAAACTTCAGTCTTTTGCACTTCCTTTATGCATCTCAGTTGATCTGAGCACTTACCAAAGATCTCTTTTTAGTAACATGATACAGCTCATTTCTTTTCATTGAAGAGAAGAAATGCATAAAACAGCAATGTTCAAGTGGAAATAAAAATGTCTTTCTACAATAACTGAAATAAGGGCAATAATGAAAATTAAGAGAGAATATCGGGAAAGAAGCACACGTGAAGAGCTGCCTCTGAACTGGGGGATATAACGTCCAAGGGGAAGAGAGAAGCAGGAAGGTTTGCAACTGCAAAAGTCTATTCTCTGCAAGAACTTAAAATTACCCCTTTTTACACCAAATGAGGCAGATATCTGAAGAGAAAAATACTTTAAAAAACTGTCAAAGTTATGCACTGAATCAAAGCAGCTGAATTAAGGTCAGGCAGAGAGCTGCTATCATGACATTCTGGGTGTTTATATGACTGATTCCATGTTTATTTTTAATGCTCTACCTTTAGGTAATTCTGGGTTTGCTAATGAAAACTACGGGATTGTGCTCATTCTCTGCTAAATGCATTTGCATCTTCCCACCTTTAAATGCTCTACCTGGATCTTAATCTGCAGGATTATCATCTGCTCAAGCAGAACAATTGACAAGGGAGAAGGGGTGATGTCCACAAAAGCCAGATAACATAAAATATGAAACTGCAGTGATAATTTATTTAACTTATCCTGCTGAAACTCTGCATGTGCACACCCACAATGTCTTTCCAAGAGCTATCTCAACACTTACTGTAGGTTAGGAGCATGCATATACTCAATCAAAGCAAAGCAGTTGGCAAACTAGTTTCCATCTGAACTCATCCTGTTCCTTTACATCTCTTTGTTCAAGGGTTCTTAACATTTATCCTCCTCAAGCTGCCACTGCTTGTGCCTCCTGTGCTATCAGGGGCATCTGCTATTCAGTCTTTGTCCTCACATCACCACGAAAACTTGAAAATACCTTTCCACGCTGTCCTCAGTAGCTCCCACATTTTTCAGGCTAACAAATCCAGTAGAACTTTTTAAACTGGGCTCAGTTTGGGCCACATCACACTCTACCTCTGAATTTTGCTATGCCATCCCCTTTAATAAAATAAAATGCAATAAAAAAAGCCCTTTCCCTTTAAACGTTGTTTGGAAAAGTCAAATCTCACTCTATTACTCTTCAATTGAAGGGAGGTGACTCTCTAATAGTGTTTCCTAATACTTATTGCTATAAAAGTGTGCTTCAAACTTCCTCCCACCTCAACCAGATAATGAGCTTTTCCTTCAATCAAATATAATTAACTGTACAGCAATTCATTATACCATTTCTTTAAAAAAACCACACCACCACCACCCCCCATGAAATGAGAAAGCATCAACACTCTGCAGTTCAGGTCTCAGCCTTTCAAGTGAAGACCCTTAACTCTAGGAAGTGTTATTGCTGGTGATAGCGCTGAGCTCTCTGCTCGCCTTCCCCTGTGCCCACCAAAGCACATTCTTTAGCTGCACGGTCACTTTTAAGAAGGTGATTAGCTCTCCTTGTTTGCCACAGGATGAACGATGCTCTCTCGTGCCTGTCTAGACTGAGACTGGATGGAATGCAGTTCCCTCTGCACCTCGTACCCCCACACCTCGCGGAAGTGAAGCAAGCCCCGCTGTTATCAATTAGGCACTGAAACCAACTGCTTTATGTAATTGCCACAAAGGAATTTACTATCGGATTCCATCGCACACGTCAGCCTCATGGGCTATTAAATATTTCAGCTAAACGTAATAACTGTTTGTAGGTGGTATTCCTAGACTTTAAACTGTTTAGTTGCAGTTATGTGTTGAAAGCACATGTCGGTGACATCAAGGTAAACTCATTACATGCTTACCCTAAGCATCCCAAAAAGAATAACAAAACCAAGGGTGGAGAAGGGTGGGCAAATCTCGGAAAGAATCAAGACACAAATACCTTGTTCTGTAATAACAGTGGTAAACATCCAGCCAGGATGTCTAGTTTTATCCGGAGAAGAAAGGATATTGCAATAGGCTTGCTTCTCAGTGTTTCCTGGTAGTCTCTCTAAAATGTCTGATCTCCAAAATCTGTGTCAAGTTCAAAGAACTAACTGTAAATTTGAACAAAAGAATAAAGTATTCAGAACACTGGAATATTAAAAAGGCTGATGGGATTACAACAGCACCTTGAATAATAAGAATCTGAAAACACAATGTAACTGCACTGATCTTCATTGTCCCAAAGTGGTTCTGGGTTTAAGCTTATAGCATGAACACAAAACTATGTGAAAAAAGGAATGCTGAGAGGCTCATTACTAGCACCACATCAGCACAGAAGGGGAAAAATTACTTATTTAAATTTCCATTCAAATACAGAACATTCACATAAATTTTCATTTTCCCCTCAGTAATGAGATACAGAAGACAAGCTAGTTGATACAGTAAAATAGTTCAGTATTTAGAATTATCTTGATTTATCTTTAATTAGAAGCCTGTCGACATCTTTGGGGTTTTATTTTGCATTATATGCATGAACATATTGCAGGAAGTCTGGAAGTGATATATAACAGCATCGTTAAATGTATGTTGAATCATGATGTCTGAAAACTAGGGATTTAACTACATTTGAAGACTTGAACTTGGCAGAAAAGATACCATATGCACAACAAATACATGAAACCTGCCACCAAAGAGAAGCTGTATCCCTTCTTGCTAGCAGTAAAGCAACATTAAAACACAGGTACTTATTTGTAAAGCCCCATAGCCATTCAGTCACTTAAATTAAGCCCTGGTTTTCACAAATATTTAACAAAAATCTTATGCAAGATTAATCCTAACCAAATAAAAGGAGGCAAAATCATAAAAAGGATTGAGATTCTAAGCAAATTCTTGTTTCAATTAATACAACTGTGGATTATTCAAGCTCTCTGTAAAAATATGCTCAGTAAAGTTTTGCATTATTTGCCACATAAACCCATTTTTTAAAAGTTGAAATTTTGGTTTTCATCTGTTTCTTTACATTCCCAGCAGTTCAAACAAAAACCTGTGGCTGCTATGTTGTTGAGCACTGGCCACACAGAGTGCAGTTCAGACAGAATTCTGAGGGACATATTCTAGATTTACAGGCAATTTCAGATACTTTCTTGCTGCAAGCTTCTTTCTGAAACGGGACACACAGAAGGAGTAAGAGTACAATGCACACTGCCCTGTGTGCTACACACAATTCACTGTTCTTCACAATCAGTCCCTCGGTTTTTAATGAGAACCTTAATTAACTGTAGAGCATTTTTTACTTTTCCACCTATCTTCCCTCGTTATTGGATCACAACTCTGTTCCCAGTTTTGTTTATGCCACACTAAAAGCCCATTTTTTATTTTTCTGCATGCCCCATTATGTTGTCAGCTCAGCTCTTTTGTTACTGACCCTTCTCCCCCTCTTCCAAAACCAGTCAAGAAAATAGAGTTGTTGGCAAAGATATCACTTTGACAATATCTGTCTCCTTTTGCAGACCTTAACTTCTTCAAGATGAAAGACTGTTTTGATGGCTGCTTCAAAGTACAGAACATTTCAATAGTTGTTTTCACATTTAACTCTTCCATTCCTCAAGAGGACCCAATTCAACATCCCTTTTAGCACATCCCCTCTCAAATATCTCTAGATTTCCTCAGTGAAGTGACTCCTGCTCAGAACATTCTTACCAGTATCAAATATTACGGCACCGCTTATTATTCAAGTGTCTTAGGACCTCACTAATTTTTTTTTCTCTGCACACGAGAAAGAACAAAATATTGTTACATTCTCAAAGTGAAACCACAAAGTTGTCTGAGTTGTATTATTATGGTATCACTAGTCTTCCTTCTTCACACCTTCTCTCCATTTTTAAAACTCACTCACTATGTCATGTCATATATAGAATGGACTGTGTATTCCTGTACCCAAAGGCCACATATTCAAATTTTTTAAGTGGTGTTATATAGTCTGCATACAGATTAGTAAAACAATAATTAGGGGGTTATTTGTTTTGGAAACAAACATTCTATTCCACTATTTCTTAAAATAAGGGAAGCTGAATTTGCTGACAGCGTCATTACTTCTCTGACAGGAAACAATACAAGCAAAGAAAGTCTCTCTATTTACCACTTTCAATATTTCTGATTCTACATGGAATAGCTCAAGAAAAACATTAACTAGATTTAAAATTCTTACCTAAACCAACCTGAAGCAACTGTGACCAAATAATTGTGTTCTGCTGCAACAGCATTAACTACTACAGATTAAATTTAACTAAAATTTAATTAGGCCAGATTCATCTTAGCACAACTAAAAGAGAAATTATTTAACAGGTCCTGATAGAATCTGGATGTAATTAATAAGTGTAAAGCTTACCCATCATACAAAACAAGTAGTTTATAAGGACTTCTTGGAAACTAAGAACACCATGCAAAGACCAAATTTGCCAACATTAAAATATTATTCGGGTTTAGCAGTGGAAGCATACTTGAAGGTATGCTTGAGTTTTGGTAACATATTGAGTATATAAGGATACGTACACACACAGGCACACACACACATACGTACATATATATGTTTGTATTACATATTACAAATCATCTTCACTGTATCTATGCAATACACACTAGAACTGGGGATTTGCATATGTTCTATATTAAAAAAAAAAAGTTTACAGAGTTCCTAATACTGCTGCAGTGGGCACAAGGAATGATTTATCCTACTGCTTCCACATCTTTTTTCACTCATTTAGATTCACTGAGTCATTCATCCCTGCCTGCAAAGCCGAGTAAGAATAGCACAGAAGGCTGGAACAAGTTCTTCCACTTCTCAGTGAGTCCTGCTCCAACACCAGGAGGAAGCCCAGCGAGACAGGAGTGTGCACCCCTGTCTCCTGTCCCTGGCACAGCCCAGGCCTGGGTGGTTATTTCAATCCTGGCAGCTGCTCAGGCTGCAGCTCCCTGGCCTGGGCCATTACAGAGAGAAATGAAGGAAAAGAACTTCAAACATGCAAACAGAAGAGACCGGCACCGCAACGGCATCCAGACGAACTTCATTACAGGGTTCCTTTTAGCCTTCTCTGATTGCAACTGAAATTATTTTAACACAGAAAGCCTGTTCTTGGGCTAAGTGCCTGCTCTGCATATATATGGCAGTGCCACTGCCTAACTAAAAAGATAGGTGCTACAATTTTCCTACTACAATCTCAGCTTACTATACTGGCTCCACATACCATGCATATCTCAGACAGTTAAATATAATAAAAATTTATATTTAAGAACTGGTAATCATTCAAAAAACCTCTAATTTCCAGCTCACATTTTTATCTGCAAATAAGTAGAGAGAAACAATTCCTAGTGTTTAGGTTTTAAACACATAAAAGGACTGACAAAAGTTCACGGCATATAGCACATTATCTACGTTCACACCAAGATTTTTGCAGCTTAGAAGGTACACAAAGCCTCTCAATGAAATCAGCTTTACTGACTTCTCTGTGAAGGATAGCACCAGAAGGAAGGACCAATTTTCAAGTAGGTTCAGCAACAAACTAACTACAACAAAACCACTCCATCGCTAACAAAAGCAAGCATTATTTACAGTGGACAACTAAATATACTGCTGTAAGATCATTTACTTAACACAATCATTACTATAGAAAACAGCTTTAATAGTAACAAAACCCACTATTTTCCCTGGTTACATGTTTGTCAAGTGTAACAAAAATTCAGAATAGCAAAAGATTGTGGATTAGCTTAAATTCTTGGAAAAATCTAATTGAGGTTCTCTAATGTGGATGGTCTAGGAGTTTTGTTCCAAGTATCTGCTGCTTTGGTTGCAGAAATAAAATGTTTTCTTTTCAACAGAAACCAAACCATTCTGAGGAAGTCTCATAAGGCAAAAGCAAGAGCAGGAGAGCATGTTTAGTCAGTTGTTCTAGTCCCTGAACCACGTTAAAGCTTCTCACACCAGGTAAACCTGACCTTTGTGACTTGTGCAGAGGGAAGTGCTCTTCACGTCAAGACTGACGAGCTTGAGAGATGACAATGCCAACGCCCAACACTTTGATATTAATTGCTGCATTCTCTAATGTATAAACTAAGGAGCCCAATTAACATACGTGACCTTCGATCACACTGACAGTCATCTCACTGCAAAAAAAACCCGCCTCTTACGTACATGTTCTTACACCCATCCTGCTCAAACTCAAAATAGAAGAACTATTATAGTAGAAAAAGGGGCATAAATGAAGCATCAGGTTTTGGCTAATCGTAATAGTAAGAGCTGCTGTGCACCACTGATAGCATTACCTTGCCCACTTGCTGTTGGCAGTCAGGACAGAAGATCAGAGGTTCCCTGTACCACTGCCTGTGTCACTGTCTGCCATTTACTCCAGCCCAGAAGGTGAAACTACGTGCCTTTCCACTACTCCTGCTTAAACAAATAATAAAACTATGTTTCATGCACTTCACGGATTGAAGTAAGTATAATACATAGCAAAAACATCCAAAGGGACCACAGGAAAAGTCTAAGCTACAGCACTGCTGAAAGAAGATCATAAGGAAGCTTAATGTGTCAGGTGTCTACACTACAGTGTAGAGTCAAATCCAGTTGGAAAAACAATGCATACCGTACAAGTTACTCATACACACTGTGAAGTTCATAAATGGATGATAGCCATTCACTAAGGTGATTTGGGCATTGTTTTGCAAGTTCAGTCAAAAAAATTGGCTACTGCATTGTCTCAGAATCACCAGCTGTTCCACAAGCAGCGAACTAATTGCCTGTAAATGTGACCCTTATCCCACACTTCTCAGCCAACTCCCACACTTCCTACAAAAGGGTTCCCCCATTTCCCCTCAGGTCTCCTATGATGTGCTGAGTGAACAGAGGACAAAATATACTGTGCTTAGTCCAGAACAGTGTACGTACCAACACACTTGCCAGCACCCCTGCCCTGACTGGGCAGCCAGTTTTAAGCAAAGAAAATTACCTGGGCTGAGTTCTGCTCCTCCTTCCCCTTGGGAAACCTCTGTCTTGGAACTGTCTCCTCTATTCAGTTCCTAATTTTCATGAAAACAGTAGCAAATTAATCTTTGAAGACTTTAAGCATCTTTCACATCTGGCTAAAATCGGACAGCAGATTCAGATGTGGAGATGGAAGACTTCACAGTAGTCAATGTTCTGTGTCCATATTGCCTCTTTTTAATTCCTTCTCTCATAGAAATAATAAACCAAAGAGAAAATACAGAGTACTGAGAGACGCAGAAGGTAGACACATTTAGAGTTCAAAACAAAAACCACAATTTGCTGCAAACTCAAGAAGGCAGTTGACAAAACTGACACATCCCAGTGACTTGGAACAAAATGCCATCACCACCCAAAAGCCTGTGGTTTCCAAACTTACAAAACTGAGAGAAAGGGAGGAGGGTAAAGGCAGCATCTAAATGATTGGGTCTCTCATTCCTTCTCACAAAAGGGAACAGAAATCTTCCAAACTGCTACCTACAACTATGCCTTCTCTCTTCCTCCGCCGCAAAAGCTTCATTCCACTCATTCTCCAAACAAGTCTGACAAAAGTTTAGACACTATCTCTGTCTGGCTGTCTAATACGCCTTGGTTCTCATCCCACAGCTAAACCAGACTGAATCCTTCATCCTTTCAAATCTCTCCTGTCCCAGCCTTTCTTCCTTCTCGTCACACCCCCAGACTGACCTCTCCTATCAGATTCCACTCCTGCTGCTCAGCCAAGCTTCCAGCTCTGCAGTGAACAGAGTAACAGACCCCTTGAGTCAGGAAAGCACCAGCAGAAGCCAAAATTTAAGAACAGTGTAAGTTTTCAAAAAGAGTTTTCAGAAATTGCAATAATTGCATTTTAAAACACTAATAGTCAACTCAAGGCTTCCATCAAAATTTCCTGTAGCCAAGCTCAAGGCACTGGACTTCAATACAGAAACTTATCAAGACTGATATTCCCTGGCAATTGTCTATGTGTGCAGTCCACACTACATTTTCAGGTGGATTGCCACATATTAATTAAGGCATATCTTAAACAATCTTGCATTAGAAAAGAGGGGGGGGGGGAAACCTACTACTATTGCATTATGAAAAACATGATGATAATTAAGCACTGTAACAGGACAGACTACCCAGACAGCCTGTGAAATCCCTCTTTGCCGGAGATTTTAGAGATGTTAGATAGACATTATTATCTCTACTCACACAACCAGACCATGGAGGAAACAGAGGAGAAGTCACTTCCAGCTTTATGTTTCTGTGAATGTATGTTTCAGACAAAAACAAGAAAAAAGAAAAAAAAAAAAAATCTCCAAACAAATTAAAAAAGCAACCAAACAACAACAGCAAAACAATAAAAACCACCCCACAGAAAATCAGTTTGCATACTGAAAGGATCAGTCTTTTGGAAAACAGTTCTTGTATTTCACTTATTTTTAAAATTCAGATTCAAGCAGTGAGCAGCTCCACAAAGTCTACAAGCTTAATAAAATTAATACTTGCTGCCTGTAAGCTATGCACAGATTCCAGTCCTACCCAACACAAACCATCACCCAGCCTGTTTTATTCAGGGCATAAACATTTTGTTCCAAATGAAACTTTACACTCAACTCACAGCCCTGGCTATGAAGTTAGATTCTGCCCAGAAAATGACAGCACATTTTCACGGCACAGCCAGACTGAGTCCAAACACAATACAGCTCCAGTGCCATGCACTCTGCTGTTAGGAATAAAACATTTCTGAAGAACCCAACATAGCAACTTTCTTGTCTCTTCGGTGAGAAAGGCGGAGGAAAGTGGTAACTGCCAAGGAAACAATGCCCCTGACTACTGAGAAATACTTAATGGGATATAAAAAGGAGGGGGGAGGCAACAATGTAAAAGTCAACAAATTATTTTTCAGAGAAGTAAGTGCTAGAGAGGTGCTATCAAAACAACCACTTCAACGAACTTTGCCATAGCAATAATTGTAAGAAATAGAGTAATGCTTCCCTCTTTGTCCAGGGGGAAGTGAGGTTTGCCTGCCTTCATCAGAGAAGGGCAGGCAGACAATTCAGCCAACCCTTTATGTGTGGTTCCTTTGAGGGTAGAAGGGAGGTATCTGTGTAGTGTCTCGGGGCTTGAAATTTGGGTTCATCAGATGAGCACAGCTTCCATTTCCTCCCAGGCTGTGCCTATTGCATGGTGCAGAACCCAAGCACTGAAGTTTGCCTGGGCAATGGAAGCAGCTTAGCTGAAATGTCACCGAGGTTCCCAGAGGCTGATACACCTGATGGCAAAGGGGCTCTCCTCAGCGAGGGAAACAGCTCTCTGCAGGATCCTGGGCTTTCTTTACACAGCTAGGCAGCTACTGAAGCCCGAGTCTGGCCCACAGGCTGTGCTTGTATGTGAGGTTATCCACCAGCCATACCAGTGTGCTCCTCAAGCAAACAGCCTTGTTTCCATCTCCTGGGTTAGTATTTCTGAGACAGCTCCCAAGACAAACAGAAAAATAAATTTAATTTTTAGATTTCATCTGAATAAGCCATAAACAGTGGGTATAGCTTTAGTAAATAATTAGAAATTGGGGTGCAGATAGGTTTAAAAAAACACTTTTATACGCAAGATGCATAGAGTCAGTTTGTAATTCAAAACACTGAATTAGAAGAACTGAGTTGGATAGCTAAAGGAGGCTTTTCCTCATGTCACACAATTCATATTTCAAAAAAATTATTATGAGATACTAAAGTAACTTTAACTGGCAAGACAGAATTAGATAAAGATGCTTCTGCTCGCTCATTTTAATTAATAATTAAAATGATCATTAAAAATAATATTTCAATCTCTATCCCATCCCTTACACACTTCAATTCTTACAGCCCTGATGAACCACACAGATACAGATTGATGGAGATATTCACAAAAAGATAAAACCACATTCTGTTTGCTTTAATTTTCACTTTATACTTCCCACAAATAATTTACACATTAGACAATGGAATGCTGTCTACCCTGGCCATGTATAAAGAAGGAAAAGTGGTTTAGTATTGCATATCGCAGAACGCAAGCAAGTGAAATGAGGAACGATTATATCTTTAATATCTGGTCCCTATGAACACCCAAACAAAATTCTTTAGCAATACTGGGGAAGAGCTCAAAGGTTCACCAAACACCTCTTCAGGCACAAACCCCCATGATTAACACATCAGAATACTCTGCAATTTATAGGCATATAAATATTTCTCATAGTTCTGAACAAAAGATTTAGAAATAGGTATTTCAAATAATTTGAGAAGAACAAAGAGGCACAAACCATTTTTGCCCAATACTACTTATTAAAGCTCTGCCTAAGACCATTATCAGTAAAACATCCTCAATGTAGCCTATCTCCTTACAAGGACTATTACATGATTTAAATACAGAGTTACCAGATAACTGTTAAGATCTGTATTTTATGAAGGAAGCCAGTATTATTTTCCTCCTAATAATCAGCAAATATTACTGAATCTAGAGCTAGCTTTTTAGTATTAATCTTCAGTTACAAAAGTGAAGAACCACCTACTTCCTTCGTTCATATTCTAGATTATGAGTGGAACTATCATCTCCAGCCCCACTGTAAGATTTTTTTGTGTGTGTGGTCATCGTCTTTATGCATCTTTTCATCTTCCCTTTCCTGCCCATACTAAGCCCAGGTCCTTGTGGAGCTCTCTCCAAAGAGGTCCAGATATTCTCCTCCAGACAGAAACTTAAAAACCTGTTATGAAAATAGTTTCCCTCTGATGTCATGATTTTGCATTTATAAACACTCAGTTCTGTACACTGCTGAGATATAGTATCCATTCACTAATCAGAAGTAAGAATTAATAGGGGGTTTCAAAGCTACAAAGGCAGCATTTTCACTCTGATGGGAGCATACAGTTCATGCTTTGGGGGAGGGGAATAGAAGAAAGAGTGTTGGCTCTTTCATGAACATAAAAGGGCAGAATTACACATTAGTGTAGCTTCCCCATGTATAGACATTTTTTTTCTGAAATGCAGTGTAAACTTAAAATCATCCATTAGATTCTTTAACTAAAGCTCAAATCATCCATGTAATTACTCTTACAGAGGATTATGACCAAGGTTTTTTAAAACGAGAATAGTTAAAACTGCACAATTATGAAATAAATCACAATGGGAAAAGAGGTTCCTATTCACAAAACAACCAAGCTGGCATCGTTAATATCCTTTTAGAAAGGCAAAACCAGAACCGAAATACTGGGAATGCTGTTGCCGGGTCAGAATCGAGGTGAATTGGCAAAACCGTGCAGATGGGCTCCTACCGCACCTGCCCAGCCCTTGGCCTGCTACAAATCCATACTTGCTCCTTCAGTAACCTTCTCCTTCATTCCGTAACCTTCTCCTTCATCAGGGCACTGAAGTTTTCACAAAGGGGAAAAAAAAAGCCTACACTTTTTTAAAAATACATTTGAAAGAAAAGTTGAGATGCTGGGCATTCTTGATTCACGTGTGCTCTAAAACCAAGATTTTTGACCTTCAGAAGTCCCTTCCCCCGGCTAAAGCCGGGAAAAAAACGGAAAAAAAAATAAAAACACTCCTCAGTAACTACCACAGAGAGACGCTGCAGACATCAATCTAAAATAATGGCAGTCAAAGGTCAGGATGATATAGGCAACATCAAGCTTTTCATTTAAATATCTTCCTGAACGAGACCTCTTTATAGGCAGAAGCAAGAAAATCAGGGACTATCCAGTCAGTGATGAAGAAACTGCCTAAACGTGTGTCATCTACAGGATTTTCCTAATAATGACACCAGTATCTTCAACTTTGACAAATAAATTTGAAGACCTCACTGAAATATAATACACAAACTACCATCACCTTGTTCGGTCATGTCAGCAAGATTCAGCAGTTTTTTTTACGAAGATTCACTTATGAACTATACACAGCAGATTACAAAATAACATTAAAAAAAAAAAAACAAGCACTGCGAATTGGATGTCGATCAGTAAAACGACACAACAGTCGTAGGAGTCTTCCAAAACTGATGGAAAACGCATAATGCAAGAACAATTGGTATTACTGCCTAACAAAGCTGGGTAACACTCAGAAGGCTCCAACATGCTAATCTGTCACCGTGACAGAAAAGCAAAGGATGCCAGACCAATACACATCCCTCTTCCAGTACCCTACACATCTAACACCGAGCTTCCGAACATAATAAAAAATAAGGACTAGAGTGCCCAAAAATATGAGTAAGCATGCTCTTAGCGTATCTGCTTTCAACTTCTTGTTATTAAAAAAAGAGTACTCTTCAAGATCTTTCAGCATTCCTCAACAGTGTTTTGTGTTATTGTTCTATAAACACAAGTGACAATAGAAATAGCTACATTTTTGCTTCAGATCTCTCCTCCAAGAAAAAAAAATTACACATTTCATTAAGTCTGTTATAAAAGTGCAGCACATGTTTAAGGCCCATAGAAGCACCGATGCTGATAAAATTAAAAATGGCTGTGCCCGAAGATCCCACAGCAAAAACAAGCACAGCTCTGCTGCAGATTAAAATATATATTAAAAATTCCCGCATTACCTTACAAAGGGCGAGGTATGCAAAACAAAAAGATTATATGTATTTCCAAAACTGAAGTAAGCTATTAGACAAGAGATGCAGATCTAGGCAAAGCATGCTTCTTGAGTGCAAGTCGAGTTCATTTACACAATAAAGCAGCATTTTATTCCCCGAGACACTTAACGTATCGGGATTTCAAAACTTTTATCAGGCTTCGCCACTGAAATAGATGCACACCACTCTGTAGGGAGAGGAGACACAGATGTGCCCAAATACCAGCGGACCCCACCCCCTTCCCGCTGCCAAAATGGCCAGTTCGTTCCACCCCGTGGCTACTCACCAGCCGCAGTGCCGAGCAGCAGGGTGGCACTGGAGAGCAGGAGCACCAGCACAAGGTGCTGCAGTGAGGCAGGCATACCTGGGCAAGCCACGGTTCGAACCAGGAGGAGGGGGGAAAAAAGAAAAAAAAAAAGGGAGGTAATAAAACCAAAAACCCGACGAGAGGAAATTCCTCCTGCTTTCGCACAGCCTTCCTCAACTCTCTCGGTTTACAATCCCGCCTGGAAGGGCAAATGGCAGATGAGGGGAGCCGTCTTCGCTCTTACTCCATTACAGCCGCCTGCCTTCATGCCTGGGGAGCGGGCAGCGCTCGGCGGACACGGGGGAAGCGCCTGGCTCTGCCTCCCAGCCCCGAGGCATCTCCCCCGCCGGGGAGGACGGCGGCACTCTCCCGACCCCGCTGGGAACCGGGCTATTTCCCACGCAGCTTCACGACATCGAAGAAAGAGCCCGGTTGGGATGGGAACATATCCAGACGCGCCCACAGCGTTGTCAGTCAGCGCGGCCCCCGCGGGCTGGCCCGGGCACGGAGGGCGAGCTAAGGGCTCACGGCAGCGCCGCGTCCCATCCCGGCAAAGGTCTCTGTCCTCTGGCCGGCCCTCCTCGCTGCCTCACGCTCCGAGGAAGGCGGCGGCGAGACCCGCCGCTCTCACGGCGAGGGCTGCGGCCGCATCCCGGCCCATCTGCCTCCCGCGCCGGGCGGGCTCCTCCGCGCTGCCCCGGCCCCCGCCGCAGCACCGACGCCACCCCCGGCCACCCCGACAAAGGTGGGGTCCGGGGCGGCGAGGCCCCTCCTCGGCGACTCCAGCTGCGAGCGCACCCGGCTGCTCTCCGCAGGCGAAGGCCCTTCCCCTCCTCCGCCGCCCGCCCCGAGTTTCCACAGCGCCGGGCAGCCCGGCCCGGCCTCCTCCCTCCGGTCTCGGCTCAGCCTCTCCGCGCTGCCAGCGCCTTCCTCCCCCCGCGCCGGGTTCGCCGGCGAGGGGCCGCTCCGCCTCCTTCCCCTGCCCGCCGCCGGCTGCGGGCGGGAGCCGAGCGAGGGCCGGAGCTCCGCCGCCGCCCGCGCCCCCTCTCGCCCGCCCGCCCCAACAGCACGGGCAGCTCCAGACACAAAGGGGAGTCGCTGCCGCCGCCGGCCCGGGCGCCCGTCCCGCCGCGCCGCCCCCGCCGCCCGGCCCCGCCCCGCACCATAGAGGTGGCTCCAGGTAGGCAGAGCGGGCCGCCCGGGCGGAGCTCCGCCGGGCTGCGGCAGGGGGCGCGGGGCTCCGGGCGCCGCCGGGGCGGAGGGCACCGCCTCGGCAAAGGGAGTGGGACGCGGAGCGGCTCCGTGAGACGGGGAAGGCCTCGGCGGACCTTCCCGGGAAGGCCGCGGAAAGGCGGCGAACAGCCCCCCAGGCAGTTTGTCTCTCAGAGAGGCTGTCAGCAGGGAGGCGTGAGCTCAGGAATCACAAAAACCGCCTTTAACAACAAGAAAAAAACGTTTAGCAGACTCTGAGATTGCATCAGCTTTGAACTCCGTGGCCTGCCTGTCAGACACCCCGGAGCTTCTGCCTCGTCCTCTAGTTCAAGCCCCCGTTATCTTTGTCCCTGTGAGCTCCGCTGCAAGCACTGGCCATACCACCTCCCTCAGGGAACTCAGGCAAGTCACAGAATCAGTGAGGTTGGAAAGGCCTCTGGGATCATCGAGTCCAATCTAAGACCAAACACCATGTCAACCAGACCATGGCACTTAAGTGCCGTGTCCAGTCTTGTCCTAAACACCTCCAGGGACAGCAATTCCACCACCACCCTGAGCAGCATCCCAATATCTAATCACCCTGTCTGTGAAGAATTTCTTACTAATGTCCAACATAAAGTCCACCCAGCTCATACAGCTTCAGCCACCTGACTCTCCCAAGCAAAACCATTATCTGCTGCTTAAATTAAAGAGATTTTATGATTTCAAAACAAAGATAAAGGTCAGCCCACTGTGCTGTTTGTATGCTTTAACCTTTGCTACACTGCACAGGACTAAAGAGATAAATTGAGGCCAGCAGCTGATGGGAGAGCTGTGACTGGAACGTGCTGTCTGATGTTCTGGCCTAGCAAGGCTCTTTCAAACAAGTTTTACTGGCTATAGTGCAGAAAAAAGTTCTAAAGAACACTCTGCACACAGAAAGCACTTTCATATATGGGCTTCACCAAAGGCCTGATTATGGGAAATGCTTCTCTGTGCCAAAATTCCTATACCAGTTTCAAGGATGGGATACAAGGAATAGAAATTCAAAAATCCAATTCCACACCTCAAAATACTAAGTGCTACTGCATAAAATTTTGTAGTTGCAAATAAGAGTTATAATTTTAGTGATGATAAAAGGTTTTAGCATAACTCCATTTCTCCTCACAAGCCATAACAGGTGAAATAGATGTAATCTGATTCTTTCATCATCAAGAAAATTATTAAATAAATTCCAATAGCATTTTTGTCATCGTGATGCTTTACCCAGAGAGCACGTAGTTTGACATTCCTAGGGTCAAGATGAATTTATATGGCTGATAGTTATAAAAATGTTTTTTAAAGTATCCTACAATATCTTCACTTCCAATCTATGGAGATCTAACGTGGATATTGGTGAGAGACAATAAAATATAGAATCCCAGATTGTAATTTGTATTGCCACTTTCCAGAATTGCAACCACATGTTAACCACAGTATCCTTCCTGTTATTTGTGGAATGTGAACTGTCAAGAAATAACCTTTAGAAGCAAAAAAACAAAACAAAACAAAACAAAACAAAACCAACAGTCAGAACAGTTTTACCTCCAAGAGAGGGAACTCTCCCCCCCCAACATTAAGTATTTTTTGCAGGCCCAAAATCCAGAGTTCTTTTCTGATTCAGCAAAGACACCAAACTATGCAAAAGACCTTCTGCCCAGCTGAACCTGTCAATAAAAGAAGCGAGATCTACCTTGTTCAGAGAAAACAAGAACCTAACTTTGTGTGGGTTGTACAGCACTTTCACTGTTTAGATGGTAAAAGAAAATTACTGTAATTGTTTATGACATGTATGAAAACCTGCTCACCCTGAAGTAAATGACAGAAGTCTCACTTGTTTTAATGGTTCTAGTTTTGGCTCATTAATTAATACTAGGAATTGTTGTCCACAAGAAATTGTACAAAAACATATATTCTGCCTTAAAATACCTTTCTTTTTTTCTCGCCACAAAATGGATTGGATTTTTGTTCCGTTTTTGTCCTAAAAAGAAGGAACAAGACATGCCATTTTTACTACAATTATTTCCTCTTATTTTCACAAAAACCCCAAGCCTGATCAAGAAAACACCCTTGCGAAGGCCACGGGGCTGTGGATCTGCTTCAACTGAGCTTATATCAAGTCCTTGGACTAATCTCGCAGACTTGCAGTCCCAGCAGTTTGCAAGAATTTCCCCTCCTTCCTTAACCTATTTTGAATTTTGCAAAAGATCTTCTCTGCAAGGGCCAGGTCCCTCCCAGCCCGGGGTGGCTGTGAACGCCGCTCACAGCCCCTGGCCACCACTGACGCCAGGCTGCAGAGCAGGAGCCACTGCACCCCCGTTTCTCTGGAGCTGGCAGGGCCGAGGAGGGGCTGACCCCTCCTTCACCACATGGATGTAGAAAGCAATCGCTGCTGTCTAAGCACAGAAGCAGCTTCCTTTTCCCACGGTGGTGAGAGGAAATCAGAGATCTAAACTGTCACACTCAAGCTCACCCATTGTTATGTGCTTGGACAAGAACATATTTATAATCCTTTCTGTGGTATTGTTTTATCTGTAAGCTAGGATTTCACTAGCCTAATATCCAGCAACATCCAGTAAGACCTACAGAAAAGTACTCACAGAGCTTCAGCACAGTAAATCTGTGGTGCAGGTTCAGCCAAAGGTAGGAGAGAGACAAGAGAAAACATGTAAAATTTACCAAGATCTAAAAAAACAATGTTCTGACTGAAGCACTGTATTTCCACCAGGAAGAACAATGAAACAACACTACTGAACTTAACAGAGACAACTGTTTCAAAGTAATAGGAGGAAAGACCTTAGGAACTAGATGGTCTTTTGCAGCTGTGTTCCCTGTTCCAAGGCAGGCAGAGGCAAGGCTGCCCCAGGAGCACAGTCATGGGGCCGGCACAGGGAGGACAGTGGCAGAGGAGCCAGGGTATGGTGGCTGCAAGCTCCTAGAGACGCGAGTCAGATACACAGCAGGGGACTTGTGTGTTGCCCTCGGGCGAGGGAGCTCAGAGCAGAACAGCCACACGCAGCACGCTGGGGCTGCCCTTTGCTTCAGTGAGACACTGAGAGCAGAATTACTGCTGATATGAAGCTCAGAAGTTTCCCGCTGTCGGTCACACTGATGCAGACACAAACATATTGATATCACTTGCAAATTCAACACTGCATGCAAGTGAAATTAAACACGTCCTTGTTAGAAGCAGCTCCTTTAAACAACACACATCTTTGTTTTTAATTAACTGGAATATGAGAAACTATTTTCATGCTACCAAGAGAGTGTACCAATCAAAGAATGAAGAAAACCGAAGTGAACTACCAAACAATAGCTTTAGCTCCATTTCTTTTCAGAAAATCCAGTGTCCAGGCACTTTAAAAAGATTTCTCAGGATAGGTTCACTGTTATCCAAGAGTTTTTCAGCGCTGACGCAACACAACTGTTATCATCGTTAGGACTCAGGGGACTGTTCTTTTTGACAGGGCCTTTCAAGAAGTCAACAAATCAGTTTAAAACAAGCCATAAATTATATTTGGCTGCCCATCGGCTTGGCCGGAGTGTTCTCTCAGTGTTGGCGTAAGTGTTGGGGAAAGAATACAACAACACAGCACGGTATTTAGCTTTTAGGGGATATTTTGTTCCTAATTTAAAAACAAAGCACCCCCCTAACATTGACTGATGCATAAACATATGTTAGAACAGCAATCAAGATGTTCACAGACTTTTCTACAAATAAATACACCCCTTCTAGATCCTAAGTAATAACTTAATAAATAATGGATTTGGTACAGGTCTCCACCACGAATGCCTGCCACTCATTGCTAAATTAGGGAACTGTCAGCAAGGCCAACTCCCTAGTCTTGCCTCCTGTATGTGGAGAGAGACATGATTCCTGATAGATAGGATCCAAGCCTTCTGTAACTCTCTAGATATTATTAACATCCTGAATTGCAGCCAGAACGCGCTGAAAAGACAATACTGTCTACTTACAGTCTGCTGAGTTAGCAGTACAGCTTCAGCCAGGGCAGCCAAACAAGTAATCACACGCGGACGTCACTACCCTCAGAAGTATTCAGTTCCTTGTTCTATATGGCTTTTCCCATCAGTGTCCAATCCAGGGTGTTGCACAGAGACATCAAGGCACCCCTGTAAATCCTCTTAGAGTTCCAGGTCAGGGTAGGGAGGGTGGCTGTGGGAAGACCATTGGTACAGAGAAGTGGGCACATGATATGCAGAAAGAAAAACAATGAAACTTCTGGGGATTTTACATGCAGTCTGGACCCAAAAGAACCTTTCTCCATCATGGACACACTTCTTTGGAAACAGGGAAAGGCTCCCTGCCCTTCAGAGGCTCCCTGCAACCTACCAGCAGCACTTGCATCTTTGAATTATTGTTGGTTTCTGCTCCTTTTCCAGGGCTTGGTTTTGTCTTGGGAAAGCACATTCCACAAAAGAGGTACAGAGGGACATCCAGCCACGACTGAAAACCCAGGAAAGTCTTTTGTGGGATTAAAGTCAGTTTCCTTCTGTTTTTTCTGACAGGCAGGAAGAACACTATCCACGACAGTCAGTCTGCCCTGCCAAGACGCGACAGTGGCAAAACCTCATCACATACCCGAGCAGGCTCTCGTGCTCCCAGTCCTACTAACAGCCTTAAGGAAATGGTAAATCAAACTCCCTTCCTCAGAGGGAACTGATTTCCCCCTTAGTCCAGTTAAATAATCTGTGCCAGATATTACTTCTTGTCTTTAGACTCATAAAAGTCTATCTGAAGACTGTTACAACTTCACTTTTCTTTGTGTCTGAAGCATAGAAAAGAGCACCAACTGTCAAGCTTTTGGGAAAAATCCCCACATTTGTGAATATGAACTGGTGTTTTCAGTCCTGGGTTTTTCTAATTCTTCCATGTTGCTGTCTAACCTACTGCAAGGTGAATCACACTCCACAATGAAGTGATGACATCACCATCCTATAACAGAAGTTTTGTGGCAGCTTTGTTTACCTTTTCATGGCAAACTTTTAATAAATTTAATGCAAAAATTAATTACACCACTTTTGTGGCAGTCCCCAGAAAGATCTATTTTGGTATTTACCTTCTTTTGTTTTATGCTGGTCTCACATTCACTGATTTTGGTATAGTGAGTGGTTTCCTATGGGGAGCCCATAATTGCACGATCAAAGGTGTGAGGATAAAGCCTGGGAACATAAGCAAGTGGTGTGGGACAGGTAAGGCTTTGGTACACAGGGAGGAGGAGGAGGAAGGTGCACACTGTGGGATAAGCAAAGGGAGTATTTTGTATCTAAAAGGATTAGCCATGAAATAGTTGAGAGACATTTTTACATTTCACAATACATGATATTTCCCTGTGATAATGAACTACCAGCAGTGTTGGTAGCAGTTGCTGTCTTGTTTTAGAGATAACACTGCTTAGTCTGTGGAAATCTTATCTCCATTTTGGGGGTGGAGGTGAGAGAAGCTTTCAAGATAGCTCTGAGAAGCACCTCCTACTTTGAATTAAGTCTGAAATCATATGTTAAAGGCCCTTTACAGCTTTCCTGAAATCTCTTGGCTTGTTCATCACAACAGAAGATGGGAAATTTGCTGCAGGGTGTTCATCAGTTCAAAACATCACTTATTCATTAAATCCAACAATGGGCTTAGTCAGAAATAGAAATGTAATGAGCGGTGTCAGAATCATCTCCTGGTCCGTAGCAGAGGGGTATGTCATCGCCACAGACCTGCAGGGTTTCATTCCTGAGAGCTACCTGAGCCTTCTCATACTCACGACAGGCGGCTGGGAACGGAGCTCAGGGAATGTCCAACACACTCTCCTGCTACTGTTACCTTCCTTGTTTCTTCTGGGTTTGGGTTGTTGGGTTTTTTTTCTTTTTCTGTTGTTGGTTGGTGTTTTTTTAATCACTCACTACATGAGCTAGTTAGCAGTGCAAGCCAGGTTTGTTTTCAAAATCCACCTTTTCTTTTTTGTTCTTTAATTTATTGCAGACAATTAGGATTAGACTTAAAAATATTTCTCCAGTCAGCTCCATACTTCTAGCAGGAAGCTAATAAAAATGCCCTTTGAGAACAAAATGCAAGCATGTGAGAAAGGCCTGCACTCAGTTTGCCAAGGTGGAGGTCCAGAGAAAGCAAGCTCTGTGTGTGCTCATGGCTGGCCATCCTTGAACTCCACACCAGTTTGACAAGTGTCAGGCATTCATCTCAAGGAGAGAAGCAGTGTCTACAACATGAACTTTTTGCTTGTTATTTTA
This sequence comes from Empidonax traillii, assembly GCF_003031625.1. Classification (NCBI taxonomy): domain Eukaryota; kingdom Metazoa; phylum Chordata; class Aves; order Passeriformes; family Tyrannidae; genus Empidonax; species Empidonax traillii. The sequence goes on along the minus strand of NW_020955258.1, from coordinate 708,650 downwards.
AATGACAGTGTGGAGGGAACATCTTTTGCTCAGGCTTCTTACAACAGTTCCCCTTGGCAATGAGAAAGGAGGCATCAAACATGAACCCAACAGCACAGCTTATCAGGTTTTGTCTTCTCTTACAAAGGCAAAAATAAGTGAAAACACAGCTAGAATTGAAGCACCTTTTAACTCAGTGTTTGCTGCCACTGCAAGCACGAGCCATTGCTGCTCTGAGTGTGCCTGCCCAGCGTTCCTCTCCTGCACTCAGCCAGCTCCAGGAACATCACCTAGAAGGTGATCACAAAGGAAGATACAAGTAAATTATTACCTTTTACTATACCAAACAGGAAATTTCTATCCCTTGGGCTTCTGCCTGTAATATGACATCTGTTGCATGAGGATTTTGAAACATTTTTATCTGTGAAGAATGTTCCTTCACATCAAGAAGTGAGTCAGTATCTCTATATGCCCTGCTTGCCTCTCATAAATCAGTCTGGAAACATGAGCCCAACTTAAGTGCTTCCCCAAAGAATTCCTCAGGAATCCTCTTGCTGAAGAGACACAGGCCAGACCACTGACTGCAGCCACCGGCACCAGTCCTGAGCTACTCAAGCACACAGCAATTGTTGATGGTACAGTTGCTCCCTGCACCGTCTACAAACATTTGAAATTGCAGAGGCCTAAAAGGCTTTAATTCACAAATGAGAACCAGGCTTTGAGAGGCCATTTCCAGAGCACGGCATGGGCTGTGCAAGCCTTGGGTAGGCAGCTTAGGGGGCACAGACGGCCCTCGGACTCTGTGAAACCTCTACCTCTGCTTGCAATTTCAGATTAAAAGGCAGAGACAGAGATGAGGATGGAGAGACAAGTGGGCAGAGACTTCTACAGGAAAAATTGCCCTTCATCTCCATAGTAAAGGGTTTGTATTTTTTCTATAGACGAAAGCCCATCAAAAGCAGAAAGTACCATCTCCCAGAAATGCCATATGAGGTGCTTTATGTTTCGTAAGTTTAAAGGAATTTTTCCTTCTTTCTTCCCCCCCACCATTTGCCACAAAATAATTGCAAAGTTTTGCATATTGCTTTTTCCCCTCCCTTCCTTTTCCCTGCCCCTCACTGAGTTCAGTAAAATCAATGTCTCTAGTGTTTTTGCCAGTTCACTTTTGTATTCATTTACTTTTAACCACCCCCTCAACTTTGGAGAGGTTGCATTTAGCAAAAGGAAAAACCACCACCCCTGTACCTCTGCCTTTGTAACTGCTGAAGCTCTCACACTCCCAGGAGCAGCGGAAGGGTGGAAGGGATGTGAAGTGAGGGCAGACAGTAGCACAGACCCTGAACTAAATGTTGAACAAGAAAGAGGAGGGAAGTTGTAGGCAGGAAAGGGGAGCCGGGGAGGGAGAGGAGGAGTGAAACAGTTACAGGAGAGGGTTACATTTGAATTTGCATTTGGTGATTTAACAAAAAGGGTCTCTATTATCCATGACCAAACCTCCCTGTGTGGTTACCATTTTACTGTGAGTCAGCTATTTGTACAGTAAGAGTTGCTGTGTGACACTGTCCCCACCAGTGCTCCCATCAGTGTTATGATCAAAAAGGAGCAGAGCAATAGGAGGAATCCCATGGGCTGTGGAGATCAGGTCGAAACCCCAGGGTTTTGCCTTAGTGACAAGAAGGTGCCGGTGTGCCTGCCCAGGAGTGCACCCCCAGGGGGTCTCTGTGCCTGCAAAGGGAAGCACATTAACTCACAGTAACAATGGGAGCACCTTAGATCTTCCAGACGTCCTGGAACGCGAGGCCATCACTGCAGCTATCTGCCTGGAAGGGCTGGAGATCAGCACATGTAATTGTAGGATGAAGAAAGCTCCCGCAGGGGCCAGCACACAGGTGTGACCTGCTGGCTGTTTGGTTGCACCCCTGAACGGCACCATGATGGGCCAGAGCTCCCTGCCTGCCCCACAGGACGGGGCAGAGCCAAGCGAAGAGCTGTCTAACACAAAGCCCCGCTTCAGATGTCCCCAAATTCAGATAACCAGATTGCACCCAAAACTGCTGCAGAGCCAGAGCTGGGCTTCGTTCCTCCTCTCCATCCCACAACTGCCCTGCTCCTTTGACCTGGCCCCAACAGATTCAGACACAGTGACGGGAGGGGGGGATGTCAGCCACATTTTGTATGGGACAGAAGACTCCCCACTCAGAAGGAAACAGCAACTTCCAGGTTTCTCTTGGCTTAACCAAAAGCTGTAAAGTATATTCCTCCTGCCCTCCACCAGCATTCAAACCTCCCCTGCGTATTTTGTTGATGAAATCTCTCACCCCAATTGAAGAGATAGCAGTGTTTGCTAAACATGCCCTGCCTTGCTACCAGAAGAGCTTCTGACCTTGTTCTGTCTTCTTCTTGGCATTTGGCAAATACTTATCAGTGCTTGCAGTGACCTCCAGCCAGCTGGACAAAAAGCTTCGGAGCCAAACATGTGCACAAATAATTCCAGGGGCAGCTGTTACTACTGGATTATCTCTTCCTGTGGCTTCTACTGATACAAATAGTTAATACATGCTGCAGTTCACAGCCCCTTTCTCTTTAGCAAACCAAGACCCATCTTCCTTCAACTTGGGGCCATTAAACCCATCTCAACAACAGGGGCTTCAATCTGGTACTACCCTGAGTTGCCAAATGTATCTTACCAGATGAAACAGCCGAAGTCACAGATCACAGCCCAGCCATCTTTACTGAGAAGGTCACCATTTAATCACTCTTCCCAAGTTATGTGTAACAGAGGCCATTCGGTGCATATCCAAACACAGCACCCTCTCTCCAACCCCTCTGGCCTCCCACAGCCCAGACATGAGGTGTTTTCTCACCCTGATGCATTGAGGTCCACGCCTGATCAGAGTTCATTCAACCTGAAGAACAGCAATGACTCGCTTCCAAAAAATGAGACTATTATGGCTAGAGACCATTATGAAAGCCTGCGTGAAGCTGAGACCAGATGTGTGCTCGGATCACTCCAAATGTTGCTTAGAGCAAAGCCCTGGATTGTTTTGGTTTTGTTTTTTTAACAAAACAAAACAGAGGATTGACAGAATCTCCTCTGTAACAAGAAGGATTTTCTGATGGTTTTCTGCACTGCTCTCACAGATGCGTGGCTGGACTTGGAGCTCACACCCACTAACAGTGAGCACAGCAGCTCTCAGAAGGTGGAGGAAGACTTGAAAGGAGCCCTTACATGACAGGATGGAAGTGATGGGGATGCCGCCCTATTTAAGTTCAGCTCCCGGAATCAGCTTGTGGTCACTGGGACTGTGTTAGTTTTTCAGTGGGATGCTCTGTACCATCCCCTGGAAATGAGAGCGATCGCATGGCTATGATCACTTTCTGCCTTTACAGCAAACCTTTCATCAGAGGAACTCAAAGCAACTTGCCAGCAAGAACGAGCACAACCTCACACTGTGCCTGCGAGATAAGCGAAGGATGGAATAGATTAACTGCTTAAAAGCACACAGCAGCTCTGTGGGATGAAGGAAAAACAAGAAAAAAAATATATATGCATACACGTTTGAAACCGTACAGGGTTTTATGGAGAGGCAGCCTGGAAGGCTGCCAGGATGCTGAAATTGCCACCCCTACACAACCACGAATACCATGGAAACCAGTGGGGCACCGGCAGGCAGGAAGGGAAATCAGCTGAAAAATGGCTTTCCATGAAATGCAGCCAGGCTGGGACACTGCTCCCCTCCTGACTGAGGGAGGACTACGTGCCTAACCACCAGTGCTGCTGCTGGTGAGAGCTGGGCTCCAGGAAGGAATAATTCCCAGTAATTTCCCAGCCTGGGGTAACATCGCTTTCCTGGCGGCAGCCAGTGGATGACAGCAAAAAGAGGGATGGCTGCAAACTGCTACATCATGTCAGCTGTGGTATGGAGGCAATGGAAACCCTGAGTGCCAGGTAAAGCTTCAACACGTGCTGGGAGGTGTAGGAAGATCAAAGTCAGTTGAGATCTGAACGAGGACAGGGAAGGAACGTGTATGCGCAAGCTCCTGCCTGCCCGGTCTGGTGAGGCACGATAAAAAGGCACGAAACACTCATCAGTAATAGTATTTCTCCCTCAAAATACTAAGAAAGCTCAAAAAAGGATTCCTTCAAGCAGAGCAAAAGTAACTAAAGGAGAAAGGCCTGGAAAACAAAACTAAAAATAACAAATGAAACTGAATACAACAGGAATAACAGAAATAAACAAACCCAGACAAGCAGTGGGGGAGGACTGAACACACTGTTAATTTGTCAAGTACACCGTGCCCACAGCAAACTAGAGAGTAAGCTCAGAGAAATATCCAGCCTCCCAGCTGAGCAAGGGCACCTGCTTGTTACCAAACAGCACACATCCCTAAAAAAGTCATACTGCTGCTAAGCCAAGTGAGGAGGAATCCAAGCATAGAACAGCTGTACTCATTCAAAATGCTGCTAAGAGGAACAGTGGCATCTTATGAGTAACCTGGATGTGGTGCAACCATCACCAGGCTCGAACAAAAATAGCCCAGTGGAGATGAGAGGCAGGTAGAGAGACCAGCACACAGCTGCCCCTCCGGCTCTCAGCAGCTGAAGGGTGCAAGGGTGATCTCCTACTGTTCCTAGGTGGAACAGAGGTCAGGGGGAGGTTTTTACAGAAAAGCAAAGAGGACTGGAAAACCAGAGAAGCAGCAGAGCGGCATTTCTGCCACGCTAAAGCACACAAAGCTAACGGGCCTTCCAGTAACCCGAGGGGAGGGCTGGAAGGGGATGGGAGCATTGCCATGGCTGGCCCTGATAAGGCTCTATCTAGGAACAGGCGAGGGCTGCGCTCATGGCCTGGCCGAGAAACGGGTCTGGAGGAGTGCGAGAACAACAGGATAACATCAGGCACTTCTCACACAGCCCAAGGACCGCCACCGGTCATCGGGAGGAAAGTGCAGATGGGAGACTTTAAAGCCGTGCCAGAAAAAACAAGCTACAGCCAGGGTCGAGGAACATGGGATCCAACTCCTAGTTGTCAGCAGTTGTGGTGTATACATTGCTGAAAACGGACGTAGTGCCAGGAAAATTCAACTCCCAGCATGAAAAGAATAACTTAGGAATGATAATGGGAGAAGTCAAAGCAACTGCGACTGTGAATTAGCGATTATATAAAAGTTTTTATCTTAAAAGTTATGTTAGGCCAAATTCTGAAGTAATTTTTTCAGCCAGAATGCTCTCTTGAGACCCTGTGATTTGGCCACAAATTGCTACATCTTGAAAAAAAGAAGGGGGAGAAAAAGGACAACAAAACGAAGTTCTTTATAAGCTGGCTGGCAATACACAGCAGAAAATGGCCTTGACTTTGCATCAAACACTTCTCCAGCAGGTAGCTGAAGCCCTCTGCTCTATGACACCATCCAGTGTCACCCTGAGGCACAGGCCAGTCTTCAGGATTTGCTCCCTTTTGTGGCTGCTACTCAGGGAAGTGGGAACATCAGGCTGTATGGTTTGAAGGGAAGCACATGTTATTCCAGCTCCCTGAAACAAGTGAGATACAATTCATATCGCAGTTCCTTCCCCTTGGAAGGGGGGTAGCTTTCAGAAGCTACTTCTGAAAAACTGGATGTACAGTAGCTTGGGTACTGCCATAAGAAAACAGCAATTGTCACTGCTGAACAGGAATAAAAATGTCTTTTCAAAGTAACTGATCTGGGTTAAAAACTACCAGTGTCTCAGTAGAAGGCTCAAGAACACTGAAAGGATCCTCTCCATCCCATTTCCCGAGCAGTACTAAGCCCAGCAGCAGCCCCAGGCTTTACACCTGGAGGCCTCTGTGTAGTTTCAAATGGAGCATCTGCAAATCCCAGTCTCCAATGAGTCCCAGAGAGGTGCAGCCACACCGAGACACTGCTCTCTTCCCAGAACCTCTCTCCATTCCGGTTTGAGACTTATTGCACACACGAAACTTCCCTGCTCATTCTTTGGGCTTGGCTTAACATGGGTAATACGCTGCCAACCTGCAATTTCTAAAGAGGTATCAAAAATAACATGAGAAATTGAGGAATATTTTGAGCAGGAGACACACCCTTCCCATGACAGATGACCTGCTGTAAAAGCCCTGACAAAAGCGAGGGAACGTGCTCAAATACCTGTTGTAAAATCTGAAGCTCAAAGGCTGCCCAGCCAAAAATGCTGGAAATAGTTCTTTCAAGTCATATAAACACTTTGGAGATTCTGAGGGAAGAAATAGCTGGAAATAGTTTCAGATAAAAGAAACTTTCATGCCAGCTGGCAAAAGAAAAACAGATGGATCAGATAGATGGATAGACAGGGCTTAAAGCCACTTTTGTCTCAGCAGTGGGCTGGGCTTGTATATGCAATGTCTGAAGGCAGCATATCACATCATCTGACCCTTAAATGTTAGCTTTGTGAAATCATATCAGATGAAGCTGCAGCCTTCAAAAGCACCTCTCAGCCTGGCAGGATTCTCGCTCTCCCCCCAGAAGCAGCTTCAGCAGGCCCTGGGATGGCTTGGCACTCATGCAGACCACTCAGGTCTCCCCCGCTCAGCGCTTCAGTGCAGCCTCTGTCAAAGCTCAGGAAGGTTCGTTATTGTGCAGGGAGTTTCACAAACATTTAGTCAAGACACTTCTGTGCCCGTAGTGCAACAGCAGTGGGGTATCACAGAAGGTGAGAAATGAAGGATGCTGTGAAGGCTGAAGGGAAATCCCCCCAAACCGTGTTTGATGCGCTTTAACAGAAACTCACTGAAGGCAGGACGTGATGCAAACAAAACAAACCAGGGTAAACACACTGTATTTTTGGTACCCTGTGCAGTTTGAGAAAGGTGCTGTTTAGTTTTAGCTGTGCTTTTGATGCCTTAATCAGAAGATGTCAAACTGAACCAGTTATAGCCAGACACCCGCTCCTCACCACTTACTTGCTTTTTATATAAGATGATTATGGTGGGGGATTGGGCTGTCCCCAGTACTGGCAGCTGATGTTTGTCACAAATTGCAAGGATCATGGTCCCCGCAGGCTTCTTCCCGTGGCTCTTCTCCTGGGACTTCAGTGGATCACTGCCAGTGTGACATCCTATTCTGCTGGATCACCAGCCAAAGCAAACCCAGATTCTCTGCAGCGTCTCAACTAGTGCAAAGAGAGTACAGACATTTGGAAAGTTTAAAATAAGTACAATGACCAGGAACATTTTAACTTTCTTTGAGAAAAGCGTGGGTTTTTTGCTGTATTTGAACTATGTGTCCCTGAAGATCTCATGTCAAAATGGAATTGTGTAATGAATATTAAATATTTATCAAGAAATTCAGTTGAAAGTGGTTTGCAATGACAGATCAAAAAAGAAAATCACCTCTGCAGTGCTTCTATTCTCATTTTTTTGTGACACACAAATTCATCTAGAAGGACTTTAATACCTTCATAGACGTTTCTGTTTTTCACATCAGACATCTCGCTCGAGAAGACTCTGAGTTACCAAAGACATGGCAGGATTACCCCATCAAAGTTGCAACATCCAAGTGCTGGTGTGACTCATCCCCACGTAAATGGGAAAGACCAAAGATGGACAGTCTATGCAGTGGGGAAGTGCAGAGCCAGACGGTCTCCCCCAGCCCACGGGTGCATGGGAAGCGTGTCCCATCCACACAGGAACAGCCTTGGACAGGCAGGAGTCTCTGGCACCCTCTTCCTTGGGTCCCTTCATAGAGAAAGAGGCACAAGTGGCCCTGTGGCACAGCAGGGCTGGCCTTGTGGTGGTCCCCCTGATGTCAGGGCAGCGTGGCTTAGGGTAAGGGAGTTGAGCCCAGGAATAATACAGGATTCCACTTTTTACCTGTGGCCTTTGAAAGACAAGTATAACTGTCTTCCCAATATGAACTGCACCTTGGAGAGCACACGAACTTCTCGGTCCATCCTAGAGAAGTAGCTCTCAGAAGAAGACATCACCAAGTGCACTTCTCCTTCCTGTGGGCATCATTTGGCCATGAGTCACACAGCTCAGCTGAAGGGCACATGTGTCTGTATGATGCAATGACAGAGCTGTGTCAGGTCCAGCAGCCCAGCACTAGTTTTCAGAGTAAATATGCTCATTTTTGCTCTGCAGAACCAGTCTAGCCAAAAGCCGGTATGAAATGGCCTAAACCCTTCCCCAGCACAGAGCAGGGGTGGCTGATCTGGGCTCCCCCAAGGGTCAGTGTGAGCCCCTTTCTTTTTTCACCTGAATTAATTAATTAAAGGGAAGATGAGAGGGGTGACTTGCAGTTTGGAGGGATTTGCCCTGCAGGGCAGCATTTCCTGTGGTTTCTGCCACTGAGCTAAGAGCACAGGGACTGGAAAAAGAGATGTGAATGAAAAATCAAAAAGAAGCAAGACCTGCATCTTTTGTGGGCATGAAACTCAACTATGAATAGGCAAAACAGTTCATCACAGCGATTTCTGAAGGTCAGGGCTTCACGAGGGGATGGCAATCAGCAGCTGACAGCCAAAAGGAACCCAGATGTTTCAGTTGCATACTGAGCAAATTTGATTGAGAAATCAGAGAAACCTATCAAGCACAATTCTGTTATTCTACATTCAGAATTATTTTTTTTTAGGTTAAAAATGCACTTGAAGCTCTTTTTTGCAGCTTTGACCTCAGCAAATGGCAGTTGTTCAACTGTCAGGAGCAGAGCTGTGAGCTCCAGTGATTTATTGCAAGTTTCATACTAGCTGATATTTCTGACAGCTCGTAGACTCACGTGAATAAATCAGCATTTCAGCTTTTATCAGCATAAGTTTCTATGCTTTCTGCTAAAATAGAGGAAATAAACCCTACAAACATGCATACCAGGAGTCAGCCAAATGCCAGAAGCTGCTACCTTTAATACCAGTCATTTTTTTTTTAGTTGATCATATAGAGTGGGACATAACACTAGGTCTTTTCTTTCTTAACGCCTTGAGTTATTTTTAGATTATACCCCAGCTTGCACTTTCAGATTGCACCGGTACATTTGGACTGTGCTGTTATATTGTCACAGGCTCTGGTGCCCGTAGTACCTGCGCTTGTGACTCACCACACCACCACGAGGCGTTGGAGGATCATCCACCTCCACTGGCATCCAGTGAAACCTTGTGCAAAACCTTCACCAGGATCTGTGGGAGCCGGGCCTGCTCTCACTGCCTGTTACTGGAAATCACCAGGAATCTCCAGGAAATGCCAATCAGAAAGGGCTGGAGGCAGCATCGAAGTAAAAATAAATCCCAACCTAGCATATCAGAAGATATTTAGTATAAAGGGATACTTGCAGTCCTGCTCTGTGCTTTAGGCACAGTGTTTGACAAAAGTGGTCTTACCAGCCTTTTTCATTGCTAAAATGATGCACATCAGTTGGACTTCAGAAACAAAAGGCAGTCTGATAAAACAGATGGCTGGTTCCTGAACAAGGCTCTAACCCTCACTGCAGAACAAGTCATGTTGAGCGTTTGCCTGTAACACCGAGGCCATTTACAAGTGCCTTTCAAAGCAAACAGAAAGGTCACCACTGACCGCAACAAGAGTTGGATCCAGATGAAATGCTGCACCCAGCAACCCACTTTCCTACCACTTTTTCAAGAGATATGAAGTTTGTACAAACCTTTGTAGAACAAAGACGTTCACTTGCAGCCCAAATGGATTCACCATCCTGCCCCAGCAATATAAACAAAGCAAATACCCCAAGACTCGCAGACTGCCCTGGCCAGGACAGCACACAGCTTTCCTCTTTTTGCATAAGATGAAATAATTGCTGGCTTGCAAGGTATGGTCAGGCATAAGGAACAGCTCGTTTTCTTTAATGAATTTTGGTTCTCTTTGTATCTGCAATTTCTTTAATAGTTTCAGATGCTATTAGTTATCAGGTATATCTGCTTCAAGGCATAAGCAGTGAAAGTTCTCAATCTGTCATCTCCTGCGGGGTTTTAAAGCCTCCTCTCCCAAAATAGGCGTGAGGCCTTTTCCCACAGATGCTCCAGAGCAGATCTATTTTGATCATCAAAATACTAAACCCATAAAGCCGGTGGGGGGAAGATAGAAAGCCTTTCAAATCAAGTGAATAAGCCAATGGTGAAAAAATAGACTCAGTCATCTCTCCTACCTATTTAATTAATAGCATTCCACTCCAGAAACAGCACACACAGGGAAAACCACTGTTTACAGCCAAGCTCCTGCAGCTGCCCCTCTCCTGCCCTCCCTGCTGGGACGTGGCTGTGCCCACGCCCGTGCCCCTGCCGGGGGCAGAGCCACGGTGCCGGCGGGCAGGGCTGCGTGCCGAGCGGCTCCGCTCCCCAATTGGCCAGGCTCCAAACAAGGGTTTGAGCAGACAGACACTGGAGTGAAAGGAGCAGGACTGGTTGTGCTTCAAGATAAGATTGTCTGCCAGGGCTTTGTTGGAAGCAGCCTTGCAGATGCAGGAAGGAAAACAAGCTGTAAAGATGGTAGAAGGAGAAGGGAAAAAACGCCCTAAGGGAAGCAGCACTGGCAGGAGCGAAAGGCACAGCAACAAACTTGTACAGCACAAGTCAGGTCCTGCCTTAAGAAGCCCCCTTGCCCCACTCAGCTTGTGTGTTCTGCACCTCCCCAGCCAGCCAGTGATGGGAGAGGGTGCCAGGGACCTTGGCAGCACCTGGGATAGCCCACCCACACCCCACCTTGCCTGCACACTGTCCTGTGCTAGCAGCTGGGACACCGGCTGCGAGGCCACCTGCAGCACGGGCTGCTTTGCTCTCAGTGACAAAACCTACCTAGGAAGCAAGCTCGGGTGGCCACTGACCCAGCTGGCACTTCACAGTGGCAGCAGAACAAGAAGCACCTGATGGCAGACTTTGGATGATCAAATGCTGCTCCTGCAGGAGAGGTGGCAGGTGCTGCTGCTCACAACCTGAGCACAGCACGGGCACACCTGCACTCACATCCTGCTCACTTGTTTTGGTTGCTTCGTTGTGTCTCCAGATTTAGCCTCCTATTGCATCCGTGGGTCAGGCCCTGTGTTTAGTCTGTCCCATGCCTGTAGAAAGAGAACCAGGACCTTCACAGAGGGTCCACAGAGGTCCACTGCTTCTTTAGAGATTGAAGTTTTGCTGCTTGAACGTCTTGCTTCAAGCAAGGCAAAGATTCAGGGGGAAATGCCAGTTCCAGTTTAGCTTAAGCTAGTCCTATGCAGGCCAGCCTTCTGCATCCCACCTGTCCTAAAGGTATTTTATGCAGCATAATTTCCTGGTTTGCACATCTCCACTTGCTTACAGTCCTTTCTCCATTGCCCCAAGCCACTACAACGGGAGAATGGAGATTCCACCTGGACAGTGGATGGTGTGAGGGAGGGGAGCCCAGGGGCAGGGGGTTTTCCACGTGGAGATAGCAGACAATATGTTGTTTTGGTTCTCCGTGATCTGGAGGCTAAAACCAGCACCTGCAGCCCCACGGGAGCCGTGCTGAGAGCAAAGGGAGGAGCTGTGGGGTTGGGACCAGCACAGTCCTGTTTGTATTCAACGAGTGATAAACTTAATGAGCCAGACCAGACCCCAGACAAGATAATCCACACAGCTTCCTGCTGCGCTTTTTTTACCTGATGCATCTTCCAGTTAAGCCAGCACCTTGTCCTCACGTGGCTGAGCTGCAGTTCCTGGCAGGCACCGGACCTCGAGCACAGGGAGCAGCAGGACCTGGCCAGAGGGTCCCCAGCTGTGCCAGAGCACACGTGGGCAGTTGCACAGCCCCAGGGACCCGGGGAAGGCAGGGTACTTACAGTGAAAGCCTTGGCTGCTACTTTGTGCCCTCAGGCTCAAGGTCTTTTTTTATCAGAACAAGGAAGAGAGACTTGTGCTAAATACCTGAGCTTGTTTAATCCACCGTACAGAAACAAAATTCTGAGAGGTTCAAAGCTCCAGTGTTTATTCTATCAGGCTTATTTCTGGGCTAAATAAACCATCAAAATCTAAGTCTCAGCTGAAAACATCTAAACACACTAGTTGAAGCTGATGAATTGTTAGTGTTTGGCAAAGACAAAGCATGAATCCATAATTATTGTAGGATGAGTCACCTGGAGAAACCAGAGCAGTAGCCAACAAAATGCCCCCTTGAATAACTCAGTGAGAATGAAGATGCCTAGAAACGCACACATCAGCAACACCACATCCTCAGCCCTGCCAAGGCCAGAGAGGGGCAGGCAGCACCACTCCAGCTCTACAGAGGATGTTTCAGACCCCATTTGTCACCTCTGACCAAGGACCCCGTGCCTGTCTCACCAGAAGCCCATCCCTGGATACAAGGGCGGTCTGACACCCATATTCCCTCCGTGACTCATAGGATTGGACAAGTCAGACTTTTGCAGACAACAAAAAAGATAAAAATCATATTGCTTGGGGGTGTGCCAAGCTATTATTTCACCCAGTTAGAGTCTTGAACCGCTGAAAGTTAAAAGGATTTCCTCTGGAAAGAGAACATTCCCCAGCCAGAAAGTCTCCAGAAAGGTACAGGCGCAATAACTCCTGGCATTTGGTGTTAGGAAACAAGTGTCTAGACAAAGCCGCCTCCTTCTGATTTGTTTTGGATGGCATTTTTAAAACATGCTACAGTACAGATCCTAGAACCTGAATTTCTATTTTTACACTCTTGATACCTGTGACGGGTTTCCATGTCCAGGACATGCTGGGCATGATTTCTGCATCTTTGGTTATTTTATTTAACCACCCTGGTCTAAAGGTACAGTACCCCATGGAGTTTGAAGGGATGGATATCACTATTGGCATGTCACTATTTGCATGGATGTGCTGTCAGGCAGGAACAAGAAACAAGAGCTAGCTGCACTGATCCCTGCAGCTGAAACTGCCTCCTGAGGACGCCAGGGGTAGTTTTGGCCCCATGTCAGTCCTGCGTGAGAAACCTCAGTTGGATCTGTGGGGCATAAGGGGCTCCTGCACAGGGGTCTCACGGGGAAGCACCCAAAACCTGGTTCAAGCGCCTCCTCACGCTCTGCATGTGGCACATCTGGGTCTGGGCACAGGAGCTCTGTTGGCACCTCCTCTCCCACACATGTTTGCTGTCAACCAAGCAAAAACACGGTGAATTGCTCTAATGGGAAGTGCAGTTTTTACCTTGTCCTGCTGTTCCCAGGAGGGCACGGGCAGGCTGGCCATGGGGAGGAAGCATTCCCCAAAGATTCCCTGCCACAGCACTGCCCATTGTTGCTTCAGCACGTTGCGATATGCTGATTGAGCAACTGGCAATTATATTGCATTTATCTGCAGTGTTACGGTGTTACATTCACAGCTGTCTAAACAGCAGCCTGTCTCCCATCCACAGTAGCTTCCATTTTGCACGGCCTTGCTGATCCTGTGGCAGAGCAGCAGTAAAGCCTGAGCTCAGCTCAGGTTTCAGTGCTGCCCTGCACACCCAACCACGGGCACACCAGTTTTTAACAGATTATTTTTAAACATGCTTCTACATCGCTACGAAAGCAAACCTCTTCTTGCCACCCTGCAAAGGGAAATGTTTCGTGTTTTGGCACGGCTGATTTGGACTCCTGTTCCAGAGGAGGGAATTTAGTGTGGCTGCCCTGAGACTGGCTGCAGTTTTATCAAGAGAGATTTCATCGTGGACTTAGACAACCTCGCTTAAGCCATTGTGCTGTCAAACAGGCTTCCTTCCTCTTCTTCACAACACTTCTACATCACATCCTATTTAGAGCTCTTATAGTGCTTCATAAATAATGCAATAATGGGAGCCCTGTACACTTGTGGGATTTGGGAGGCATTATCTCCGTTTTTAAGAGGCAGAAAATGAAGATCAGAGATCAAAGGTGGCAAATCCAACAGGCTGTGATCCAAACAACAGGAGCTTTTCCTAACTCATTCCCTTTAAATTTTGAGCCCCTCCTGGCTTACCAACAGTCAGCCCAGCTTTCCCACTCCTCCATCTCAGCACTTCAGTCCTGCCCTGTACTTTCTCTCCAGGGTAGCTCAGAAATTTTGCACAAGCACTTCACCATTTGCCCCTCATTGCATTTTCCTTGAGCTCTGTTGAGACAGCATTGCTGTTTCCATTAGCCAGTAACTGGGATGAGAAATTAAACATCTGAAAATCTTTCCACTGTAAATTAATACTACTGAAAACCTGGAGTCACTGAACATAGAGATGCTCACTGCTATAAGAGGAATAACCTTTTGCTTAAGAAATACGACACAGTGCAAGGGACATGAAAAGAAAACGAAAGCTCAGAGATAGGACACACCATGGGGGACAGGCCCTCCCTGCAGAAGCTCCTGGATTTCCAGCAGGGGTAAATTAAGCACAGGCAAGTGCAAGTGTGGATGGAGCATTTAGCAGCACTCCCTGCCAGCCAGAGGAGGCAGCCTCTGGCTTAGGGCACCATGAGCTCTGTGGGAGCAAGGCTGACTGATGCTGAGGGCTGCACATCACCCCCTGTGGCTGGAGAGGCACAGGATCTGAACCTGGCGACTAAGAAAACAAGATTTCTATCCAAAATTTTAAGCTACTTCAAAAGACAACACGCTGCTGTGCTTCTCCCTGGGGAAGACAGAAAGCTACTGCTGAGCTGTCTGTCGTTTATAATAAAATTATTATTTTTTCCAGAGAAAGTGAAGCCTCGCTGCAGGGCTACACAAGCTCCAGGATGTGGCACAGACAGCAGGAAGTTGACTTGTGGGATTTTTCATGTGCAGAAACAGCTTGGGAGGGATGGGCAAGCTGAGGTTTTACTTGAAAAACAGCAGTGGCTCTGTCTCTTCAAAGCAGACAGGATTCATGACCCCTGAGCAGTTACCTCTGTGCCTCCAGCCTCAGTCTCAGCAGGGATATCTCACTGCAGGGACACAAAATCCCTGGATAGTCTGGAGAGCTCTTCCAGTCCAGATAAGAAAGGCCAGTGCCTAGAGTGGTACAGGGTGCCTGTCCATCCCATTCCCCATAGCAGGAAAAAAACAAAGTCCCTGTGCTTGGCTTCTGATGCCCAAGAGCTGCTGCATAGGCACAGGGAAGACATGCAGAGGGTGTGTCTGTGGGTGCAACAACCGGAGGATGGCTGGAGCAAGTAGGGTGCCTGCAGGCAGCAGGAGATAGGTGAAAGGAAGTGCATATCCATGGCCTGTAGGCACTGGAGGGAGGGACTGCTGTGGGGCAGGGCTGCAGCAATGTGCGTGTGCTGCCCCCTCCACACGTAGCAAACGACCCACTGGAATTCCTAAACTCCTAGAAGGGGGTATGGGTCTAATCCTGCAGTTCAGTGAAGTGAGCAAGGAAAACCCATCAAGCTGATTTTCTCAAACCAGTTTTTGTAATGGCCTAAATTCACCTAAAATCACACCGATACCTCACAAGCCCTCACCATAATGTCAGCTCTTGAGTATTTACAGCTCCACTCTTCATATCACAGCAAAAGTGTGCAGGGTCTTACACCCTGGAGAGCAGAGATCGGTGTCAGGGAGCTCCACAGTCGCTTTGCCACAATGCAGTAGCTTTGACAAATAAATGCAGGAGCAGGGCATCTAACTTGATTCCACGCTTACTAAACGTGGAAGCCTCTAGGTAGCTTGCGCCTTATACCAGGCGTCTAATCTTGGGGCCGGCCCCCTTTTGCGACCTTACCGCCGCTCTCAAAATGCTACACCTGGAATCCACCCCCGGGCAGCCATTGGCAACTGCCTCCCCGTCCTCACAGGGTCGTAAAAATCTTCTAGATTGCTCCAGGAGTTACTTATGAGAGTTACAAGCAGAGCGAAGAAAAAGCGAAGCCGAACGGTAGCTGGAATGCTGCCTGCAGCACCCGAGGGCTGCCGAGCGGCTGTTGCCGGGATACAGAACAGCCTGAGCCGAGGGGGCTGCGAGCAGCGCTCCCGCAGTTTGCCTGCCGGGCGGCCGCGGCAGCAACGGAGCATTCCGTACTCCTGGAAAAATCCAGTCCGGGTTTTCCCCCATTCCGTACTCCTGGAAAAATCCAGTCCGGGTTTTCCCCCATTCCGTACTCCGGCCGAAATCCAGTCCGGGTTTTCCCCCATTCCGTGCTCCTGGAAAAATCCAGTCCGGGTTTTCCCCCATTCCGTACTCCGGCCGAAATCCAGTCCGGGTTTTCCCCCATTCCGTACTCCTGGAAAAATCCAGTCCGGGTTTTCCCCCATTCCGTACTCCGGCCGAAATCCAGTCCGGGTTTTCCCCCATTCCGTGCTCCTGGAAAAATCCAGTCCGGGTTTTCCCCCATTCCGTACTCCGGCCGAAATCCAGTCCGGGTTTTCCTCCATTCCACACGCCGGGAAAAATCGGGGATATCGCCGTTAAGAAAATACAGTTGTTTTGTGCTGACAAATCAAAACAAAACTCGATGCCGGTAACGACAGGGAGCTCTGGATAAGGAGAGATAAGTGATAAGTGACCGAGGCTATCCACAAAAGTGTTGTGAATGCCCTCATCAACAGAGGAGAGACCGACATTGTAATACCAAAGGCAAGGTGCTTAGCATAGCCCTCGGTTAGCCGGGCATTGCTGGGTTGGTGCACTGCACAGAACGTTCACAAGTCAAGCTGCCTTTAGTCTTCCTCCGCCTCTGGGAAAAAAAACCAGGTGATATTTTCATTCCAGGCGTATACAAAACGCGGCAAAGCAAAACAAAACAAGCAAAACTAACCAACCAGCCAAACCCCCACCAAAAACAACAATGCAGAAAAGTTTCTAAATCTGAGCAAAGGGAGGTGTTGGGGACAGATCGATTCAGCTCTGCTGGGATTGCTCCCACTGTGTAAATACACTGAAATACATCCAAAGCTCCCTGCACTTCCAAGGTGCGTTTCTGGGCAGCACAGACAGCTCTAAGTGAGGCAGCCTGTCCCAACTCACAGACTTCAGCAATTCTAAGCCAAAATTATCCTGTTGTGTTATTGTGCAGTGCAGAAACATTTAAAAACAACAACAACAACAAAGAACAAAATGAAACCACAAAAAAAAAAAAAAACCAAAACCAAACGAAAAAAACCCAAAACTGTTGCAAAACACAAGGTACTTCTTCCCAGAAGGAAAACTGTATTGTTCTTCGAAAGAAAATAATTATGAATAACATGATGGGAACTTTCAGAGCATACTGCATCAATCAACTTCTGCACGAGTAACCATACTAATGTTTTGTAATATCATCAACTTGGTCTGCAGAAAACATCTCGGATTTCTGAAATGCAAGATTTGCACCCAAAAGAACTTCAGCCCTCAGCATAAGTTCTTGGCTAATTTCTATAGCTCTGCTGAGAACATCTGAGTGGTAAAGAAACATTTGTCTGCTGCGCAGAATTTGGCTGCTGAGGTCACAGAAGGTATTGTCTGCAAGCTGGCTGTTGTCCTTCTACTGCAACTGTTTTGAAAGATTTCACAGAAGTGCACACACTGTTAGGTGTAGGAAGGCTTATGTCAGTAAGCATTAAAATTATTTTTCCTTCCAATGGGAAGACAGCTCTCTATTTTATTCATTTTTGAATGAGAAGCTATCTATTTCTTATGGCTACATCTTGAGATTTCAAGTGGGGATTTTACTATTTTTTTTAATGTTAGGATCATAAAGAAAGGAAATTATTTCTCTGCAGAAGTCAACAGGTTGAGAATAGTTTTACTATTACAGAAAAAACAAAACAACAGATTAGGGCTTACCTTCAAGGGGCAGGAATAGGAAAAATAAGTCGAAGAACTAGTTTGTTACAGACCACATAACCTTAGAGTGGATTCAGAAATTATTACAAATGTTCATATAAGCATCAAGCATTTCATAATAACAGTGAGAAGGAAAAGATAAACCTCAAAAAAGATCAATATTTGCACAGATAAGAAACGTGGAGGAAAACAGTTCCCCCATAATTGGGAAGAGAAGACTAGAAAGGAGATAAGGAACTAATTATTTGAACTGATAACAGGCCATCCAGGGGAGATACCAGAAGTGTGAGATTGTTGCCAGTAACAATATGACCCCAAGACAGGTTTTAAGCCAGTCAGTCATGAAATTAAGTCCTCACTTTTCAGAAACAAAACTGCTCCTGCTTACCTTATGTGGGTCTGTCTTACCACACAAGAGGTACGGTCAAGGTTCCAGGACACTTGTGCAATTAAATTCCTTTTAATAAGGAATCATATTAAATTCCTTTTAATAAGGAATCATATTAAATTCCTTTTAATAAGGAATCATATTAAGTCTTTCAAAAATTATACAGTTTTCAGTTAAAACAGCTCCAAATTAACAATTTCAACAGAGTTAACAAACCACACTTTACAAACCAGGAAAATTTGATTTCTTATTTTTCACAATATACTGACTTGTTTCGAAGCTGTTCTGAGTGTAAAACAAGTCAGATGAGAGGGCAAGAATGAGATTTGGCCAGACCTCTTGGTGAGGAATTCACTTGGAATATAGTATTTGCTCCCTTTCAAGAAGATAAAATTATATATAGGATTGTTCTTTTCCTCAGTCTATTTACTTACCTTCCCATCCAGTCATATTTCTTCCTTGGTTCTGCCCTACCATTGCACTACATCCCATGGCCATACCATGGTGTGCACATTTAACTGCTAGTTCATTAGTATGCAAGTGAAAACACTGATACATTTTTTACTTTACTCATTTCAGCCGTAAATTTTGCTCATGTTGTCCTGGATGATTCATGGGGCATTTCTCTACTAACCCTGATTTCTATTGCTCTCTTCCTACCTGCTGGGTTTGACAATAGTCCATTTTTTTTTCTTGAGACACCATTGATACCTGGGGGACAATACAGAAAAGCATCATTGCAGCCTGTATTTCTTCAATCCTTCCTCATAAACGTTCAGTTTTCAGGTTTCCCACGTCACAGCTGGCCTCAAAACACCTTCACACAGCAAAGGCACACACACACACTATTTGAAGTGAAAAGATGAGATGGATGATCTCAGAGGCTTGATCCCTTTAGCCCACTGTGGACTTGGCTGTCCCATCTGCTTTGCCATTGACTGGGCTACTCTCCTTCTGGGAAGAAGTCCAGAAATCATCTGGTTCAACCTCCTCTTGAAAATGGGGCTTTAGATGACATTATCCAGGGCTCTGTGCAGTTAGTTGTAGTTGGCACTGGCAGGAAGGGATTTCATGTTTTATTAGGCAACAGCTTATATTACAGAGGATTTACTGACTGCTATCTATAGGAAGAACTGAACTGCAGACATGTGAAAATTTCCCATGTTTTCATAAAAAGGAAAAAATAATAAAATTTATTTAAAGCTATGAGTGCTGGGGAAAAAAAAAAGATCTAATAAAGTTTTTGGGTGACAGTAGTTTCTCAGTCATCCTGTAATTAGTGACTTTGTCAGGGGTCAACATCTGGACGTGTTTTATGTTTTTACTTGTCATTTTAATTCTTTTTCTGACAGCCACTCTAACTCTCTGCACTGCTAAGCCTTGATCTTCAAATGAAATCCAAACCAACATGTTTAAAACCTCTGTGCAACCCCATTTTTGCTGAAAATACATTGGCACTTGGAGAAGTGAAGAATGCACTTGTCAGTGATGGCTTGGACTGTGGTATCTTAGAATTTGGTGATGCACAAAGAATTGACCTTCTGAGAAGAAATCTAATTAGGAAATCAGGACTGATTTAACCCTAGAGACTAAAAATACTTGGGATTTGGCATTTAGCTTTCTGAGAACAGTGTGACTATGGGGGCATTCTGATTGATTCTGTCATATAACATTTACAGTCCTGCTTCAGTTAAGGTGTCCAGATGACAAGAAACACACAATTACTAATTTTCAAAGTTGCCTCTTTCTCAATCCAAAACACTGGTTATGGAAAAGCATTTTAAATACCTATATTACTTCCACATAATTCCAGTAACCAATGACCAGAAAAGAAGAGCAAACACATTCTGGGAAAAACTACATTAAAATTATCTTTGAATATCATACATTCTCAAAAATCTATGATAAAATAATATATTAGATCGTCAGTGATATTTTAGGATACTTTTTGTGAAGCTCACATGCTTTGGACATTCTGTAATTATCACCCATGTAGAGAGACAGACAAACAGTTCATTGCTTTCAAATTTAGTTAGGGCTCTAACCAGGCAAGGAAACTTCTGCCTGCCCTTTTGGAGATCACAGTCCTGTGACGAGGACTGAACTGTGAGGCAAACCAGAACTTGAGAGGCATCAACTCACGACAGAGCTGCACAACTCACTGTTAGATTCATTTTCTCCAACGTTTTTGTATAATGCTGAGGCTCTAAAAATACCCCCCCCAAAAGCTGAGAAGCATCAAGGTAGCTAGTCTTGTTTGGATTTTTTTTTTTTATTTTGACCTTTTAAAATGTTCAGATAAGGTCAGAGCAAAATTAACAGGCAGTAATCACCCTCTCCAACACAGTAAGTCTGAGTAAATCCATCCAGCCGCTCCATTGGGAATACCATAGGTCACTGTGTACCAGGAACATTGCCATGCAAACAAATCCTCATGCACACGGAATACTACCAGGCAAATTCCCAAGCAACAAACAAACAAACCCCCAAACATCTGTTTTCCAAAAGACTATTGTATGAGCCTGAAGAAAACACTCCTTTCCCTGGCAAGGGCTTTCACAGCACCAAGTAGCAACTCAAAAGCTGGATGACATCTCTCTGGTGAGAGAGTGCCCCAGCACAGGGAGCAGCCCCTCTGCTCACCGACTCCTGTTCCATAGAGCACTGCTCCATGCCAAAGGGGGAAAAACAGCAGGAAACTCCATCACTTTAACCTTGCCGGGCACTTTGCCACTTGGATTCTGCAGCTGAAAGCCAGCATGGCTTTCCTTCGGAGTCAATGTGAACAACAAGGAGAGAAGCAGGCGGGAGACCCAAAGGCCCTCAGCCCAGCAGCAGTCAGGCCCAATACTTCACAGAACTGGTCCCCTCAGAGGGAACACAAAAGATTGTCACCAGCCCAGAGAAAGTCTGCACTGTCCCTAGATGAGCACCTGGCAGCTCCCAGAGGGCTGAGCTGGTGGTTGTGTCACTGGCCAGAGTGAAGGCTGTGCAGAACCCCTTCCCCAGCAGGACCCATGACTGGGCTGTTGGCTACTAATTAAGACTTACTGAGGGCTCTGAAGGAAGGCTGCCTGCACCTCAAGCTCTCAATCAACATGAGAACAGATTTTCAAAAGCTGAGTGAGCACAGGCCTTGTTACATCCCTTTCAAACTGCCAACCATCCCTTTGAAACACCCTCACTCACTTTGTTCCAGGCTTAGCCCCAGTTCACCAGCCATTTTCCACCGCTAACTTTGGTTTAGAATAACCCCTATTGGTAAAATGCTTCAAGGATCACATTATCATTTTAGTTTCTTCTGTTCCACAGATCTCACTGTTCTGCTTTAAGTGCCATTGTCAGTCTGGCTGGCTCTTCTTTCTGCATTCAAACAACTCAAAAGCCTCTATCCCTACTTTAATGTTAGTTTTGGGATTTTGGTTTTGCTGTATCAATAGATGAAATAAAAGATCCATTTTTGGATGAATCCCCTCTTTTACAAAAACTGTAATACAGGTTCTACATAAATGCCTTTGTTGCACAATTATTTCCTACAGGAAAGGCTGTACAACCCTTAAAACTACCATAAAAAGATTAAAAGGCCTACATGCCAATTAAAAGCCTGTCATATTTCTGAAGTAAGAATCACCTTTCTGTGCAAAGAGGTTATAATATTTCCCAACTATACCTGTAGGTTTTATTATTATTTTAAGGTGCAAGACTGTACACAAATGCCCAGACCTTCGTTTGTGGAAAACCATGTGCGAGCAAACCAATCTTACCTGTTTGAACTGAAACCCAACTTGAAATGCAGCAACCCTGGCTTACAGTGACTGCAGTCTCTCACTACTGTTTATTTGCACTGATCATATTTAGCACTCGAGCTGAACACACTTATCAATGTTTCAGCAGCAGCCCTTTGAGATAAGTGGCTTATTGTTTTTGAAGATGAGGAGTTTAACAGTTCAAACTAGACCCCAGAGTACTTCTTTCCTTACCTGCTTAAAAGAGGGGCAGGCAGATAAATGTAGAGTCTATCCAGCACTGAAAAGCTGAACGCTTGCTTCCTCTTCTCCACCCAGTTTTTTTGGGTCACACACATCTTGAAAGAGAATAAAGTAGAAGCTCTAGCTGAGTTGATATTAAAATCAACACTCCCAAGACCAGAGCAGGAAAGGCAAAGACACGCTGCTTCATGACTGAGCTCCAGTGGGCTGCCTTGGGAGATGCAAGTTGGCCTGCACTGGACATGGGCTTGCTATGACAAACCACTAAAATGTGCTACATAAGGAAATAGGTGAATCTGATTCCCTTGTTATCAAAGGAATATACAAAAGGAAGGAAAAAGTGGCCTTGCAAAAATAACTTCTCTCCATTTCGATCCTGATTACACTTACTAAGCAACTGATGTTCATATAGATTTTCTGATTAGGGTAAATTATGTAGGACAGTTTCTGAACAGCATATACATAATTTATCTGGTACTTTTGAGGAAGCAACTACATTAACAGTTCAGAGGAAATTGAACTCTCATATCTGGTAAGGATTTCTGCTTGAAGATGCATTTACAACAAAAACCTAAAGGCACTATTAGCAGAGTCTTCCATCTCATCATGAATACTTTTTAATACCTTTGCTGCCCATTTAAACATTTCAGCCTAAATTCATCTTACTTGTCTAGCAAAAAGCAGATGAACTGGAATGGTCTCGCTATTCCCAGGCAGTCTCAATTAGAGCAGCTAAACTCACTGCAACCTTCCTAAGGGGAAAAAAGAAAAAAAGGCAGTTCATATTCTTGATACAGGTTCTGCATTAATAAAATATTCCCAAACTTGCTCGGGATTTGGTATATCCACTTGCACTAAGAGGTCATAAGCCATGGGCAGTTCCACACCAAGAGCTGGTCAGTAATCTGTATTCCACAGAACAGCACCAGCTACACTGGTTGCAGAGTTATCAAAGGTTACCCAGATAAGGAAACTGATTTTTTGTTCAGGTGATAGCCTACCACTACAACTAGAAAAAAAAATTCACCTTAATTAATAAACTGAGTGATAAGCACAGTTAAATAAAAATTGTTTCCTTTTCCACCAAAAAAAGCTTCAAGAGCTTTAGAGTCTTGATCATACGATGCTACTTTAGTGCATCTGTATCCCCACAGAGAATGGAAGAACTGGCAAATGGCTGATTCCTGCTATTAATAAAACACTTGTCTTTTCTGCTTCTTTATCAGATAGCTCAAGAAGTAGTTTTGCTTTACTTTTTTTGGATTTGTTTTTTTTTAAATCAAGTGAAGACAGCTGCCACCATCACCGCAAAGCAACTTGAAAGCTACCTGACATTAGTTCAAAACATGCATCTGAATCTTATCAGTCAGTGCAGCAAAACCAAAATGTCTGGAAAATGATTAAAAAAGGTTTCATCAGGGGAACTACAGTGCAGACTCAATAACACACCTCAGCTGTTCCACGTCTTTGATATGCATAAATATTCGTAACCATTTTATGGAGAACTTAAAAATATTACAACCTTTGAATTCTTTAGAGAATAACCTGCAACAGAACATTTACACTTTTAGAGTTTTTGCTGATCACTCATTTAAAACAATAACTCTTAGTCCTGATAATGGCTAGAAAACCAGCAAACAAGTTTAAAGACAGAGGCATAAGATCTCCATAAAAACAGTTTTATTCCTTATCAGTGGAGATGGCTTGTGAAAAGCCTACTGTAAGCTTTTAAACAAAAAAAAACTGCAAAAACCAGCAATCCTCCCAATGAGCAGAGACATCAGGGTATCCTATTCCAGGGCAGAAGACAGCTATTAAATCCATCTCCTTGCCTTCTTGCAGCACAAGGAAGTTAGTTTTCAGCAAGAGGATAAACAAATTATGTTGGGAAACGCTACTCCAAAGCAGCTGTCCAAGGGCCAATGTTTTCCCCTGCTCCCGATCAGTCTTCATCCTCCTCTTTCACTTTCTTCTTTTTCTTCTTCTTTTTCTCTGCATTCTGCAAACAAACAAGCGTTGTCACAAACAGCATAATGGAAAAGCAAAGCAATACAGGTAGCCAAGGCAACAGAGCTCACACTCGAAGCATCCCCTCCGCTGCCAGCTCGGGAAAGCACAACCCGAGAGAGGTCCTTCCCCAGTCACTGAATGCACTGGCTGTTCACAGCCCGCTGGGGGCAATGGGCAAGGGAAGCTGTGCTGGCAGCTCAGCACTGTGGTCAGGCAGTGCAGCTGCCACACACAAAGGGGAGAAAATTAATCCCCACGTTAAGAACGGGATTGCAGAACTGAGCAAAAAGTTAGGCCCGGTCCCATCTGCTCTGCTGTTGCTGGAAGGCATCAAATGATGCGTCATCAAATCAGCAGGTACAGCCTCTGTTCCCTACAAGTCCTAAACTCTAGACAGATGTCTGTGGATTGGCACCAAGGGACACTCCTCCCACTAGAAAAGATGCAAAAAGAGAGGTGACTAGGGCTGGGGGTGGGCAGAGGAAAAGGAGGGGAAACACGGAGGAGTTACAGTCACAAACTTCCCAGACCTTATTCTGCAATGCAGATCTTCTTGGACATTACAGTGATGGATATCACAGCATAGATCTACTAGAGCAAGACTGTCTTTGCATACCATATAGGAGTTCCTCCCCGCCCCTCACTCCACACTCTGAATGTTTTGGAGAAAACACATTCCCAAAAGGGAATGCAATTCAGCCTCACCTCAACTGTGGGGCTGGTCGGGAGTTCCTCACTCAATACTTCCTCTTCTTCAGCTTGCTTTTCCTTATTCTTTTTCTTTTTCTTCTTTTTGACAGGTTCATCATCTTCTACAGCTGTGCCTTCTGTACCACAGAAAGGACAAAGATGAAAAGCAGGTTGTCAGTTATTAAGAGTGCAGACAGAAAAGATATGAAATGTGAGAAGATGCAATGACCACAGTAAGAATGCAAAATACTGAAAACCACACTGCCTCTTCTTTAAGTCTCTCTACATTTATTTACCATCTGCTTTGCCCTTACCTGCATGACTACTCCCCGCTATAATCACAATATACAAGTGCCTAATTCACAAGTGACAGTGTTCAGACAGCACTATGCATATTTGGTACAAACACTGCTCCTACGTGCTGCTCCCAAGGTTTAAAACAAGCTTCCATGTTTTCATTTGCTTGCCAAATTATCTTCAAGTACTCCATCTGAAAAGAGACTGTCCACAGTTTGGTAAATATTTTCAGCAGCAGCAAAGGAGCAGTGAAAGGACTCTAAACTCCACATTAGAAATGTGTTCAGTCAGCAGCAGCTTGTTCGCAACTGATTTCCCAACCTTGATGTTGGAGATTTGCTTAGAAGCAGACCAGTTTTCTTTACTGTTTAGACTGGCAAACACAAAGATGTCTTAATGCTGAGCTAACATAAAGCATTTAATGCAGAAACTTTCCTGCCCAAGACGACAGGAATTATTTATATAAGCTGAGAGGAATGTCAACCCAGGAAGGGATTTACTGATGACCTTACAGTTACTTTTTAGAACTATTCATCAACAGCTGCCCTGTCTAATCACAATGGTAATGGAACTATGATTTACCACTCATTTTCTAGAATATATACCACAGTCTTAGCAATCTCTAGGTAAAGAAACCAAGCAGGAATCTTACCAAGCTGGCAGGCTGTGCAGCAGCCAGGCTGTTACTGGAGCATACCCAAGTCAAATTTATTTGCACAGTTGAGTCAGTGCTGGATACCAAGTTTCTCCATACATAGTACTCATGACTAAGTTCATGATGTAGCAACCACTGACCTTCAGCAGTTACAAAAATGATGCTGAAATCAGTGGTCTTTGTGGTATGTACAGCTGCTACCGGGGGTGTGACCCAAGAAAATTTTCTCACCACATGCCCCCCCAAAGGAAAGAAGCATTTTCATTTTGAAGAACGCTCATCCCTTACAAAAAGAACTGTACAATTACAAAAAATACCCAAACCACACAACCTCGTAACATCTTGACTGTACTTTGTCGCAAATTTAGTTCCTCAACAAGTCAAAAATACACTTCAAACTTTGCCTCTAACATTAGCTTCACACAAAGAAAAATTGGCTTCAGGCTAAAAAAATTCTAGCCATGTCTACATGAGCATCCAGACAGCTAACACGAGCATCCAGCCAGCTAATGTCAGTTCGCTGACATTAAAAAACATACCAGAAGCAAAACAGCAAAGAATTCCAGATAAAGGAACCGTTAAATATAATTTTAAGTGGATTCTGCCACACACATAATTCACAGTGAACAGTGTGTGAGCCTAAGGGATTCAAAACGTATAAAACTAAGTATCCTCACCTTCCTCTGTATGACACAGGGAAATACAAAGTAGCTTAAAAGTAAGCATAAATTACATAAAACCATACAGTACAACAGGAGCATACACATGGTATTTTGGCATGCAACACCTTTTCACTCAGCTGGATTGGCAAGCTATGCATTTTCAAGCAAAATGTTGGGTGGTAACCTTGAAAAAATAACTTCTCACTATTACCCTACGTGTCATCAAGTGTGACACATCAGGCAGTGAACCTGTCACAGTTTACAGCTGCAGATGATGCACGGGGCACTCACAGACACTGCCACTCTCACAGCCAGCAGCAGACCCCTCCCTGAAGATTTCAGTTGCTGCTTTCCAGGAAAGCTCATCACAAGACTTCACATATTTGCACCTAGGCAGAATGAGGACACAGGCTCCAGGGGTTCTGGTCTTTTCCCTCAAGGTGCAGTACTTCTAAGTCACTCAAGGCCAGCGGGGTTTCTTTGTGGTACACAGCAGCTGACAAGGAAACCAACAGCTCTTACTACCAGGCACTGCAGCACAGAAAGCAGCCCTGGAAGAGCAGTTTGATTGATGGCCCTGCGAGTGCTGGAGACCACCAGCAGCAGTTCCACTCACCCATTTTTCACCATTTTTTCCTAGGCTTTTATACACCAGCCTGATGTGCCCTCTCTCCTCTACATGATGCTCCACTTTACATAGTGAAGTCACATTGCCTATCAATAAAGACATCCTGTCATGATGTTCCTGTCATTTAAGGCTTTGCATCTTGCAGGGTTCACTCCATTAATTTAAGCTATTTCTCTTTCCAAGAGAGGCCTTCCCAAGTGACTGGCTGCTGCTATATCCCGATGCCAAATGCAAGCTGAAGGCTTCACTGTGGGCACTGGCTAGCTCTGCTGGTGGTATGCATTCTGTCCAGCCACATCCAACTTCAGACTGTAGTCACAAAAATACCTGCCCTGTTTCCCTTCCCCCAGCACTAAGACAGCTTTTAACAGACAAATCCTTCAGTGAATTGTAACTTGTTTCAGGCACTATCCTTCCGCTTGGTTTCTTTCTTGGTATAAAAGGTGGGTAGAGCCCTTCACAAATCTTCGTTCGCAAAGCCTAGCCATGGTGATGATGATGATGATAAAAGGTGAAAGTAGTTTGAAGTCATAGCTCACCCTCAGCCCCCCTGCCAGTTCCCACCCAAAGTACTGCCACACATGCACCCCACTGAGGCAGAGAGAAAATACCACACATCTCAAAGTAACACTTACATTTTGGGGTAGCATAACGCGAAATATTGGCCCCCTTCCCAACAGATATTAAAAGCAATAGTTTGACAAATCAATCACTGGCAGCATCCCAGATTCTTCCTGTCCTTTACATTCCTCTTGTAACACAAACTGGATAGAAATGTATCTGGTTGGAAAGTGCCTTTCTTTCCAGGACTACTTTTCCACCACCCCCATTTATCTTGCAGCTGCACAAACAGCAAGGGGAAGGAGGGGGCAGAGGTTTCTTTCACGAGGCACTGTCTGGATGTGTAATCTCTGACCAGGAAAAGCTTAATATCAAAAAAAAAAAAAAAGGCTTAAAAACCAAAAGAGAATGGAGCCAAGAACAGCAGACATTAAAGGCTCATGTGTACTCAAGAGGACATGCAGCATAAATCTTAATGCTGGGACCTTCTCTGCACTCTTGTGTGTATTATGGGGCTTGCTGAACTACTGTAACTTCTGGGACCAAAACCAGAAGGCAACCCCTCTCTAGCACACTGTGCAGCCACAGAAATGATACTGGAAAATAGCAAGGTCATGGTCTGTCTAACAGGTGTCAGGGAAATCCATGTACTCTGCTGGATGCTCAAATACAAGAATCTGCAAACATAGGGGCAGTTCTACTTTATAGGGCGCAAGAGGACACGCTGAAGGGAAGCAAAACAACCCATCTGAATCCTGTAATTCAGGTTTTGGGAAGTTTAAAAAACAACCAAACAACACAGATTTCAGTGGTCCACAATTATTCTGGACACTGTCTCCAGCTCAAGGATACCTGCTGAGCTCCACCCAACCCCTAAACCAGGAAATAACAATGCTCAGTAAAGCAAATGAAGCAACCACAACAAGTTTGTGTATAAAAGCATGAACCACTGAATAATATAACTATGAACAGAAACATTCCCCTCAAACTGCAAGAGTCTAGGCTGGAAATCAATGTAATATTTCACCTGCAAGGAGCTCATGCCTGTGAGATGTCAACACTTGCTTTGATAATGCAAAGTAAGCCCAAGGGAACAATTCTGGCTATAGCAAAGGAAGTTAGTTCAAAAGATAATCAAAAGCAGTAACTGTGAGAACATCCACATTCTCCAAAAGCAAATGGGCAAGTTCAAACCTCCAAAGTACTCGTGGTTCCTTGTCTCATGATAAGAGAACAAGCTTGGGCACAGATCTCTACAGCAGAAAGCATTCTCCCTCCTCAGAACTTTAATTCTCAGCTAACTTTAGGTTCCTACAAGTTGTTCCATCCATGTAAACAGACACCATGGACCAAATGGCATCTGGAAGGATCACACCTT
Organism: Empidonax traillii; assembly: GCF_003031625.1. Classification (NCBI taxonomy): domain Eukaryota; kingdom Metazoa; phylum Chordata; class Aves; order Passeriformes; family Tyrannidae; genus Empidonax; species Empidonax traillii. Next base: position 679,747 of record NW_020955258.1, on the reverse strand, counting down.
GGCGTCAGCTGAGCAAGAGGAGGTACTGAACCAGCACAACTACACTTCTGGTCCTTAGAACACAGCAGCAGAGAAGGCAGAAAGGGAAGTCTCTGATAGCCCTCACCTGCTGCAGGCACAGAGAGGTGACAAAACTTGTGAGTAGCTCCTACCCAGGTCTGGCTCTTGATCTCACAGAAGTGATTTAAAGTCATCTTCTTTTTCCCTTTTTTTTTTTCCCCTCCCAAGTTACACACTGAGTGCTCCACCAGCACAGCAAGTATAGATCAGCCTTTTAGAGGTGCTGAAGTGCACACTGGAGAGAAGAGAAGGTCTCTTACAATGAACTGTAGTAAAAAACCAGATTATTTTGAAGTCAGTTCAAAATCTTTCTTCACACAGTAACATAGCAGAAGGAAAGAACTGTGGCCATACTTCAGTTTTAGCTCCCCAGAAAATAACCATTTTTCATATATTATGTAAATTCAGATGGAAATTTCCAAGTGTCATTTCACTTCAAATTCCGACCTGTTTGTACACTGAAACATGCCAGAAAACATTTCTAGTTAGAATAAAACAGAATTCTTGAAAGAAAATTGGGCAAGTTTCTGGTTTTAGAGAAAACAGTTTTTCTGTCTTCAAGATACTGAGGGTCACTAAAGATGAACCTGCTGAGCAAGAAATTCTGCAAGAAGAATACAAATAGAGTGTCATTCTTAGATGTTCCTATATGCTTATAACTGTCTAAAAGCAGATGCTTAAAGCAAATTACTTGCAGTCAGTCCATTAAGGATCATTACTATTGTTAATTACACCCAAGGAGAATAACCAGGTATTGTGGTTGGCTGTAAACGTTAGGTCCCACTGCATGATGGAAACAGCAATGTCAGCAGCACAGACAGAGCAACTAACCTTTCATCTCTGCTTTGAACTTCTTTGCTTTCACTGGAACCTCAGTGTCTTGTTCTTCCACCTCCTGAATTTTGCGTTTCTTGGAAACAACCGGAAGTGTTGAGTCACCAGATGGGTCAAACACCTTCACTTCGCTGTAACGAAGGAAACAAGTCCATTACAGGGGTAAGAAGAGTTGGCCCCCAGGTAAGCTCCTGCACTTGAACATAAACTTTCCAACACAACCTCCCAAGAATACCTGCAAATAAATCTTACTCAGCTAACAAAGCATCTACAGGTAGTGAGGCCCTTTCTCCAATACAGAGGTGGTTTACCACTAATCATGACTGCAGAAGAGATACCTCCCCAAGTACAACTGTCTGATCTGAACAGAAGATAGCAGTTAAGTAAAATTTTGATTCTGGTTTATATCTGTTCAAGGCTCTATAGAGCAGCACTTCAATTACCCATTAGATTGATCTCTCTGTTGCTGAAAGCTCTTTCAGCACAGCCTTATGGTCACAAGCACACAGCTCCTCACCATTTGGCATATTATTATATTGTATTTGGTTTATTACCCTTCAGTTGTACCCTCAGGTGTAGATATGCACACAGAGTATTAAAAGTAGTTTTACTTTTGCCTTTTCTATACTGCTTCTCCACTATTACATTGAGAGGGCACAGCTCACAAGGCAGGGTAGTGCTATGGTTCATTATTTATAACTGATTGATGGAACATTCAAATACTTAATCCGTGTCTGAAACTGCCTCTTCTCAATTACTGCACGCTTGTTTGTTCCGACCCAAGCTCCTCTGCAGGCCGTAGAGAACCAGCCACCCTGAAATCCAGTGCTCTTTAGCTGGAACTTGTAAGGGGCAATTGAATCATTAAATAGCAAGAATTCACAACAGAACTCCTACTGAAAGGAGTTTTAAAACAGTTAAGACTAAAATACTTCCCCCCAGCCACATCCTGAGCACCTGAACTTTTCCAAAATAGGAATCTGAAGCAGCTAACTCACCCGTGTTATAAAAGCAACCGAGGCTAGTGACTGGACTGGGAAGCATGTGGCAATGCCAGCAGACAGTACCATCATTTCATCCTCTAAGCATCAGAAATGATCCTTATGGTTATTAACATCACATATTGCTTTACAGGAATTGATTACATGGCCTTTTACAAACAGTGGACTCTGCTTCAGTGAAACCCAAGAGAGAGCACACTGGCTTCCTTGAGATTGTCAAGATATTGCTGCTACTTAAAAAAAACCCCAAACAAACCCCAAACCAAACCAAAACCACTCTCGCATCTTTTTTGGAAAGCATACTGAAATGTTTCACTTGAACCTCATCTCTAAAAGCTACCTCGCATTTAACTGCTGATACTTTGATTAACCTAATTGATACAAAATTCACAGTCCCATACACAAAGATGCTTGCCAATCCCCTCAAAACACTAGTTTAGCCCTTCAAACATCCCCATACAATATTGCCATTTTTGGACTCTAGGGACAATTCGACAGGTACTGAGTTAGTTTCCCTTTTAGGCAGCCAGACTACGCCAAACAGTCAGGAATTATCTTCAGATTCTCCCCCAAGCCTAGACATGTTTGCAAAGCATGTCTAACAGCAGAAACATGTCCTGGCAGGAATTCATGACTCCTCATTTCAAGAGGTCAAAACCCAGCATCTATGTTGTCTCCTCCCTAAGTTGCTGTCTCGTGACAGGCCCTGATGCTTCATTTCCTGACTGACACTGTCTCTGCAAAAGCTGCTCCAGAAATCGCAGCCGTCACTACACTTGGAAACGCCTGGCATATGGAAATGAAAGTTACAGCCAGGCTCCTGAAAGATGTTTGGGGACTGCAGATGGGTGCAACAGTGCTATTTTTTCCTCACAGAACGAGCACTCAGCCCTGTTTTTGCTGAGCTCTCGCCCTCTCTACACCAAAAGCTCAGCAAAATAAGCAGGTCAAGCTACGCAAGAAGCCTGCAACCAAATTAAGTGATAAACCCAGATGTCACAGCTCAGACTAATAATACCCTGTTCAAATCCTCAGATGTTCAGCTGTCCCAGTTGCAACTTACAGTGTCACTTTGGGCACCAGAAACTGTTCTAACAGTGTCCAGAGTACATACAGACCTCATCTACTGCTTAAGACATGTATTACTTATTATGTACAAGGCTAAAACAAGGAGGTGAAGCTTTGTTCAAAAGAAGCGGTGCCTGTTTTTTTTATTTTCTAAGAATAAGATGGTAAGTAGGTCTCTAGGACAGCTTTCATGTCAAGGAAATTAATTCAAACTGTAATTTTCTCAAATTTATTTCATTCAGACTTGTATTGAATAAAGCTGCTACATATTAACACCCAGCTTTCTGGGCTGATGCTCATAGCACCTAAAAGTACTTGTTATCTGATTATGTCAGTAATTTACTATTAGAAAATCTGGGATAACAGAAGTTCTTACGAGCAACAGAACTTATCATCACTGTTTAAAGCACAGAAAATGTTTTCTAGATTTTAAGTCAATTCAGCCTACGAACAAAAAGCTTTTCAGAAATAAAAACATGGAGAGTTATTTATACTCAGCCAAGTAAAAAGCCTGAAAGGAAAAACTATTCACCTCTTGTTTTGATACTTGTCTGTCTTAGCCAAGGCTCTTCCAGTGCCACTTATTCTTCTTATCTACGAGAAAAATTTAGATATGAAAACCAAATTACTCATAATGAAAACAATTCACAACACACACTTTTACAGCTCTTGAAAGGAATTAAAAATAGAAAAACAGACATATATTATGGGTCAGGTTCTTGTGTACCTGCACAGGTCTTATACCTGGGTGCAGAGTAGTGACAGGGAGTGTAACTGAGGTGAGAAAGACCTTTCTGATGCTGCTCTTCAGAAGTCCAATTCAAGTAAAGGGTATCTAGCACTGGATCAAACATACCACAGAGAAAAAACACACCACATCATACCTCTGAATTCCTCAAATCTGCTCTAATTTGTGCACACTTTTTTTTTCTTGGCAAGAGTACGTCAGGGCATGTATCACCCTATAGCTGGCATAAGGCCAACCTTAAAACCACAATACAGGTCCCAAACTGGATTTGAATTAAATATATACTTGTCAAGTGGTCGGTTTGTATTTTGGTGTTAATATGTCTCCTTGCCTTTGTTCCAATGGGAAGTATCACCTCCCACGAAACACTCGAGAATGGGCAGGTTTTTCTGGATTTTTCTTTCCTGTTCCAGTGATGCCAGTACTACAGCACTATCAGATTTTCTAGCTTGCAAGACTGCACCTAGTCATCATTCACAAGATCCCATGCAGCAGGCATGTCACCTAAAAGAGGAAAGTGACCTCATGTCCTCCCAGCGTGTTGTGCCAATGGCAACATGGAACAGGTGTGGAGAGGCAGGACATGCATTAGGTGGTGGGAGGGCAATGCAGCAGATTGCAGAATAAGAAAGCTCCTTAAGACTAAGCATCACCAGTGTTCAGATTCTGAGGAACCACGGTGGAAAACATGAGGCATAGACAAAACCCAAATACTCCTTTCTAAGGTAAAGAGAAAGAAGCTATGAAGTAATAAGCATATCTTGGCAATTCATAGAAATGCAATGAATGTAAAGGTATGACCTTACTCATCTTGTTCAGTATCAGGATTTTTAAGGATAATGTAAAGGAAAACAAGAAAAGTTGACATAAAAATGCCTGCAGCCAGCCAGCTTACACATCTGACTGCTCCAGCCAAAGCTGGGAGAAACCAGAGAACAAGAGTGACACACTACTGAGTGACAGGGAAAGAGTCAAAAGCAGTGCATCAGAAAGTAATACCCTCAACAAGAATGTCAGCTTCATGCAGCCTCTGCTAGACTTACCCCTCTCTCTTCCAGAATCCTCAGTCTGGTCTCTACTTTTAGTCTGTTCTCAGCTCCCATTTCAGCACTGGTGTTCTCTCCAAGGGCATCATAACGAACAGTCAAGGCAGTCTTGGCTGCCAGCATTCGAGAAATCTGGAAAAGCCAAAAATAATATTAAATGCTAAGACTTAACATAAGGCAGTGATTCACTCTGATCTGGAAACCATACCCACATGCAAAAGAACAAAGTAACCATTTACTAGCAGTGTTTAATCCAAAAAATAATTAGTGTATCATTCTTTCAACACTGAAATACTGTTAATGGAACACCCTATTTTCTTGATAGAGGGAAATGTCTGAGACAGCGGGTAAGTTACATGTATCCTACTCTATCCCAAACTTTGGATCAGGTTAGTTTGAGGTGTAATTTCTAAATGGACAGCCTTTCTTCACAATTCAAACACATGTTCATCCACCCACATTATAAAAACCTAAGCTCTTCAAGATCAAGCCCAAAATTACTTGCTTTAGCACAAGAGACCCACTTTCAAGCAAGACTGAAGCCTATCACGTAGAAGAAAGTAGTAACGTAGCCCTTGAGAAAGCCAGTGTTATATCATAGCTCAGCAGGACTGCATCTGTTATTGCTCAGGTGTCTCAAATGGACAATCCCATTCACTTTTTTGAACAGGGATGAATAACATTCAAAGATCTGTAGACAGTGGTATTTTACCTGTTATCACAAAGCAATACATTCAAACAAGCCATGGAAAGAGCCTCACTGTGAAGCTCAAAACGCTCACGCTCTGGAAAAAGCGAAAGTGGTGAGCAATTCTGCAACTTACCTTGCCTTTATTTTTGGCATTGGTTTGTCCCACCAGGGAAGCATGATAGATAAGGCCAAATTTAGGTGTGTCCCTTTTAGTCTTCAGCGCTCGGAAGAGTGCCTTCTCAGCACCCAGTATCTGAACTGTTGAAGCCGGATGTTTTGCCAGATTCAGGAGGGAGCCTAGGAGGTGGTGACACAGCAACAGCAATTTGTCAGAGGAGCAGCTAGGCTAGGTGCCTGCTTTTGAACAGTCTACGAAGCTCAGAGCCATCTATTTCTGAGACATGCTTCACATTAACTTCCTGAAGGAGAGTTAACCATTTCAGCCTTTCATGCTTCAGCTAACTCTCTTGGTTTGATTTCAGCATGAGGAAAGAAGGCTGACTCAATAAAACATATTCCACTGGAGTAATGCCTACTCCTGACAGTCTGGCAGCAAGAACATGTCATCACAGAGCTGCAGCAGAGATAACTGAAATAAGGTTGCTACCTTGAGCCAGTCTGACTATAGAAGTGTCATGTCAGTTTGTCGGCACTTTACCTCAGAGGTGACTAAATTATCAGCAGGAGGCTCAGTAAGTGTCTCAGAAGAGGTAGTGACTTAAGTTGCCCTCATATTCTGAAAAGAATTCAGGCCAACTGAGAACTTCGTCATCACAGACAACTACCAAGCTCATGCTGGTATTCTCAGAGTGCTGAAGCGCTGCCTTCGCCCCCTTTACCACGAGGTGTTCATCAGGGCCCTACGTAACGCTTTTAGCTGACCAGCACCAAGGAGAAAGCCTCTGATGAGGTCACCTAAGAGTTACTTACACTGATCACTGAACCCACCTGCATGAGCAATGAGCCTGGCTCCGACCAGTTCTCCCACCATGACAGTGAGATTGGGAGCAATGGCCATCATCCTGTTCTTCAGGTAGTCGTACAGCTGGGTCCGATACTCAGAGATTTCAATCACCTGCCACAGACAGAGTGTGGTTACTTCAGTCAGTATCAGACGACCAAAAAATATCAAGAGATAAATGTACTGAAAAGAGGAACTGCTGAGAATTCCAGTGAGGAGACTAACAAATTGGAAAATGCAAACAGCCAAGAGCCAGAGTTACGGGAAGCTTTATATAGGGCATATTCCCAGAGTAGAGCTCCATCCTCCAAGAACATTGGATCTGTGTTGCTTATTCCCCTAAGCAACTCACTTTCTCAGCAAAGCTCCCGATAAAGGAGCTGACAGCATGCCAAAGACAGCGAAGCAGAACAAAAATACTTAGTAAGGGCATTTTCTTTAGGACAAAACCCTGGAACATTCAGTGTTCACATAAATCTTTGCCACTATTCTCTTGAAATGGGATAAATGCTCTTTACTTGTTCCATACAAATACACACAATTAGAACATACACAAAAAAGCAGCCTGGTCTAGACCAAGAACAGGAACTCCTAATCCTGCCACTCCCTGGTAAAGTCACAAAGGGATCCAACTGGCACAACTAAAGTCAGAGGGTGTTCACATACAATCCAGATGAAAGCAGGATAGGGCTCCTAATTCTTTTGGGGCCTCAGTGCTCCAGAGTTTATCACCTAGCTTCCAAAGTGGCAGATTAGAAAGAGGCTATACAATGCCATTATTTTCAAGACTTGAAAGCACAATGATAGCAAAATTCCTCCCCCAGGTAACACTACCACTTTCAGAAGGCTTTCTGCAGTTATCAGCAGTCTGAGATGGCTCAGATGAGGTAGTGACTGTGCACCCTCACGTCTGAACATCGGGAAAGCAACAATATAGGAATCATCACTGCCATCCCAAGTGTGTCAGCACTGCCCTCGGAAAACCTCTCCTTGGTAGAAGATGCTCTGCAATGGTTGAAGCGGAGTTCCCACTGCTATCCATCTGTGTGTACGTACTTGATCACAGAGATGGATTATGTTGTTTATGTCTTCTTCTGATACTTCTGTCCCCATGGAAATCTCAGCAGCAGCCTTCACATCCTCCTCAATCTCCTCTGGTAGGATGTCAGAAACATCAGAGGAAGCAAAATTGCTTCTGTCTCCTGTGGGGGACAGATGAAAGCATGTTTGTGCTGGGGGCAAGATGAACTAGTAAAAAAAAAAAAAAAAAGGGCACAGAAACACATGCAGATAAAAGGCCAAAATAACAACAGTGAGTCAAGTCTGCCTTCACCCTACTCCAGATTCCCAACATATATGTCAATGTTCTATGTTTATACTAGTTAGGAATGGTTGGAAATACTAAATTTGAACCTATAAAAAAAAAGCACTCATATTCTGTAACATTGCATACTTCACCTTTTCCACAGCTGGTTGCTGCAAAATTGTTAGTCACAATATTAAAAAGAAAGAATTCCAGGAAGCAAGCACTCATTTACCAATAACCAAATATACTTAATTCTTCCTACAGTTGGGAAAAAAAAACTCCCTTCAAACTACAGGTCTCCCTCTTGACTGCAAACTTCATTATTAGAAAACCAAAACAAAAAAACCACCCAAAACAACAAAGCAACACCACAAAAAAAAAAAAAAAAAAAAGAAAAACAACTAACAAAAAAATCATCACTACAAAGCACATGAGCCCAAGAGGTGAGGCAAGTGCCCCAAGTATTATAGCAGTCCTTCTTTTTGCTCTTGTGAATAATTCCAGCAGTTGCTGTCTCCAAGAACATCCAGAAACAGGCGACATTTCTCTTTACATCAGTTCTTTTGGAAGCTGATTTCCAAACTAGTCTGCTGAATAACTGGCATTCTCAGAAGATATGCTGGTGGTCCCTGCAGAACTGGTTGGTGCTGTGGTATTAGCTTTCTCTTAGGCTTCCAAAGCCTGCATCAACGCACAGATGCAAACATACCCTGCTTTTCTGCTGGCCCTGATTACACTGCTGCTGAAGGCAGGACTGCACAGTGTCACGAGAGCTGGATGAGTGACCTGGTCCACCAGTCAGTGCCACGAGTACACTGCACACTGCCGTGCAACACGCTCCAGGCTCACCACTCTTACTACTCACCAACTTTCCGCACACATTTACAGTAGGTAAGGTTATCTGTGATGATTTTGCCCAGTTCAGGGAAGTGCCAACCATACCATTCCCTACAGCGCATGATGTAGTTATTCAGTTCTTTGTCCAAGTCATCAAGAAGTGCTAAGAGAAAGAAGAATGGACTACTTTTATTTAAAAGGAAAAAACTCTCAAATCAACAAATTTAAATAGTGTAAAGGGAGATTAACTGAGGTATTTTATCCTATAAAAGACTGGAATAAACCAAACTGCAGTACACTAAAAGTCTTCTCTTTTCAGAGAATGCAAAATCCCAGGCACAATATTATAGAACTGTTAGCATTCCCATGAGTGTGGTCTGAAAGTTTCATCACTGGAATTGTCTTGGACAGATTCCTTTAACAGCTGCAAAGCAGGTTGTCCTGGAAGGGGAACAGCAACCAATTATTCTTCCCCCCAGTCAGCCAACGTGCTACATACAAGGTTGATGTAAAATGCAGCCATCTGACTAACTTCAAGAAAATAATGTTTTAATGGTAACAAACTGACTTTTATATTCAATTACTTGATTTAAGAGATTGTATTAAGCCCTCTAGTTGCCTTTATAATATAAATATACCCAATACAAAACCAACAGGCTCACCGTTTACCAGATATGACCAAAAACCAGATTTAGAATCCAAGAGCACAGCATCCACAGTATATATTGCTAGAGAGCCCCGGGGCTAAAATATTTCCTGCTAATGCAATACCAACATTCCCATCTGTTGTCTCAGTGGTAGTGACGAAGGAACTGAATCAAATCATTAATTTCAGTTTAACTATATGTTTCATCATCGACAACAGTCTGGGAATTAATATTCCAAACAGGATTCCTCACCACTGCTTCACAGCAAGCGTGCCAATTATGATGTGGATGTCTTCAAGGAAAAACGAGGAATGGGCTTTCCAAGCTGTGCTAACAATTTCAGCCTGTGAAATGCAGCATTACACACTGCAGCACGTCTGATGTGCCTAACAAAGGAGTCTATTTCTACAATACCCTCGGTGCAAGATGCCACTAAAATGATGGGTCACAAAATGCCTTCCTGTGGGGCCCATCCTCCCAGCACTACTCAGAAGGGAGGTATATTGGGAAAGAGAGCCCTTAAAGGACTGTCTGTATTTCAGCTGATTTCTAGGCTAAGAGAAAGTGGCAGCTTACTGTATCACCCTACAAACGTTCCTGCTTGTGAAAAATCCTATTAAGAAAACACACTTTATACCCTGCTGAACATCAGTGCTCAATGTACCAAGACACACTAGGAGGACGTTGACAGCAATACTTTTCAGTAACCAGCGTAAAGAAGTCAGCTATCCTAAGCCAAATCCATTAATAATTTAAGCTCTAAATATACTTACAAATTGCCTGGATAATCATGGTATCTACTTTGTCTGGGCTGAATTTCAACTTGTATCGGGAAAGGCTGAGGAGACAGAAATACACTTTCATCAGCATCCTGAGCTCCTGTTCCAGGGTATGCCCCACCTGTTCCTATTTTACAGGAATACATTCAGTCAAAGCAGCTCAGTTTTATGCCGCTGGCTGCTCTCAGCTGTGGCCAGAAGCCACACTGACACGAGTTTCACAACAGCTCCGACGTGTGTACACACACATACCCTGTGACCAGGGTGAAAGGGAAAGTGAAGGCTATTTGTACCACATGCAGCACACTGAACATGAGTGCTGTGGCAGGAAATTGGCTGCTGGTTTCTTTCTGCATGGTTCCCCACAAACAGTATTTGTCGACGGCATTTCCAGTTCTGCAGCGGCTGGAGGCAACCCACAAAACTACACCTACCCAGCAGCCAATATCAGCAATGCTAATGTGAGGCAACAAAAAACACTTCCTAGAACAGATTCTCTGTGTCTGAGAAAGCCCATTACCATCTGGCTTTAATGTATGTTTACAAAGACAGTTGATATCAATGAAGATTTGCATCTCTGAAGTCCTCCTTCAATATTAATGCCCATTTTCTAAACAAACACATATCTATTTTCAAGAAATTAGCTACAGTAAAGCATTTTTCTAACTTGCCAATGGCTCATAAAGGACAAGCTCATATCAGAACATGAATTAAAAAGTTACTCATGAATGGAATGTTTGATCTCATGTTGATCCTTAACTGTTACTCCATTAAACCTAAAAGGCAGCGATACTAAGGTGGAGAGACAACCCTGCCTTTAACATTCTTACATAATTATGAATTATATGAGTATTTATTCTGGCATAATTCAGCAAATCACGACCTTCACCTTGTCTCAGTGGCAATGGAATTTTAAATTATCCACTTGACTCCTACAGAGACACTCCAAACGAAATCCTGAAGTACATAAAATGCAAAGGAAAGCTATCAACTTCAACTTCGGGTGAAGATGAGGTATTTCCCTAAATGGTGGGTGCAAACTGGAAAGCCCTTCCTTTATCAAACAAGATCTCCGATACAAATGTGTCTTGATGAGATCATGTCATATACTCAGAGACACTTCAAGCAGCACAGCCCAGGACACAAGAGTGGGGCAGACATGGGATGACACAGAGCTGTTCCAGGAACTCACCTGTGTGCCAGACCCAGACACATGGCTGCCATCTCTCGAGAAGGGAGGCCTGTTATAAGCCCTTCAATCTGGGAGCGAATTCCTCTCATCAACTCTGTAACCATTGGGCTGTGTATACAACTCAAATTCAGCTTGTCCTGCAGGTTGGAAATCAACGATCCAAAGTCAGGCACAACACGACATTCTTCTAAAGCCCTTCTTCCAGCAGCCTTATATCATTTATGACTAGTTTTCCCAGTGCCATCCCATGATCGCACAACAGTTTCATTGCTTTTGACACTAAAGGTAGTGGCACCCCCAGTTCCACACACAGTAACAATTCCACTATCAAGAAATTTATAATACATATCTGATATGTAGAAGATTCAACTTCAGATTCAAGATTTTGCAGTTTACTAGAAACAGTTTGGCCACAGGGAGAAAATTCAGAGGTAGAGGGTTGGGGGCTCTGGGTCATTTTCAGAGAACAAAACTGAGTAATTAGTTCAAAGTCCTTGATATTATTCACTTTACCGCTAAACCCTTATGATTTTGCAGCTTACACCCGTCTCCTAAAACAGCCCTAGGAAGTTGTCAGAATAAAAATCAGTGGACTAAGGAGCAATTGGACATGAGAGATGGGAAACTGGTATTTGACACCTAGGAGACACTGGAGAAGGCAGTCCACCTCCACTGTACCTCTTCCTTCCTCTGGCAGGCAAGGACTGAAGGAGGTGCACGCTGCTTGCAGACTGAGGAAGGCAGAATGACGCACACTCCCAGTAAGTCATCACCCCACTATTGCAGCATCTCTTAGTGAGGAATAAGCGTGTCTGTCTGTCTGTCTGGGGTTTTTTGTTTGGTTCCTCACCCCACTCTTTTTCTGGATTGGATCATCAGAAAAATTAATTTTTTAACCTGCTGGGTTTCTAACCAACATTTAAGAGAGAGATCAAGCAAATCCAAACACTTCAGTGCACTTTTACAATATCACTCACTTGTGTACTCAAGACAACATCTTCCTGTATGCAAGCAGTATAAATGTGTGGATTAGATATTGTGCATGCTGCAAGCACAGCATTGGCAGCACAATCCATTGCTAGTAACTGCAAAATCTCTGCAATCTGACAATAATATTTCAGCAGCATGAGGCAAAAGGAAGAACGGCAAAATCAGCTATCACCTTTATGACACCTCCAAGTTTGGCATCTGCTACAGCCAACTGCTCATGGGCATCTTTTGCCACAATCTTCTTCAGAATTTTCTTCAAGTTCTTGCTGAGTTTGCCTTCTACAAGAGCTGTGGATGCTGTATAAAACAAAAAGACCAAAGATGCAGTTTCTTTCCCCTCCTAAAATCTGTAAAAATAGTACTCCTAACTTTGTACATTTGTTTTAACTGCCCACAGTAGCTCTAGTCTGAGCTGCCATGCAATGGCTAAAATCAAAATAGAAGAAAATTGTATCCTTGTTCCTTTGGAGGCCTAAATCAAAAACTTTTCTCTCAGTTGCCTCTCCTTTCTCCATATGGTTTCAGTTCTATTTTTGCCAGATTTTTTTTAAAGATCTCTACAAACAGTATGCCATATGTTTTAGATGCATGTTTAACATTTCCAAAGGCAGGGTTATATGGGAACATTTTGTGTACCATTTAATTAACCAACCATTTTCCAGGTCCCTTAGGCAGAAACCACGATATCCTAAATTGAGTAACGGCTTATTTGCACCCCCTGGTGATGATAATGTGACATCTACAGCCCAAGGAGGAATGATGCCAAACACATTGACTGGGCAGTCAGGCACAGATCCTTTTAATATAGCATGCAGACAGAAGAATTTTAAAAGGACATTCTTCATTCTCAAATATTAATAGATTTGTAAAAGCTTTACGACCCCACACAATGTATTTTAAGCAGGCACTTATACAACTTTGTTTGACAGTCAGCTCTGTGCTCCACTGAACTGTGATTGATGCAACATCTTCATCACAATAAATAAAGCAAAGGCCGGTGATTTTTGGTTTCCAGAACCTTAATGACATGTAAGATTAAAATCGAAGTGCTGTGCTGAGTTTACTCTCAACTTTTCTAAAATGGAGATAATTTTCCACCTTCTTTTTTTGCTTTTTTTTTAAAATCAGCCTAACTACTCGTGATCTGCATCCAAACCAATGCAAAAGCACATAATCCAAAAAATATGCTATGGAGATGAACATACAGCAGCTTTAATCTCAGTTCTTTTACTTGCATCCCATATACAATGGCAGCATCTCCACTCTTGTTTCCTTAGCTTCCTTTATAGGCTAGTCCTGCCACATCAGAATGAAAAAAAACGCTCTTAAATTGTAAATGCAGCTTGGAACATCCATCTATTGCTGTCATGCAGCACATTCAGCAGTCATTGTCACACTATGAATTATTACCTAGAACATCTATCATTTTTGTTCAAACTAGTCCACAGCATCAAGCCTTTAAGTGTAAAATCTGAAAAAAAATATCCAATATAAGGGTTTCCATTTTGTTTAAACTCCTGAGTTCAAGTACAAGACAGACTTTTTTTAGGCTGAAAAACACAGGCATAATACAATATGCACCCACAGAACACGGGCGACTGCAATAATGAAAATTCTCTGATACCCATCTGTTGTCTCAGTGGTAGTGACGAAATGTTGACTCAAATCAGTTATACTCAGCTTCAGCAAGAATCCATCATTGACAACAGGCTACAGGGATCAGGCAAAACTTACATGGTGCCCATTTGTGAGCTGCTTGGGAAATACACACAGTAGGAAAAATCTATACTTTATTACATCTCTACTGCGCTAGAGACCAAATGGGTGACCTCATAAGCCATCAAAAACAGTTTACTTTGAAAAACCTGTGATTTAAAAACTATGCCAAGAAACAGAGCAGGGACAGAGCGAACTAGTGCACGATAGGGATTTGGGTTTTTTGTAAGAATGGGGTTAACTCGCTTACCAGCAAGTGCTTCTGTGGTGTCCTGAAATTTTTCAAAGTGCTTCAGTTTTACTCTACAGAAGAAAAATAAAAGCGTGTAAACAAATGTACATCATAAACCAGATGCTAGAACAATTTTACCTTTTTTTTCTGCCTTCACTCTTCTAGTTCCCCTCTTTTCCCCAAGGCTGCAAGAGAGCAGAGATCGATACCCATATCCTCAAAAAGAAGTCAGAGCACTAAATGTGCAAATTAAGGTTGGATTTGGAGTGACTTTTCAGCTGGGCCCCACAATACTTCCAGAAAGGAAAAAAAAAAAAAAAGGAACTTTGGTTTGGTATTTCTTGGACCAACATCACCAGAAAACTTAAGTCCCCTTTTTGTTTGTAGTTCATATTTAAAGACAGATATCATCCATTTAAACTTCAACACTGCACCCTGATTGACTGATGATAGCATCTTCCCACTCATGTTCAAAAGGAAACCTTCTGCCTCTGTGGAATGCAGAGCCTGCACAGCTCAGATTTAACATGCTTTTTAAACAAATGCATCTTCAAAGACTTTAAACTGAACTGATTCATTACCCATGAATCCTCAAGTCCTGCCTTGTAATTAGATGTTAGAATACAAGTTCTGAGCTGAGCTTAAAACCAACAACAAAAAATTCTTTCATGCCCTAACTGCTGACCAGAGCCCAAAATCATATGGACAGTGTTTAACCACACTGTGTCAGATCCTCAGGCACAGCTTCCCTCTGCCCTTCAGAGAGTCTGTGGTGTTGATATATAGAGTTACAGTTAGGCAGCTATCTCAATCCAGTAAATTCCTTGTCAAGGACGGGCATTTGACTAATCCAGCCGCGATTAACCAATGCTGTTTGCGAGTGGAGTATCTGCAAAGGAATCAGGGTCACACATAAAGCTCAGTGCTTCAGTTAAGCATCTGCAGATCCCAACAAAAGCTTCAGGCTTACACTGATGCCTTTTCAGAAAGGCAAGCCAGGAGTTACTTTGATCAGAGTAGAGATCCATTAAGAGCCACATCCTGTAGAGTGAGTGGCCAAGATGATGCTTCCAAAGCAAGATTACCAGCACTACAAACAGGCAGATGTGGGATTTTCCAGCCTCTCCTCTATGTACTATTACGGAGCAGGATAAATACAAATCACAAGGCATAACTTGTTCAGATGCATCTGTTCTAATCAAAGAAATCTTCCAATAAAAACACACTAGACAGGCTTGGAAGGAATCCACCACTGCCCCCCACTTTAGGGCAATTTGCTAGGAAGGTCAGCTGGGTCAGTGGACACTACTCCCTGTGCAGCTGTGCAGTGGTGCTAACACTCACTGGTGGCATAGGCAACAACACTGAGCTCAATTCACAGCGATTTACATAGTTTCATCTGGATTAAACTTTTTTTTTTTTCAAAAATAATTTCCTGTGAGAGCAAAACCAGTCATTTCACACAGTTCCAGCATTACAAGCTTGGATGTTCTTGTCAAGGCATCCAGAGTGCCTTAAAATATTGCTCAATATTTTGCTTCAGTGACACACGGTAATGACTTCTGCCGCTTAATTACACTGCAAGGAAAAAAGGTATTTCTTTCACTTTGATACTCCATTTTAAGTTTCTCAATGTATTTAACTTCACATTATCATTTTTCACCGTTTTTACAACACTGAAAAGCCAAAATCAATAGTTCTTCCTGAACCATACGTGCATAACTACAGGCAGTCGTGTTCTTCCAGAAGCCACACTGCTATCCCCACACAAAGCTGCTTACATTTTGTTTGCTTTTTCAGGAGTTTCAAATTCTTTCCACAGACTGTCAACTTCTTGGAGCTTTTTCTCATTGAGAACCTGCAGGGGAAAAAAAACAACACACAACTATATTTAGATCACCTTTGAACAATCTTCAGCCTTCATTCAGCACAGAAGACCCTAAACAGATTTACAGTGTATCCAATCACACTGTTGATTCCATCTGTGTTAACTATTGCAAACTCAACTTCAATGATCTACAGTTTCATCATTCTCTCTCAGCAGCTTTACCCTACTAACAGACACATAGTAGAGTGTGTTCACTTTCACCTGATTTAAAGAAGTTCCTCAATAATGGCTGGGTCCTCCTGAACCTGCAAAATTCTCTTCTTGTTTATCAAAACTGGGCTTGTTCCACCTCATCTACCAGACTCATTCACAACCCAGTGACCCAGAACCAAACCTACCACTACTTTGCAAAAACTAAAATAAGTCTGGGACCCCTAACAGGAAGGAGTCATCCCCTAAGTTATTTTCATTAATCTGAGCTAACCCAAAGAAAGAGAACACCCCTATAAAGAAGAGTTGTCACCACAGCTTGGTAATCAGCTGGGCAGGCAGCAATGGCTTAATCCCATCTCTGAACACAGGAGATCTCCCTCAGCTTTTAAACAGCACAAGATTTAAAATCACAGCCCTGGAGCCTATATAAACTCCACAAAATGTGGAGTGCACTGCAAATTCCTAGAAAACTGCTCAGGGGAACAGTCAAGATCTTTACACCTACTAAGAAATCTCGTCGTTTTGTTCCCACAACGCAAATACAACACAACTGCAATTTAACTCAGTGTAGAAATCGTTCCTGGTATTATGAATTTTGCTCTCTTGCAGATTTTTAAACCCTGGTTGAAGGAAATTGCCTTTTTTTAAATGTAATTAGTAGCTGAGCAGATAAACATGGTAATTATTTTCCCACATGACTCTGGGGCACAGAAAAACCTTGAGGCAACTCTTCCTTTCCTCAGCTTGCTGATTCTTTCCTCCAGTTCATCTTTCCTACCCAAAGCCCTTCGGAATTTGCAGCCTCTACAAACAAACATGGGCACATGGAGAAAAATAAAGAATAAAAAGAAAGCTGCTAAATCGAGACTGTCAGCAGAAAAGAGAAATTACATGCCTATGGATATTTTGTGTCATTGAGGAGAGTAAGACTCCTTGGAGAAAGTCCTCCAAGATCCAGAATGTGACTATATCCCATCTGTCCTTACTACCTGCTCCTCTGATGGGACTAACATCTACGAGGGAGTACCTGAGAGCTACACAGCTTGCAGAAGGCAGTGGTTCTTGGTCACCAAGGCAGAGCACAGCTATGCTGCCAATAAACATTTGTGGTTCTTGCTGAAAAGGGAAGTGGGTGACCATGACCTGTCCTCAAAATTCAGAAACACAAAGTCTCTCTAACCCTCAAGTAACTAAAAATGAGACAAAAAGCACCCCAAACCCCCAGCAGCAACAAACTTTAGGAAGCTAAACTCTGCAGAGAATATCTTAATACAGCAGAATGAACATACAAGTGTGACAGTGACACAGGTCTGCAGCTGAACAGCTGCCCTGTCTAGGAAGGTTTTGTCACTGAGAGCCTTGCCCTGCAGATGAGCACTGGGGCTGTGGCTTTGCTGTATCCAGCCTCGGCACCTGCCAACAGGCATGGAAAACCAACCCTTGTCTCAAAACATAAAATACCACTTCTGCTGATTCCCAGCTTACAGCTTTCACCGCTGGCCGCTGTGCACATCCATTCCAGCCAGACCCCCCAGCTGCTCACACCTGCAGCAGAACACAGCAGCACTGCTGCACAGACCTCTTGGCACTTCTCTTTAAGTCCCTCCCCCTACCTTCCTTTATGCCTACTCTGCTTTCAGAAACTAAAATACTGGTTATTTTCAGCCCCTTCCGGCTCCTGTGAAAGGTTAAAAGGCCTTGGCCTAAAGCACAAGAAATCTGAGCCTACTCAAGAGGTAATTTTACTATTTTTAATAATTCTGAAGGTGCAGGATACTACTCTGTGTGAATATCCACCTGAGCAAAGCCTTCAGGGAGATGCTGCACGTGTGTCAGTTCCCCAGGTGTAAGTGTTTGGAGAGGGGCACAGACCAGAAGCTATCTACGTTTAGAAGTATTTCTGGCTTCTTCATGAGGCTCGTGTGTTAAAATGCTCCTTGCCTGAGTTGCACAGCTGCACTCCAAAGAGGAGGAAAGGTTTCAGGGCAGGTGAAGTAAACACAGTGCTCTATAGAGCACCGCAAAGGGTGCAGTTCTGACGCAGGCTACGGCAAAAGAAACCAGAGCTTTGCTCTCTTTGCACCCGCACTTGTGTTCGCACAAATTAAACTCGGAAAACGACTGAGCTGGCGGTGAAAAAAACACAAACCTGAAGATTCAACCATGAACCCGCAGACTCGGCCGGGAACGCCGCCCGTCTGCCCCGCGCCCCAACCCCCCCCCCGCACCCACGAGGCTGTGCCGGAACACGAGCCGTGAGGGCACAGCCAGGGAGAGAGTGAGCAACACGCCTGCCCCGGGGCGCCCCCGGAGACGCCGAAAGGAGCAGGGCCGGGGGGGCACACACCCCTCCCAAACGCACCCCGGTGGGGGCACACGAGCGGCACGGGGGCGCTCGGAAGGACCCCCCTTCCTGCCGCCATCCCGCACCCCCCGCCCGCAGCCCCTTCCCCCTTCCCTCGCTCACAGCGCGGCCCCGCCGACCCTGCCGAGGGTCGCTGCCTGAGAACCTGCCCGTCAGGGGACTCTCCCTCACGGGCTCCCCCTCACGGGCTCCCCCGGCCCGCGTCTCCCAGCAGTTCCCGGGGGAGGCCCGGCGCGTTGCCCCCCCCTCCCCCGCAGGACAGGGAGCCCCTCACCTTGAAGATGGCGTACCCCGCCGCCGTCTCGAACAGCACGAGCATCGCGGCGCCCGCGCGGGACACTCCGGTCGAGCACGCGCGCGCCCCGAGGGCAAAGCGGAAGCGGAAAGGGGCGGCGGAAGGGGAAGTGAGCACGCGCGGGCAGGGGAAGCGGCGGGGCCGCCTTCCGCTCGCGGGACACGTGGCGGACGGCAGGACCGCGCATGCGCCGCTGCAGGGCCCGCCCCACCGAGGGCCCCGCCCGCCCAAGGCCCCGCGGCTCAGGCGGGAGCCCCCTGACGGACAGACACGCGAACTGCACCCGCGGGGCTGTGCCCGTGCCCCCCGCCCCTGCCCACAGCCCTGCCCAGCGCCCCGCGGTGCTGCCCTGCCGGCAAGCAGGGCCCCGGGACTCGGGTACCAGTACCGGAGGCTTCTGTTTCCCGAGTGGGTCCTGAAGCAGGTGTGAGCTGGTGGCCCCGCGGTGTCCCCGAGCGGTGCCCGGAGCCGCGGCCTCACGTCGGGGTTCAGCCACTTCAGTCCAGGGCGCTCCCGGCCCCCAGCACACAGCGGGGAGGGCCTGCCATTGCCCGCTCCGCTCCCGCGGCCTGCTCTGCAGATCCTCACGCGGATCCACTTCATAAACAATTTGTTGTGTGTGTTTAAAACCTTTGCCTCTCCGACAGAGAAGTAACACGTCATCTGCATATAAACCAAGCACTTTAAACGCTGCTTGTTTCCCCACGGTGCTGCGGTGTCCTCGGGATGGGGGCAGAGGCTGGGCCGGCCGTGTGTGCTCGGCGGTCCCTGACTGACCTATTTGTGCCTGGCCCCGCCGAGGGACAGCAGCTGCGAGCCGGCGGGAGGGAAGCGCCACTCCTTGCCCTTAGGAATTCCCATTTACTGCACACCGAGGGTTATCTGTCCTGAAAACAAAGGCAGAGATTTTCCTGCCCGCGGGAAAAGAGGCTGCGAGCAACGCTTGGGCTTGATTTATATCAGACGTTCATTGCTGGATTTTATGCAACCATCCGTATGAGTCAGCACGCCTTTGTTTCCTCCATATGTAAGGAGTGTGCTGGAGAGCCAGTAGTCAGAAATCTGGGGACTCACAGAATTCTGAAGATCTATTTTTTTTTAAGGAAAAGCTTTGGTGCTTTACGTAATGTAACCAATTTTTTAGAAATCCCCAAACCAGTAATAGTGCCAAAGATAATAGGTTCAACTAGACAGAGAATTTCCAGGTTCCACCGCGTTTTAAAGTACCGAGTTTCTGGTGCTGTTGGCTCAGGGTAGTACTACTGTTATGTAAGAGTAAATGTTACGTACCTGTCTGCTTTAGAACACTGCATTGATCCTGTTTGCTAGCACAGGCAAACAAGTTGGCATTGTGGGATTACAGATCATTCTTAGATTAAAGTCTGATTTTATAAGAATCTGGTTATGATGGAGTGAAGAAGCACAAACCATAGGAGTGGGCCAATAGTTTTTAGAAAACCACTAATAGCTCCTGGCCCCTAAACTATATACACAGCTTTAGAGAAATTAGCAGCAATTTGAAGGAACAGAGGTGAACTTTATTGACTCCAGGTCATGTGCACATGAGGGAATAAGAGACATAACAAAACACCTGAGAAGGAAGTGAGGTTCTTAAGGCAAGTGGCCTTAATGGTGCATGCAAATGCAAGGCTAACTATGGGTTTTTGTGGAAAGAAGCTTGTGTAAGCATATTTTGTATTTTTAAGACAGCATTTTTTGGTTGTGTTTTCAGTTTATGTATGTTCTGTGTTGACTTTGGGCTGTTGAAGAAAAGGGTGAGTTTTGCTGATGTACATCCATAGTTCTCGTAGGCTGAACAGAGATTAACTTTGCTGATCCTGTATAAATCTAGACTGTAGCCTGAAGAAGTAATGTATCCACAACTGAGTAACAGGGAGTCAAGAGAGGTGGTATTAGTTGGTATGTGTGCAGATAAGCATATTTTAAGATTATGCCTTTATGGCTGTCTATAGGGATAGATAACTGCACTCTGACTCATGTCAGTCTTAGCTTTTATTGTGAGATTACACGGAAAAATTGGTTTTGTGCCAGTGTCTGAGACTTTGACCTTATCACTGTAAGGCTACTCTCCCTGTTTAAAGCTGCTTTAATTTATGGAAAGCAGTAATGTTCAGGACAGAGAAAGTATTTGTTATTTTCTATTTTGTTAGTATTGTGTGTTCCTGTGAAGCCCATGAATGGCTTATTTTGGTGCTTTGTTTAGAGTTATCAAGCTCATAATGAGCTCTTACTGTGAGCTTGGCACAGTGTGAACATATTTGGCTTCCCTGCCTGCTAGGTCTTGCCTAAGAAAGATCATCTTCATTCTGTAGCTCTGTATAGCATCTGTTTTGGTTCTCTTTATTTATTTTTTTTGCCTCCCCTGTTAATTCTGAATTGTTTTAACAGTTGTGATTAAAACTAATGCCCATGAGTCTAGATACCGAGCCTTTCACTGGCTAGTAAAAGTGCATGCCTCAGTGTAGCTGTGTTTGGAGCTCTGCATTCAGTTAGTGAAATGCAGCAATGCAGGCACAGAGTGCAGCGTGTTTGGTGTTTCTACAAAGGAACATGGGACGCAGAGCATTGAAATGCTTGCGTTGATGAATGTGCTCTGCCCAGAGTGGTTTCTTAGCCAAGGTAGCCGATAAAGTTAAAACCCCGTTTAGTAGCATCGAGACCATAATCTCCTGTTTCAGCGGAGCTAACTTCTCTTGATCTATTTATTTTACATTCATTTTATTTTTATGGTTCTCACGGGTGGCTTTTTTCTACCAGCTGGCCATTAGATCTAAGCACGTGCCTATTCCAGCAGAGATGCCATGCAGGAGTTGCGTTAGTTGTTGTATAGGGGACATCACTACTACACACTATAATCTAAGCAGCTTGCAGTCTAAATATAATCTGTTTAGGTGCAGGTGTTGCTTCTTGTGCAGACCTCCAAACAGCCCATGCTGTGCCCCTGTAAAGCAGGACACCTGCTCTGTGCTAGTGGGGTTTATCACTGCAAGTTTGTGCAAATGCAGCTGCCTGGGTGCAGATTTGCCTAATATGTGCAGATCCTGTTTTTGCATGGTTGTGATGATTAAAAACAAAACAAAAAAAGGCAAACTGTGCCTAAATGAAGAAATGAGATTTGCTGTGAAATATTATCTCTTAGTAAAAGCCTTAGTAAGGTAAGCCTACCTTAGAGGTAGGCTTAATGACAGGGGGAGGCATAATGACAGGGGCTTTTGCTCCAAGATCTGCTATTGTGGGAATGGTTATGTGACTTCACAGAATCACATCATCACAAATTGTTAGAGATCGAAGGGACCTTTGGAAATTATTTAGTCCAACCCCCTTGCCAAGGCAGGGTCACCTGGAGCAGGTGGCACAAGAATGCATCCAGGTGTGTTTGGAATGTCTCTCTTCAGGGAGACTCCACAACCTCTACAGGGAGCCTGTTCCAGTTCTCAGCCACCCTCAGTGTAAAGAACTTCTTCCCCATGCTGAGGAAAAACTTCTTGTGTGTTATTTTGTGTTTAAGTTTATGTCCATTGCTCCTCGTGTCACTGGGAACCATCCTCTTGGCATCTGCCTCTGAGATATTTATATGCTTTAATGGGTCCCCTCTCAGTCTTCTTTAGACTAAACAGGCCCGGTTCCCGCAGTCTCTCCTCGTTAAGAGAGATGCTGCAGACGCCTCATCACCTTTGCGGCCTGCGCTGGCCCGGCAGGCCAGGCCGCCCCCGCGCGGCCTTCGTGGCAACGCCGGCTGCTTCTCCCTGGGGGACCCTCGGGGGACGAGGGCGGCGGCGGCGGCAGCAGCTCCGTAAGGACGGTGCGAGGGTCCAGGGCCGGTGCCGGGCGGAGCCCGAGCGGGAAGTGAGCTCAGGCGCACAGGAAATCCCGCCCCGCCGCGGCCCTGTGTTTGCGCTGCGGGCAGAGAAAGGAGCGGAGCGCCTGCAGCGGCCCAGCCGAGCCTGCCGCACGACACGGGGCCGAGCCATGTCTGACCAGGTACGGGCGGCTGCCCCGGCCGCGGGGGGACCGCACGGCGGGCGGCCGCGGCTCCGCAGCCCCGGGGGCGCGGGAGGAGCTGCCCGGGCCCCCCTGCCCCCTCCGCGGCCGCGGGGCAGCCCCTGCCCGGGGCGAGCGGGGCCGCGGCCGCCCGGGGGGCGCCGGAGGGGGAACGTTCCTCTCGGGGAGTGTGTGTGTGCGTGGATGCCGATCTCCGACCTCGGCCAAACTCGGCCCCCCCTTACCGTTCATATTAATCCCCCTTTCCCCTTCCCTCGGGCTGTTTCGCGAGCAGCGCGGGGCGGGCTCCGGGCGGGGGCACTCGGGGGCCGGGGCGGTGTCCGGCTGGAGCGGGATCGCCGCCGGGGCAGCCCCGGCCCTTGGAACCCGGGAGCGCTCCGAGGAGTGAGCCGTGTTGCACAACAGTTGTTTCCTTTCGTTTCCCATTTCCCGGGTGTGTGGTAGGATGCTCTCCTCCCGGAGCGGGCTTTGTGCGGGTTAGGCTGAGCTTGCCGGGTCCTCTGTTCGCCCTAGGAATGCGAAGGTGGGGGCTGAAGAAAACCAAGCATTCTTAGCTGAGCGCTGCTTGCCTGTATTAAGTACCCCATCCTTCACCAAGACTCTATCCTGCCTTCTCTCTTTATACATCGTTATGTCCCTGTCAATTCTGTCTTCCCAGTCGTGGACTTAATTTGTTACCTGTACCGCAAGTTCCTGGCTTGCTCGGCCTGGCATGTATACGGCCCTTTGCTTACAACTATTGCTCTAGGCTATGTGACCTGCTGGTGGAAAGTTAAAACAGCGTTCCGGTTTTAATTTGTATTCTGTTTTGCTTTATTTTTTGTGTTGCCTTCATAGGGCAGTGTTTTCTAACTTTGTCATAACGCTAAGGCTTTGGAAAAATCCATGTCAGTACTTCAAATGCTTCTTGTAGTGGTGTGAAGTCAAGAATAGTATTAGTGCCAGCCAGGAAATTAAAAGTAGCCAGAGACAAGGCTAAGCTTAGTGTGTACCGTGTCTGCTTTGAGGAACAGCCTCGGTACGTTTGACTGGCAAATACAAACCAGAGCCTGATGCACTGGTGGTCTTCCTCGCCGCCCCCGGCTTGGAAGCACAGTGCAGCTGGGGATGGTGCTGCTGCCTGTCTGTGCCTGTGCCTGGGAGAGGGCAGTTGGGAGCTCAGCGATGGCTGGCCCTCAGTAGGATGTGTTTCTACTGTAGTAGAATGCACAAAAGTGACTGCATGTAAAAAAAAAAAAAAACAAAAACAAAAACACCACAACACCAAAACAAAACAAAACAAAACAAAACAAAAAAAAAAAAAACAAAAACAAAACAAAACAAAAAACACAACAACAAAACACAAACCACCAAACTAAAAAAACCCAGGCAAATTCTGAACTGCGTTTTGTAGACAGATGTTCACGTGACCTGCTCTGTAGTTGTCTGCACATACGAACCAAGACATGTTTTAACACATAGCAGCTTTCGTTAGGTAATTCCTTCTCCAGGCAAGTTCTGCTAAAACACATATGTGTTTGTTGGTCTTTGGGACTGCTGGAAGTATGTAAAATTCCATGTATGTCATAACTTTGGTGGATCCATGTTTTAAAGGTCTGTGTATAAGGGCCCTGCTGTTTAATAGATAAGCAAAACATGGTTGGATGTTGTGTCATTCACCTCTGTGTGGACTGTGCAACAAGAGCTAAGCAGATGCTTAAGTAATAATATAATGTACAGTTATGAGCATTGTAAATCTCGTTCCTCTGTTTATCAATACTACAGGAATAGTTGGATTACCCAAAATTGTGGCTTCCTTACAGTGTCTTTTTTTTTTTTTTTTTTTTTGGCCCTGGAACTAAGTTAAGAGGGCATCATTTGTCACCACTTACGATAATTTTGGCTCGTCTTTATACTAAAAGAAGTATACTTGACTTAGTTACTTTATTTCCAATGGGAAATTGACTTTTATGATAAGTAAAAATGCTTTCAAAAAGGGCAGACTTGAAAAGAAAACACCTCAATCTAAGCAAAACAACAAAAAAATGTTTTTCCCCTCCCTTCAAGGGTCTTAGTCTGGTTTTGCTTTCGTTGAATCTAAATGCTGTCATTTTTATCTGTTCATGTACTATTAATAAAGAATACTGTAGTTTGATTGTGTTTTTCCACTCCTATAAAAAAGAGTAAAAGTTTATTTGCTCAGTTAGGAAGTATGTTGTCGTCTATTCCTCCAGTCATTTTGGTTTTGTTAATTTTACTTTAAAATGCTGAGCATAGTTGTGTTGTTTTTTTTTTTTTTTTAGGCTTGGACATTGAAGTTTGAGCACTTTTGAAAATTGTAGGAGGAAACTTGAAATATATTGGCTTACAATGTTTGTTTTGTGGTTTCGTTAGTTGCAACAGCAATACCAGGGTTTCATCCAAGAAACTTTGTGTGCTTTTTAGGGTCATGAATTTAGTGTTAGTATATAAATGTGAGACAGTACTAGAATCCTTATTTTGTGCTGTTAAAGAAAAACTGTGGAATGAACCCTTTGAAGTTGGAGCGTTGTGGTATTTCTGGTCTGTTTGTATGGGGGTCTTTTTTCATGTACTGTTGTCCTAAGCACCAATTCCTTTCACGGGGCGAGTAGAAGGCTGGAGGCTTGCTTGCAAATTGCTGATTCAGGATTTTAATGAATTCTTGGAGTTTAGCAACTTTGCAGTCTCCTTGCTTTTCTTTGTTCTTTAGTGTTTTTGTGTTGCCTTTACTGTTGAATGGCAGTGTAGTTCACTGACAAACTGCAGGAGCTGTTTAAGACTTGCTGGGTCTTGTGTTCTGATTTAAAATATTTTGCTCCTATTTTAAGCTTTAGTTATTGGCACTGTCAGCATCGATTTGATATTACTTCTTTCCTGGAGTTCTTCAGTTTCCTGAAGAAAGCTCTCTTTGCTCTTATTTGGTGGGTGAGAGGTTGCTGGGGCTTTAAATGAGCATCTTTATGGCTCGAAGACGCCAGTTCCCTCTGCTTATTCTACTGTTTGCCGCTTCCCCTGTTTGTTTTTAGTACTACAGCCCTCTTTCCTCGAGGGTAGGAATCAAACATGAATCATAGTTTCCCACTCCTATTGGCCAGAGGCACTGTCATAGCAGCGATGATAATTAGTAAGACCTTGTATGGGGTGATTTGGTTTGGAAATCTAAGTAGGTAGATCTGTTACGATGCACAGAATTATATAACTGCTACAAATACCTCTACTGCTGGGGTAATGCAATTTGTAAGGTAAACTTAGACAGGGACCGACCTGAGACATCCTGTAAAGGAACAGTGTGTTCTTATAAATTCTTTCAGTGAGAGTGAAACAGGAGCTAGTTTCGAAGTGACAGATTCCAGATCTATAGAGATTTGAATGTCATTTTGATTCCTAGAGGTTAGTAATCCTCTAATTAAATATGCTGTTTCTGTAAATTATCAGAAAAGGTTGCAGGTTCTTGTTTTTACTACCTTCTGGTCAGGAATGGAAACCATTTTATTTCTATTCCTGCAAATAGTCCCATGAGCTTAGAGTCCATGTACGTTAGAAAGGCAAAACTTGGGTGGGGAACACGGTTGATGTGACTGTGTTACCCATGGAGACTCCCTTCATGTTTCAGAAGTGACCTGCTTGAAGACCCGAGGGTGTCTAGTTTCTTGTCAGCTCAGGTTCAGATTCTGGGTTTGAGACTGAAGGGTGATGAATCAGTCCCAGCAGTTCAGGTTGGGTCCAGGTAGGTATTTAAAAGAAGAAAAGGTATTTAAGCTAGGTGGAGTCTCTGGCTCATACTTTTTGTCATTGCAGAAATGGAATTGATCTGGGTTGAGGCAGTGAGTCAAAGCGATACAAAGAGCATTTCCTCTTGTTCTTTGCTCCAGACTGAGAGTACAGATGGGAAAGGTGTTTGCAAACTTGCCCTATGCTTTTCCCCAAACTCTTAACATTCAAAGAAGTTGTGCACGTTTAACCTCTTTAGGGAGAACCCCCTCCCAAACCTTAAAAGGGCTTGTCTGCCATTTTAATCTGGAGATAGAGACCTATCTGGATGGGCTTAGTAGAGAAGGTTAGTATCTGGTATTGGCGCTTGATCATAAAATTCAAGTCTAACCATACAAGGGGTATTTCTGTATACTTGGCCAAAAGTCCCTTTAGGGCTGGGAAAAAGCCTGTAGTAGGCACATGTACATATTTTGGTTATTTTATCTACTATGTTAAGCAGTAAAATATGAAAAGAAGATCTGAAACACAATCAGCAGGGTATCTGTACTTCTGATTGCTTGGGAACAATTTTTCATTGAGCACCATCTAGACCTGAGGCAGTGTCTGTGTAAGATCCTTTTCTGCTGCAGTGAAACATAACTAAAGGGCTGACCCAGAATATGTAGTGACAGGCAAGGAATTGGGTTCGTAGTACCTGATCTCTTACTTGTTTTATCTATCAACTGCGAACATGAAAACTTTGATGTTCTTAACTCACGTCTTAGAGTGCATAACACTTCCCTTTTGATGAGATTTAGTGCTCAAGTAGTTGAATCAAACTTGTCTGTACAGTTAATTCTTATCCTGGAAAGATATCAAAACACTATAGTTCTTGGAACTGCAACTTCTAAAACTTTTCAAAATCGTGGTCTTAAAACTAACATGCTAGAAGGAAGCTGTTGCTTGATGTTGTTTTGTTATCATAGAAAAGAAGGTGGCTGAGCATCCTTTTGAAAGTAGTGCTATAGATTTTGATGCAGTAGATTGAAAAATGGATGCATGGGTCACTCCAAGTGGATAGGGTGTCACAAGTGCTTTCTGTTTACTCTCCTCACAGTGTTCTTTTTTCTGTCAAACATCTGAGCCTCTTAGTACACTTCCTGTGTTTCTGTTTTGCAGTTTGTTTGTTGTCCAAGAGTTTGTGGTATAAAATAATACATCATAATACCAATAAATAAAATAAAACCTTTCTGTGTGTCATCTACTTCCAAATGATTCTTCTCTTTTCCCTTGCCATCGTTACGGTGTTTCTCATCCGTCATTAATTAAACTTTTCACAGGCAGACAGACAGCCCTTCATAATATTGAAAGGTTGCTGTTATTTTTGTGCACATACAGAGAAAAAACACCTTGAGTAGTCTGATTTCATGCAATAAAGAGGATGACAGCTACCACACTGTCCAGTGAAAATAAAGCAGTGTTGAACTGATCATGTTTTTTTATGTTGCAGGAAGCAAAACCTTCAGCTGAGGACTTAGGAGATAAGAAAGAAGGGGAGTACATCAAACTCAAAGTTATTGGGCAGGTGAGTTTCTACATAATTGCTTGTTGACGCTTGGTGGAGGTGTCAGTTTTTGTGTGGTAGAAGTGACCAAACGAAAGTTGATACTCCGAGTTCTTCAGCGAGGATCCTCCCCTGCCATAAACTACTTCAGTTGCCAGAAATGTGTATTAGGATACTCTGGTGGGGAGTTTTGTGATGCATTGAGGGATATGAATTATTTGATTATATGATTATATGATGCATCGGGGATATGAATTAAATAAGTGGCAAAATTGATAAATTCAGGTCTCCAGAGTTGGTGAAGTGCTTTAGGCATGAAGTCAGTTTTCTTGGAGAGGGATAGGAAAAGGATTCTGTTGGCTGGTGTGTTATAGATGTGAATGGTGGATTATAAGTCTGCATTCAAGCTGCGCTGGAATGTGAATGTTGAGATATTTCTTGAACAGAAGTCCTTCTGTGCAAAGAACCCCCTCGCTCAGATGACTTAACTGGGATTGTTTGTTGGAGCAGTATTGTTTGCTGCTGTTGGGTGGAGACAGATGACTTAAAGTAGGACTAACAGAAACTACCTTACCTCTTGCTGGATTAATCAGCAATGATGAGAACACATTCAACAACTGAAAGTTACCCACATGAACCCTTTTCAGTCTGTTTTAACTCTGTAGCCATTTTCACAGTTGTAGCTACTCATATCTTATGGCTGGTAGGAAGGACTACAGAATAATGAGTCTTAAGATTTCTCCTCAGGTTAGTGTTGTGTTGCCAAGTCTGCCTGTATCCTGACTTCTAGATAATTACTCTAATTGAACAAGGTTTCGTGTATATTTTGAAGTACAAGCTTTAACTTGCCTCTTTAGGAATCTCAGAGCAGAAGTCCCCTGCGTATGTATGTTTGTATTTCGTGAGTACATCAGCTGGGTAAAGATGGAAGCACAGACTGAACCATGTATGGGTTTTAGTACTTTTAAATCCACAACCTCTATATTGAGCCTAAGGCTATACTATGCCATCTGCTCTTTAAAAAAGAGCTTCCTATGGAAGTACATGATGAATTTAGTGACTGATACATCATCCTGGAGGTTCATGTGATGATGCACCAAGGTATGCATGGTGATAGTCAAACTGCATTCCATGTTAGTTTTACATAAATGTTTCTTAATGAAAGACTAAAAATAATATAAAGTTAGCATTTACTACAAGGAGAGGTAATTTTTTTCTTTTCTGCTCATAGGACAGCAGTGAAATTCACTTCAAGGTGAAAATGACAACACACCTCAAGAAACTCAAAGAATCATACTGTCAAAGACAGGTTTGTGAAATAATGACGCTACCTTTAAAAAAGTAAAAAACTCAAATCGCTTTTCTCACTCTTCTTTCAAATAGAGACTTTTGAGGTATCTGACAGTACAAATATCTGCTTTTGACAAATAAAGGTATTCCTGTGTAAGACCCTTGTGAAGTTTGTAGTAAGTTAAAATTGCTGTTTGAAAATACGTAGTGGCTGCTCAGAGATTTGTTTTAAAATGTCCAGGCATGCATTTATAGTTGCTGTAAAATCTTTTGCTTCTAAGTAAAATTCCCTTAAAGCTGTAGAATGCTGCAGCTTAGGGTG
This sequence comes from Empidonax traillii, assembly GCF_003031625.1. Taxonomy (NCBI): domain Eukaryota; kingdom Metazoa; phylum Chordata; class Aves; order Passeriformes; family Tyrannidae; genus Empidonax; species Empidonax traillii. The sequence continues at coordinate 650,046 of NW_020955258.1, read as the reverse complement.
AGAGAAGCCTTAGGCATTGTTAAAACCATTAATATGGTAATCAAGTAACACCAATTATTGTGCCCTAAGTTAAAGCTAAATCTGCAATATTAATTGTGGATGTAGGTAAATAGTAATAACTGTGACAGAGCAAAAATACATCTTCACTTGCAGATTCTGTGGCAGATATTGTGGATTCACAGCTTCTATTTCCAGAAGCCCTGGCCTAGTTTGCCCTCAGCTTTGGGGATAGATGCCTTATGTGGCCTTTTATTGGATAAGTGTGTTGGAGTTCACTTCAGGAGATATAAAAGTAATAATACTTTAGGGGTTTTTTTTTCTTAATACTTAAAGATGAGTTGAACTTGTCATTGAAGTGTTCTTTTGCAGAATGTGTTCTTTTTTGCTATCTTTCTGGAGTAGGAGGAAAGAAAAAGATCAAATACCAGCTACGTTTATAGCCAAATTCGAGTGATTAAAATTGTGATTCATTTGGAAAACATGAAATTTTAAAATAAGGTCTTGGAAATAATTCATGCAGCAGTCTTGGTGACTAATGAAAATGCATGTGTGGAATTTGGTTTTAAGAAAAAAAATAGTTGTTTGAAAGAACACAGCTGTATCTCCTGGGCTGAATTCTGGAGGGTCTGTGATTTCCTTCATCCGCAGTCAGTGCAGTTTTTGGTATCAAGTACCCTTTCTCTAGTCAAGGGACCATGAACATTTCTTCCAAGTTGGCCAGAGGGATTGTCTAAACAATGTGAAGATCTGTCCTTTCCTGTGAAATTTGTCTGCCTAGTTATTTGCAAGCAGTGTTTTGAGATCTAATTGATGCACAAACCGTGTCGTATTTCACTTGCATTTGTTTTTCTCGTAACTTGAAAGGCAAGGAAAAGATGAGGCGTTTGCCTTACCTTTTGAGGTGAAGTATGATCTGCTGGAAGGTGGGCACACTGTATAGCAGACATACTGCAACTTTATGCACCTTTGGGATGCTTCTTTCTCATTGTTTGAAAGCTGTCCCTTTTTTCTCCCCCTCAGCTCCTCTTTTTCTTGTCCCCAGTGCAGAGCTTTTGCAAAACTGATCATGGTAAATGTTGCTGTTCCTTCCTGTAGCCATAGAAGATTGGGAAAGCAAGGGTAGGAGTTCATGAAGTAAACAGCATGTTCCTCATGTTGTTTTAGCATCTTTATTAAGACTGATACACAGTTCAGAAAAAGACAATACTTTAACGTGTAATGTCTTGGGAGGGAAGGTATAGTCAATACTTTATTTATAAAGGTAAGGGAAAAAAGCCAAGGAAACTTCCAAGTCATTGAGCTAGAACTCCAGTGAGACTCTGCAATAAACATGTATTTTAGCACTCTCATGCTTTTTGAGTCACTTCTTTGTCATCTGCATGAGTGCAACAGAATAGCTGAGCTCCCTGTGTAACAGGAACTAACACTTTCTTTTTTGACTTCAGCGTGGTTTTTTTAGTTTAAAATGCTTTTCTTGTAAACACATACAAGTTTCAGTAAGTTTGTTTTTTTTTTTTTTTCTTGTACATCTCTTTCTCTTTTTAGGGTGTTCCAATGAATTCACTCAGGTTCCTCTTCGAGGGTCAGAGAATTACTGATAATCATACCCCCAAGGAGGTGAGTTTCTTTTAGCAAGAGTATGATATAATTCACTGGACAAACTAAATACTGACTTGGTTAGTTTCTCTGTTCTGCTGGACTGTTAACCAGAATGAAGATTTTTCTTTACATATAGCCAACTCATTGGACTGTATTTAGTTAAATATAGTCTGACAATATTTTGCTAATTAGGATGTTTAGTAAGGCCCACAGGCAGTTCAGAGAGAGACTTCATGTTACTCCCTCATAAGGGAGGGTACAGTCACTGCCTGCTTGCAGAGGGGAAAAAAAGCCTGAAGGAAACTTGACAGTTGTTGATCTTGAACTTCAGTGTGACTTTGGAATAAATATGTATTTAGTTCACATTTACTAGATCAAAGTGTAAATAAACAGAAAACAACTACTTCTATCCAGTGACTTCCACCAATTGTTATGACAAAGCAGGAAGAAACACTCATAATAATGACCCTCTGAAAAATCAAACCAACTTGTGGAATTGAACAAGTTGCTCTCCCTGAGAGAAGAGCTGTAAACAGGCTTGGAGTTCCAAGCTGTAGGTGTTAGTTGCATTGTGAGCTGATGCTGTGCTGTACACAGTGCCCGTGGCTGTACAGCTGGTGCATTCCCTAAGATGTTCCCCCTAAACGAGGGGTTTAGAGAAAGGTAAAGCCCAGTGTCTTCCAGCTTGGTGTGTACTGCTCCACAGCTGGGCTTAGGCTTCACCGTAAGGCTTTTGTTTTGACTCAGATATCTGAGTCCTTATCTAAGGAAAAGGACTAAAAATCATGAATGTTGTCTAGTGAGATGGTGGCTTTTTACCCCTTTGAATTATGATGAGACGGAGGAACAAAACATTGTATGACTTGTCTAGGACCTGCTCTGATTTCATCACACCAGATTTATAACAATTGTTTGCTGTTTTTCTCTGTTCTCACAGCTGGGGATGGAGGAGGAAGATGTGATTGAAGTTTATCAGGAACAGACGGGGGGTCACTCAACAGTTTAGATCCTTCTGTTTTTCTTCCCTCTTAATCCTTTTTTATTTTTAAATAATAGTTCTTTTGTAATGTGGTGTTCAACACTGAAACTGGCACCCCATCTCTGGGAGTTTATTTTCAAGCGTCTGGTATTTTGAATTCTCGTGCTCATTATACACTATTGTTTCTGTTTTCATTGTGCTGAACTTCTGTGATCCAGCTGCAACCTTGCTCCCCCTCTTCCCTTCTGCCCTCCCCTTTAGGAATACATGTACACACATGCATTTGTATGTTCACTGGGTTCGTGCATTTCAGGCACGAAGGCTGTAAGATCTGCCAGGTGGGCGAGTGTTCTTAATGACTTCCATATCTGCCCTGAAGTTTTGATGTGTGACTGTTTCACTCCTGGACTATAACTTTCAGTGCGAGATGAAGTTTTTCAGAGAACTAAACTGTGGAGAAATTGTGTATCCATAACTCAGAGCTATTTTGCTTAAATTGTGCTGATGGCCCGACGAAGAAGATTACCGAGTTGGAAATGGAAAAGCTAGAACTGTTGTCATCTGTTCCTTGCTCCAGAGATGGCTTTGCTGAAGACATAAAATTGAAAACCCTAATGATTTTTAAATCTTACCAGAAGAGCCCAGAAGCATTTTAACTTCATATAGGAATTAGTACACGCAGGTATTCATGCAAGAATGTTCACAGCAGCCAACTGGTGTTACTTTGACACTCTTGTTTGTACCTTTTGGCCTGGGACGTGGGTTTTGAATGGACATTGTCTGTACCAGCTTCATTTAAAATAAACAAGAAAAACAATTTTATAAACAACTTGCATTTTCTTTTCGAATGTTTGGAAATGAGCAAACCCATAAAAAGTTATAATTAGAGCATGCTTTTCCAGTGACTATAAGTTGAAGCCAGAAAAAAAAAATGTGCTCTGTAAATATACCTCATGAAAAACATTTATTTTCTACTTGCCCTAGTAAAATACTTGATCTGCTTGTTTTGCAGGTGGCTCTTAGAGACTACTAGCTGTTTCTTTTCTTGTAGAGAATATTCACGTACAGTTCCATACGTCTGCACTTCGTGCACAGAATTGAAACTGAAAATGAAACTTGGAAGGAAATAAAAGATGGTTTTCAGTGTCTATATTTTGTATGATGTGGGTGACATGGAAGTGTCGTGATGGGTCATTGGGCATTGTATGAGGGTCTACATGTCCTGGTGACTTTCAGGTTATAAGTGGTCAGTTTGAGAAGTTGTTACTGAATATGAACGCCGAGATGGGAGGTTATGGGCAGAGGAGCGTGGAGAGAAGATTTCTGTACTCTCCCCACTTCAGCTTTTTTGCCGATAAATAGGGCATTTTTGGTTTGGTAAATAAAGTTCACTGTGAATGCCAGCTTTAGTCAAAGACAGATTTTAGTGCTGGCATACTTGGAAGAAATTGCAGATTTTGAGTACTTTTGTTATGGCATTTGCTGTAAAGCTAGAAATGGCATTTTCTTTCATGCTTGTGGTTTGTGCCCTGTTTCTGATTTAGTAATACTTTTGTATACATAGTTTACATTAAGCAATTTTTTTAAAGATTAAAATTTTTGTTTACAAAATACCAGAATATGGGGTTTTCTTAAAGTATTTTATGTAATTCAATTCTTAAGGGAAGAGGGCTTGCTACTGTGATGTAGAACACAGCTTCTTTGCACTCACCTCCAATGGCTTTTTTTGAATACTAAATATGTCTGCCTCAGAAAACCAGAAATAAAACCACCTTGTGATTATTACCAGATCATCTTCTAATGTAAACTTGTATAATGCTCTTGTTTGTAGACAAGTTCCTATTATCCCTCTTCTGCACACTAGGAACTGAGGTGCAGGGTATGGTAGTTTACTGGGGTCACTCTGGAAGCTGAAGGTGCAGCTGAGAGCTGAATCCAGATCCCCAGGCTTCGATGCTAGGACTGTAGTTGTTGCCCTGACTATCTTGGCTTCTAGCTGTTCACTTTCCTCTTCCAAATCTGGTTTTATGTGCTCATTTATATCAGTTTTCTAGCTGAAGCACTGCATTTAGTTCTCTTGAGACTGTGGAGGAGGGTTTTCTGCAAAATGCGGTTTCAGAAGGATGAAGCTCAAGGCGAAGATTGCTTTTAGTTCTGTAACCTTGTCCTAAAATACATCTCTTTGTCACTGGTACCATATCCACTCTGTAAACTGATTTGACCTCTTTCTCAGACTTACTGTGAAGCCTCAAAGAGCTTCAACAGAGCTGCTGGTCCAAAGCCATGTCTTTGCTGTTAGAACTTGATAGAACAGTAATAATGGGAAAACTGTACTCTGCCTCAAAGATTAGTACTGAGAACTCAGTGTAAAATGAGGAGACACGTGTGCTACACAGATGCACTGGTACCCTTTTTAAAGAATTGATTCGTGGAAATTATACATCAAAATAAAACCTGAATTTTGAAGTCAAGGAAGTTAGACTTGAATTTTCTTGATTTCTCTGGAAGAGGTAATCCTTTTCAATGAATTTCTTTCTGAAAAGCTGATCTGGAGCGGAAGGTTTAAAGCACTTGCATCTTTGACTGGAAGTAAGGTTGGTTTTCATATACTGGAGAAAAAAAGTCTTTTTTCCTCCTGCAGTTTTTCTTTGCTTACCTGTATATTAGAAGAAGGTTGGTTCTAAGGGCTTTAAAGAATGTGTTGGGGGAATAAAACCATCAGTTATGCAGTAGAAGTTGAAAGCTAATACTTGCTTTGTTTTGAGTTGTGATAATATATTTAATATTCACTATGGTGATGTATAAAAGCTTTATTGATAAGCACGTCACAAAACTCAGTCTTGGCAGATTTTCTTAAAAGCTGCTATGTTTAAAGGATTTGTGTGTTCTCTTAAGTATAAATAGGTCTGTGATCATCAGTTTGACAATATGAGGGTTTTTTGAAGCTAAATGCATAAATGTTGGCAGGATTTGGACTTCAGTTAAGGTGTCAGATAATGCTAAAACTTGAATTCTGCCACAAACTCTGACTAGCCTTGTATTGTTTTAGAAGCACTACAATTGTTTACTAGCTTTTAGCTTTCCCTAATTTAAATGGAAATTATATTTAAGGATACATCTTCTGTATACACATTTAAATTATTGCTGTTCAGGTAAATTTTCTTAAATGAGAAGATAAATTTTTGAGGCACTATACAGAGACCTGTAGGAATTGGGCAAGCTGGAAGTGGGATAAACTGGTTTTGTTTTGCTTTTAGAACTAGTAGTTAATGCATACCTAAAGAAGTTCAGCTTCAATTTAGAGACTGCAAAAATTGATTACTCTTCTGCACAGGAGACTCTCTACAGGAACTGCAATATAAATTGAATCTATAAATGTAACACTTTGTTAGATAATATTAGAGAAGCAAAAAATGATAATAACCTGATTTTTAAGGAAGAAAAGTTTTTACCTTGCTACAGTTTCTCTAGTAATTTTATTGCTGAATCTGAAATCCAGCCTTTTCTTACAGTAGCACGTTTATTGCAACTTACTGTTTTGGAGGATTCCTCCTGAAGTCAGCACTGAGGTCTTCATACCTTTTTGTAACCTGGTTATTTCATTGTTTCATCTCTTAACACAAAATAGACCAAAGAATCTGTACTGTATTCTGGCACTTCGGGAGGTCTGTCTGGATTAATTTCTACTGGCTGATCAAACACAAATGATTTTACTTCCTATCAGTGGGATGTACACACAGACTAGTGCTGCAGTCTAGGAAAATAAATTTGTGATTGACTAGCACTTGTGCCAAAAAGGAATTTGACTGCAAGAGCTCAGTGCAATGGCCCATTCTTTGCACCAGGGATTTACTTACTCCTTTATACTGTTTTCAGGCCTACCTTTTTTAGGCAGGTGAACATGAGAAAACACCTCGTGGGTGGGAAACATAGTGTGTTCTAGTCTGATAGCTTCCATTAATCATGCTCCTTGGAACTGCAGAGGTGGTTCCAGATTTGTTCTTTGCCTGCAAACAGTGGGTTGTGGACACAGGACAGGATTCCTCCTGGGGTCAGAAAGCTGGTGCATTGATTTGATGATACCTACACAGCTCACTGCTGAGCACTGGCAGTTTCTTTGGCTTTGCCACCGTGCATACGGTGCCTTCTGAGCCTTGGCAGGAGCCTGGACTCCCCCTAGGAGCTGGCTTTGAGCAAGGTTTGGAACAGGCTGGGGAAGAAAATGTTGGCTTATGCAAATACCTTCTTGTGGGCCAGTATGTCCTCCTGTCACAACAGCATGAGTAGAGCGAGCACGAGGTAGTAATTGCTGCTCAGCTGTAGTTATTACTTGGCCTTTTATCCCTGGTAGCCCTCTGTGGCTCACAAATTGATTTAGGTTTCCCCTCAGAAGGCCTGTTATACCATTTCCAATGTTTTAATGTGTGCCATGCAGCCTCCCAGCTCCTGTGTTCCTAGGTGCTGGTAGGAGTGAGTTCTGGAAGCACGCTATGGAGTCTGCACTCACGGATCGTGTGAAGGTAATCGTAATTTCAGGTGTGCAGGAAATTTTGTTGGGTTTCTTTCTGGATGCTATAAGCTCTCAAATAGTTAAAGAATACAGATGGATGTGAATTGCTGATGCAGTTTGGGGAAACACTGAAAAACTGGTTAAATAGCAGAAGAATTGCATTGTGTCTTGGAGCTGGAGCTGAAGGCAGCTTAACTAACTCCGGAGGGACTGATGCTGCTCTGCAATGTTAACTGCCCTTACAGAACTCCTGACTACAGAAGTGTTTTTGTATAGGCTGGCACGAGGTGTAAAGAGGTGTTACTACTGAGGAAAAGAAGTTAACTTTTATTACTAGCTACATATCTGGTTAAAAGTTGTGCTTGTGTTTTGAATTCCTCTACAGCTAGTCTAGCACCTTCCTCTTCATTTGCTGCTCAGCCTTGCATTTCATCTTTTCTCCGTTTTTTCCTTCATATTCCAGGTGTTCTGTTGCCATGTCCCCCAGCTGCTGGCATTCCTCCTCTAATCACATTGCTCCTTCTTTCTCTCTGCATTTTTGTGCCTCTCTGAAACACCACAAACAACTATTAGTTGCTTATGTACTCTCTATTTTTTCATCAGTTTCAGATAAAAATAAAATACTGTTATAATATTGACATTTCAAGTATTTACTATTGTTTCACATGACTTAAATTGTAATTGGATTTTTTTAAGATCTGCTTGGCACTTAGGTTTTCAAGCCTTCCTCTGTGACTATTTGTTAGAAATAAATATCTTTTTTTAACTGTGAAGCTCCTGGGAGTTGGGTTTTCAAGGAAGAGATGTGATGAAAACATCAAGAAATGATCAGATGTAGCACAAACATTGTTATTGCTAGCATCTCGCACAGTTGCATCACAGCTAGGCTGTGGAATTTCTCTTTTTTTTCCAGCCTGCAGGGACTGTGACAGAGAGAACTATTGTTACCACACCTGTTTAACAGGGGAGCAGCTGAGGTACTGTGAGTTTGGGACTTAATGTCACGTGAATCTCAAGGCAGACACACAGGAGGCTGTCTGTGTCTTTACCAGAAATCATCCATTCTGACGAATTATCTGCAACTAAAGTAAGCATTAGCCTTTCTATAGACCATCTGCTGCTCCACGTTCCTCTAACTGTTGCTTCTTCTGGAAGTGCAGAAGCTTCCTGTGATATTCCTGCTGCTGCCAAATATGTTCTTGTGCTGTTTTCTCTAATTGTGACTTCTTTGCTGCCACCTCCTCCTCATGGCACCTCCACTCTTCTTCTAGTTTCTGTTTCTGTAAACTAAAACGTAAATGATTATTAATTGCTATGGCAACCTTGGTTTTGCTGAGCGTTCTTGCCAGAAGAGCAGATGCTGGCCCAAGGAGCTAAGCAGATTGCCAAAGGGAAGGGGAGAGAGCTGAGAATAAAGAGAGAATGGGTTCTGGTTAGTGATATTTAGCATATGTCTGGTTGGTTCTGCAAATAAATACTACAGAAAAATACTGTCTACTTTCTTCCATGCTGTCTGTAAGGGAGCTAAAACCTGAATTATGTTTTTCACATATGTGCCTTTGAGGAGGACATGAGGAGTATGGATACAGGTACATGGCTTACGTGAAACAAAGATCTGGAGGCAAGGGATAAAGGAGAGCACTGGAACAGATAGGAAAGTCCAGAGAGCAGGAGCTGGAAGAAGTTGGAATGCATATTTGTGTAACAAGAACACAAACCCAGAACGGGAAGCCAGGCTATACAACAAACGAGGCAATGGAAAGCCTTGGCTGGGATTTAGATGTAAACAGAATGGCAGTTAAATGGGCTATTTTTGCAAGAGGGTTCACACTGAGAGTAAAGAGAATGAAAGAAAGTCAAGGAGGTTCATGAAGCAAAGGAATATTCTCCCTATTTTGTGAATGGGAAGTTAAGAAAAAAATCAAAAAAAGGTCATCTGCTTCACTGAATGCTGTTGAAGGTATTTTCCAAGTGTCTTGGTGTTCTCAGTCCAGGAGTTTGACTTGAATGCCTAATTTGCTTTTCCTGAAAGTTAAGCAGGACATGGCAGTAATTTTGAAAAATGTCTTATAAGTGAGATTTGTCTTGCCTTCAACCATCTGATTAAAACATGCTACTTCTACTAATCAGGTTCTTAGGGATGCCTGTTTTCCTGGGAATTCTCTCCAGAGTGTTCAGCCATTTCTAGGTAGGCTGCAGCTCCTCGAGACCACCCGAGGAGGTCGCTGTTCTCCCCGGGAAATGCCGTTCCAGTGAAAAATTATCGGATGGAAGCGAAGCAACGAGATGGTGTCAAATGTATTGTTTTGTGTAAGCAGAACATGTCAAAGGGTGAATAGAAATGTGATTATCATATTGCACCAGAGCTTGTTTCTGGTGCAATATACTTACAGGTTTCCCAGAGCTTTGCCTCAAGTATTTGGTGGGAGGGGTTTTTGTGAGGTTTGTTACTGGTTTTTTTTTTCCTCCTAAAGTTATATCAGCAGTAGAAAAGAGCAAAAGTGCTATTAATGCATCTTTTTTGTATTATAAAATGCTTGTATAGTTAAGGAATAACCTACGTTGTTATGAGATGGTTATAACCATGCTGAGTTTTTTGTCAGGGAAAGTGCTCAGTAAGGAATTTAATGCTGTATGAGAAGTGTGGAATATCATCTTCATGAACTCACTGTAAGCTAAGTACAATTGGTTGAAAACCTGAATTTGGTTAATGACTTTTAATCACTGTTGATACTGATCTTTTTCATATTGACAGACACTTGGAAAAATCAGAATTAAATGTAGTATTAGAAATGGATGAAAGCTTTAGAAAAAATGAAGTTAGTAGACATACATGCAATACTAAACTCAGGAAAAGTCTAATATACTGCTATGCACCTATTTCAGATTAAAATATCTGTGATGTTATACTTTAGTTTGGAATTTGCCCAGCAGTGCTGGATCAGTTTGCTGGCTCCTTTGCACGCTGTGTTGTTAGTCTTCTGATATATTAGAAGATGCTTTGTTGTTATCTATGTTTCTTCATGCTGGAACATTGATAGGTTTGGATGCATGTGCCTGGCCTGCAAAAGAAAAGCAACTGCTACAATAGTTCTGTCATGAATCCATTCAAATGTTTCCTTCTCAAATGAGAACATTATTCTCACTAACCACATCTCTTCTGTTGTTCCTTTTCCAGGTCTGCCTTCACTTTTTCCATTTGTTCCTACTTCTCTTTCTTTTTCCATTTCTGCTCTTGTTCTTCCTTCTTCTCCTTCCTGTGCAGATTTCTCATTTTGGCATTTATCAGAAGGAATCTGAATGGGAATATAATTAATAATGAACTTCAAGTTGACATTCTGTGAATGGTTATTATTAACTGAGATTTAACATTTTTGAAACATATATGCTTTATTTACTTATTAAAGTTTGTTGGGCTTTCCTCTCACTATAGCCAACAATGCCTGTTTTCTCTATATGATACATGTTTTAATATTTTTTTCTTCCAGAAGATAATTCCCTTTATGATTCTTGATTACTCTTATGTTAATTTACTAGTATTTAGCGTCCAAATGTATTGCTTCTTAAGCTGTATTCTTGAACCTCTGCCAAGTTTGTGTTTTTCCCTGTATTTTTTCTAAATGTTTTTGAAGCTGTACAAGATGAGTGGGCAGGCACAGGGGTTTCAGTCACAGAAAAGAGGATGCTGAGGAAACAGGTATGGTCTAAAAAATCATAAGACTCTGGTAGCTGAACGATCAGCTACAGAATGATCACTGTGGTGAAATGGGAAGGCTTCAGACAGTCCGTATTTTTCCAGTTTTAAACCACGACTGAGGGAAATGCCGTATCTGCCTGTGCGGATGATGCTCAGATAAAAAAACCAATACAACACCTGTTGCTAGTGAGGGAAAACGAGTCTGGGGGTGATTTGAGATTGGCTACACCTGTGCTTGGGGTGATAAACGAGCTGGTGCTGCTGGAGAGCTCTGTCTGGGGTGGGGCAGCCCCGGGGCCGGGTCCTGTGCGGGGCTGTGGGATCCGCCGAGCGAGCCGGGGACTGCGCCCTCCCTGCCCGGGAGACAGCCCCCCGTGCTGCCCTCTGAGGGGGAGCTGAGGGACAGGGTGTGCCGTGAGGGGGCTGAGGGCTGGGAAAGTACCTGCGAGGCGGAGAGGCCTGGCTCTCCCTCCGTGCTGGGCCGGGCGCCGTGAGGGGACCCAGCCGTCCTGTGGTGGTGGAGGCCGGCGGCAGAGCTGCCCGGCGGCAGTGGCCGTAGCCAGCAAGGACACACTGGGTAAGTCTCTGCTGTCTTTATATCCTCACTGCAGGGGAGTTTCTTCAGCACATGTCGCTGCCCACACCGGCAAGCGCCGTTCCTCATCCCCAGGCCCAGTGCTCCCGCCCGCTGCCGTGTGGGAGGGAAGTGCTGGCTGGCGTGGCTGTGGGAGGCGATCGCCCTGAGCCGGGGTGGGGGGAGCTGTAATGCCATGGATACTGTGGTGATTTTTCCCTCAGAGTACAAATGTTTCTTCAGTCTAGAGGTAGATCTGGCCTTTCTGTCAATGTGATAATATTTGTCATATTTTTGTGGCGTGGGAAAGTGTCAGAACAAAACATAAATAGAATCAAAATGCTGTGTTTCATGTAAAACTCAATCTAGGTACAGGATTTTTTTTTTCTAGATATAACTTAAAATCAAAGTCATATTCTTGGTCTTTCTGTCCCTCCTCTGTTTTCTGCTCCACCTAAATTAATCGAAGGTACCAAGAATCTTACTTTGAATCTTCATTTGTTATGGTCAAAAAAGGTGCATCAAATGTGTTGTCAGGACTGTAGTGAACTTCAGACAGAAAAACTGGAGGGGGAAGATTAAGACTTTGATGCAGACAATTGTTAACATTACAGGTAATCTTGTACTAATCACCACTACTGCTGCCTGGACTGCTCTCCCGACGGCTGACGCTCTTGGCTGGCTGGCTGGCTGGATTAAATGCTCACAATTAACTTGACCTCTGTGTGGACAAATGGTAGAAGGCCGTGATATCCAGCAGAGAGAAGCTGCAATGTGACACAGGTGAGCTGTGAGCTTCCTGCTGCCTCTGACCTGCTGGGTAACTTTGGGCAAGCTTTCCCCATCTCTGAAAGTCTGCTGCCTGCAGTGCGAGGCCCAACAAAATCCAACTTTCAGTTTCCAGGTATGACCCTAATGCAAACAGACGTGCCTGAATAACCTCAAACCACGTTTATTGTAAGTGCATGCTCTAGTACACATACTTGAGGTTTTCCACTTTACAGGTGCAGTCTAGAGAGGAAAAAAAAAAATCTAGCTGCTATATCTGCTTGTTAATACGATTTGTAATCCTTGAGTTTTGATACAAAATAAAAAGAAAAAAAACCCCTTTCATTTACTGTAAGTGTAGTTAAAATAATTTTAACTATTAGTAATGCTTGATCTATCTTGTTTGAGGCTTAGTAATAAAGAAATTAGTTTTAAAACCAGTTATTACCACTCAAAGTTATAAAATAATTGCTAAATACAAGAATTTTCCGTGGTCTTCTATCCTGAAAGCAACTACCGAGCAAAAGCACAGAAATCAAATTGGCTGGACTCTCTCCTTCAATCTGTTTTGAAGAAATTGGCTATAGCATGTTAATCCCTCATATCTTTATCTCTCCCACTGGGATAATTACAGGTGCATACAGTAACCTTCAGCAAGATCTGTTTCTTGTTAGTTAACCTTACTGTAAGTACTTATGATATGTGGTCATAAAGGGGTATTGATCCATCTCCTTGCAAGCAGAAAATGCTGAAATGTTGTGCTGATTTGTTAGTTACATCACAAGAGTTGCTGATATGAGAATATTTATGTCTCTTCAGGATTTACATGCTAGGGCTTGGCCACAACTGCTGCAGCCCACTGTTGTACAAGCACTCCAAATGAAATGTATTCCTATGCTAGTGGGTCTAAAATTTCTGCATTATAACTTACCTGAGACATGAAGAGAACTTCAAGGTGCTCTGTGTTCTCTCTAGGGGTGAATTGCTGAGGAAAAGATAAAGAAAACTATTTTCCTCTATAAATTACAATTTAGGATTTATGCCTCAGGCTAAACCCGTGTCTACTGATTTGTGTAAAGAACTGCTGTTTGCTCTTTGTGGGTTGTTGGGTTGGGTTTTGGCAGTTATCTGCTGTGATCAAACTGCTTCTGCAGTTCCTTCTAGTACCAGGGTGGGCTGTGCACCGAGACCCTCCTGTTTCACTTCACCCTAAAACCAGTTGTTGGACCAGTGAGGGAGAACAGATGGCATCTCAGAATATACTTTGAGACAGAGTTTGTCCTCTGCTAGTCCAGCTGTGCTTTTTCAGTGCTGCTGGCCCTAGGGAGGGGTTGTGAGGAAGAATGGTGTTCTACCATTAGTCAGTAGTGTCTGGTCTTACATGTACACATTCATTACTTAACAGGTGACTATATACAATTCCTGCAAATGAGTGATTGTTTTGCTTCCTTAACTTTATCCTGATGGTACAAAGCAGATGGAATCTGTACCACAAACCAGACAGCACTTAGTTTGTTAGAGTCAGTGTCTGAACTGTGATTGAAACCAGTCTGTAACAGAAACATTTAGTCAGACATTACAGGGAAAGGGAGCAGGAAATTTTGCTGTCGTAGGACTTAGAAGATTGGAGCTGCTGCCAACTGTTGTTTTTTTTTTTTCCTGCTCTTGTTCACTGGGAAGTCTCCTCTCCTGCATATGGTTTTGGAGTTACTTGTTTTTATTGCATATTTCTCCTGCATATTAACAATCAAAATTTAGACTTGATTCCACCTGAAAAAAAAAAAAAAGTTTAGGAAGGTGCAGAAAAATTTGAGATTTGGTTTTACTCCTGCCTTAAACCTCTCGACCTGTTTTGCACAAATGTAAGCATGAAGCTCTTCAGAATAATTTGTCAGTACCACTTAATGAACAGCTGGTGTAATTGTAATGGCTCTAACAGGTGGCTGCTGCTCTCTTTTTGAACATCACTTTTCTCCTCATCACTGAGGAAAGCAAATGCAGGTGCTTTGCATATTTATAAAAGGTGAATATTTTAATAATTCATTTCATTTCCGTAATATTTATCCAAAGATCTTGGAGTATTTTAGAAATTCATGGTCTGAGTTTTATTTTTAGTTTAGGAGTGATGTGAATACATCACTTCCAGTGACTTCAGCAGCAGCAAATGCTCAGTTTCTCTGAAGATCGGGCTACAAATACTGACATTTCACATTTTAATTAATAAGTTCTGTATTAGTGTTCTGTGATGTCCTGTTTGGTTTGTATTTCCTGAATATGGCTCTGAGAGGCATATTTGTAAATCAATAGCATAATTAAAAAAAAAGTGAAAGGCTTTATTTTGCTTGTCCAGAGATGGCTCTGGGGAGACCTCACAGCAGCCTGGCAGTACCTAAAGGGGTCTACAAGGGAGCTGGAAAGGGACTTTTTACAGGGCATGTAGTGACAGGGTAAAGGGGAAGGGCTTTAAACTGAAAGAGGGGAGGTATAGATTTGATATTGGAAGAAATTCTTTACTGTGAGGGTGAAGAGGTTCTGAAACAGATTGCCCAGAGAAGTTATGGGTGCCCCATCCCTCGAAGTGTTCAGGGTCAGGTTGGATGAGACTCTGAGTAACCTGGTCTAATGGAAGGGTGTACCTGTCCATGGGGGTTTGGAACTAGATGATCTTTAAGGTCCCTTCCAAACCAAGCCGTCCCATGATTCTTGTCTTTGGATTAACTGGTTTAGAGCAGGCAGTTGATTCTGAGAGTGTGACCTGAATGTAATGATTTTATATGCAGAGTCAGCATTCTCATGGTGTGTAGATGTGTGCTTGGGGGCAGGGTTTAGTGGTGGACTTGCTAGTATTAGTTTAATGGTTGCATTCAATAATCTTAAGGGTCTTTTCCAACCTAAAAAAATTCTAGGATTCTATAGTGCATTACTCTTTCTGCCACAATACTGGACTGGGGGGAAAAAAGAAGGCAGATGTTCATTCTGAGCATGGAATGTATTACCTTTGGCTTAACACAAGTTCTGTATAAAACGGTTTACTGGGATGCAAAAAAAAAAAAAATCTTAGTCCTAGTTGAATCTTTATAGATTTCATTTTGGTTTAAAAACTGACTCTGCTTTGAGGTCATTTGGTATAAATTCCACTGAAGGCCTTCTCCTTGGACATCTACTATAAGTAAATGCTGAGGGGTTTGTCCAGGACCATACAGAGTTGTAGAGAATAATCTGTTTAGTGCGTGTCTTCTCCCTGTGTTTCCCCAGTCCCTGGTACTTGTCATGAGGTCATCGCTGTGCAGAAAAGTCACAAGCCTGACTTCACTGCCTGTTTGAGACTAATTTATGGTTGTCTTGTGTCATCCAAGTAGCACAAAGCCTGCCTATCCGATGAAGTTTCCAGCGGTGTCACCATGTAGCTTTTTCCTGGTGTTCATTTTATGTATAACTCATTAGTTTTCCTCCAGAGTCTGTCTAGACTGGACCGTGTGCTTTTGTGTTTTACTTGCAAGAATGGGTTTACACCTGAGCAGTAACTTCATGTAGCCTTTTATTTTTTCCCAGTCCTAGTTTCAGGTCTCATCAAAGCACCCCATAAAGTGATTAGATACCGTAGCAGTCAAATGTTTTAATTTGAGGGTTCTGACAGGGGATCCATCTCTGACTGATAAATAGGAGGCAATGACTGTCCCTTCTCACTGTGAATATGGGCCCAGAGGCATTGATTGCTGAGAATTTCCCCTCAGATGCTACACTGTGGTAAACAATAATGTGTCTAAGATGCCTGACTAAAATAGAAACAAAGGAAGTAGAAACCCAGTCTGAGTCTTGTTTTCAGAAACGAACTTGACATAGAAACAGAAGGTTTTTATTTAGTAAACTTGTATCTTTTTAGTGAAATCTGCTGTATGGTCAAAGCAGATTCCCAATTGTGTAATACTGCATTCAGCTTTTCACTTGCTTTTTGTCTGCATGTATAAAAGTGAAGATCAGCTCTTGGTCAGGTTAGGCTACGGCTACACTGTCGCTGTGGTTCAGTGCCATTGGTCCTAGTAAATAAGTAGCCAAACCATAGGATGAGAGAATAGCTCTAGTCCTGAATTTGATGTTGGAAAAACAAACAAACAAAAACCCCAAAACACAAACAAAAAACAAACAAAACACACACACACACACAAAACAAAACAACAAAAAACCACCACAAAAATTAATGATTACATTTAACTCTCTCATCCTGAGAGAAATTTGGAACTTGGTATTGTAGTATCTTCTGACTTCAGTTATGGATTTTTGATAGTCCCATCAAATGTAATTTTTCTCAATGTATAGTGTGGTTAAAAGAATGATTTCATATGCCTATGAGCCAGACTAAAGCTGCTGAATCAACACTGGTGATGTCAATTATCAGAACTCAACTATTGGGTAAATTAATAATGAAAAGGCTCTATAAACAGCAATCTGCCTCTTCCTGACAAAGCCCTAGGAGCCAGTTTTCCTGCCAACATCGGCTGAAAGTGTGAGAGATTAAACTGTAGGAGTGATTCTTTAGCAGTAGAAGATTGTCTTCTCAGGCTATATTGAAGGACAGCTTCACTTACTAAAAGAATGAACTTGAGTGCTGGAGAGGAAGGAGCAGGATTTTCCCTGAAAGAAGTAAGCCATTCAGTGCTTTTCCCTGCAGAGCTGGGCTGTGGCACAGGATGTTGAGGCACCAGCAGAGAGAGCCGTTGTTTCAAGAATGTGTGGAAAGCTGTACAGACGGTACAACTTGCTGGCAGGGCATGAACTTGAAGTGTGTTACTGCAGAAGCTCACATAGATTTTTAAGGAGATAAAAGAACTCTTGTAGAGAAGGAATCTTCACTTTCTCAAGACCCTCCCTCCTCTTCCCATAGTGTCTGGACAAAGTTGCACGAGGATCACCTAATAGTTAAAGGCTTGAATCCATGCCTCTGCTCTTTTATACTTCCTGCAATGCACAGGCTTGAATAATTTACCTGTGATATATGCAGAGCTTGTCTCAGATGAACTTATACAGTGCAGGCAAGCTCATGGGATGTTGGTCAGGAGAGGGAAGAGAAAGGTATGAATTCCAATTAAATATGCAGTTACGAGTCTTGGAACTGATGTTCCATTTAATTTGGTCCCCACCACATTTGACAACACGAACTGTTCTTCCCTAAGTTGTCAGTTGCTGTTGAGACTTACAGCATTGTTAGCCCTGTTGAAAATGATTCATCCTTAGCATGGGGGAGTTGCTCTCATCCAGCTCTGAGCTTCCTTCTGAGGGTGTGCACCAGTCCTGTTCTGGCATAAGACTGATACAGCAAGCCCAAGGAGGAACACAGCATTGCCAGCTGTTCTGTTAGCCATGACCATTTGCAAAGCTGAAATGGGTCAATTTGCTTTTGTTGGGGTGTGTGTAGTTGCTTGGCAGCTTCCTGGCCCATGAGCAAAACCCTGTAAAATTCAGAGCTTGAACGAATCTCCATGGAAGGCTTGACTGAAGCTGCAGCTTCTCACCTTGCTGCGTGCTGGAAGCTTCCTGAATTCTTGATGTTGTGCTCTTAATTGGCAGAGGACCTCTTACCTTGCCAAGCCTTTCTAGTGTGGGGGTAATGAAATCTGAAACCGGGCAAGTTTAGCGTGGTTCTGAATTTCATCACAAATCACATCTCACACTTCTCATTTCTTGCCTGGGGGAGAAAAACTCCAGTATCTTTCTGTCTCCAGAATGGAGGCAACGCCTGCTTAATTCCTCCATGCTGGCCAATTGTATTGACTTGGTGATAATTGAGGAAGGAGTCAGATATCAGCCTGTGTGTGATACTGGCATGTAGAGCCCTGTACAACCAAAGGCTGGCCCTGATGAGACAGCAAGAAGGAAGCAGTGATGGCAGCGTGAAAAACAGGGTTTTGCTGACGTATCTTACAGCTGTCACTAGACGTTGGAGTGCAGATGGAACATCAAGGAAACTACCTGTTGCTAAACAGAGTTCCTTCTTTAAGTCTGGAGTACTGACTTCAGGAGAACAACTCCAGAAACTCTTAAGCCTTGTGTGAATCCTCACCAATATTTTTACAGACTTATTTCTTATTATTTTGTGTTGTGGTAAGTATAAGTGACTTTGTCACAGAGCTGACCAGCTGCAGAAAGTATCAGAAACAACCAAAGCATGTATGCTTGCAGCTCTTATTGGTCTTAGGGGCCCTGTTATTTCTGCTGCCTTACTGCCCCCATCTCCCTTGCTAGAAGAATGCAGTTTAAGTCTTTTTATATAGTATTTACTGCCAGTTCCACCAGCCCACACTGCTGCTTCTGTGGGCTTGTACTGTCCTCCACTGTGCCTTCACATGGTGCAGGGTAGATTGTGGTGCTGTTAGGCACGATTCCAACACAGACCATAAATCTGCTTTAAGGTAGTGGGGGTGTGTACTATAGATTTAACTAACATCTTCCTTTTTCTTCTCCCTGGCAGCTGCACTGATTTCAGGAGAACTAGTACTGAGAAAATTTCCTATACACAGCTGGCAAATGTGCATTTGGGAGGGGAAAAGTCTTCAGTTGTCTTGCACTGTTTCTGCAACAGTGAATAATGGGAAACAGTCATGGAATTACAACGAGAGTCTTCTCTTAAGTTAGATCAGTGGGTTTCTGAAGGATCCCACAAAACCAGGATGGTCTATAATGAAAACTGTTTATTTACATTTCTGAGATCCTGCAATGTTTTTGGTATGTTGGGATGCACCTTATCTTTCTCACGTCTTTTTCCATCCTTTAAATGCTTCTCACCTTTGGACGACCTTAATGATTTGAGATTTTAAATCTTCAGCAACTTCAGGTGCTTTCCACAGTATCTGCACTGCAGGAAGTAATACTTTGCCTTGAAACATCTAGGGGCTTTTTTGGAAGGTTGTTGTAAGGAGAAGAAAAGGAAAAGAAACTAACATAAAAATGAGTTCTGTGGAAACAGCTCTAGAGGGAGTTTTCAGGGCTGGGATGTGCAGTCGTTATGGGCTTACTAACAAGAAATTCTGTATGTGTGGAGTTCAGAAAAGAGAAATCAACTCTGAGATGAAACCCATGCTGTGTGAAAAGGTGTGCTTTAGGAACTTCCCTGGTGTGAGCAATGGGTAGCCAGGAGAGTTAAGAGCTTTAGCTAACAAATGCTGGAGAATAACAGATAAGAGAATGAAACTCCCTCACTAATGCACTGGACTGTTTTCTTTAGTGTTCAAAACAGCGGGAGAGAACTGGTATTGCTCGGTGTTAGCAGCTCTGGCCTGATACACACATGGAGGTTTTGTACACGTGAAGTACAAAAGGGAACATGTGACTCTCTCCCATCAGCTTCCTTTGGTGAACTTCTCTCTAATCTGTTCCTTCTCTCTTCTCTTGGACTTCCACATGCCTGAAGCTGGTCCTAAGTTACCGAATGCTGCACCAGTGCCAGCGTGGCTTTCTGTGGGAAGAGATGGTGGGAAGAGACTGAGCCTGCAGTGACCAAGCATCAGAAAGGGGACAGCAGGATGTTTGTTTTACCCCACATCTTCACTTCAATGAGTTGTATGGCAAGGCTGAGGGGAACCTCAGTGTCACATGAAGGTCACTCTTGCATAGCTTTAAGCATCTGAGCAGCGTTTCCTTGTCATCTGTGTGCTGCTGAGCTTCTGATAAGTCAGTTGCTTGGGATAGGAATCAGCGGTAAAAGCTGCTTAAGAGAAAATGGATCTGGCAGCAAAAGCTCTGAAAAACAGGTAATTGATCCTCTGCAGAAAGATACTTGGTAACAACAAAGGCACGTGAACTCGATTAAGATTGTAGTCTGAGCACCAAAATTAAGTGGGGCACAGGAGAGTAGTTAAAGAGTTAATAAAGCTTTTCTTATAATGCAGTTCTTAGGAAGAAGTGGCTTTCATTGTTATCATTGCATGACAGACCCTTCATACTCAATTATCGGTGATATCTGTGCATTGATCCTATTTAAGCAGTGGGGAATTAATTTCTGTGTGACACTTAAATGTGACAACAAAGCTGTTGTAAGACCCTAGTCCTTGAAAACATGCAAAGTGTGATAGTATGGTGGCTAGCTTTATAGACTGTTTTATAAGAGCAGGAGGACAAAACTTGTTTTGGGGTGACTGGTCTTCTGTTCACAAAAGTCAAGGCACGACTAGCCCTTTATAAAAAAAAAAAATCTGAATTTCAGCTTCTGAGCTGCATCTTTAAAAATAGTGATGTGTCTTTTTCTCAGAAATTGCTGAACTGATAAAATCACAGGAAAAAAAAAAAGGAGGGGTAAACTTGCTTTGATTCAAGTCTTGAGGAATTAAATTGAGCATTAAAATAGATTTGTACCATCAGTCTCCTTAGACATGAACATTGCTGAGCTTAATGAGAAAGTACTGAAGCAGAATGACAGTTTCTTATTAACTCAACAAGACTTGTCTAGCTATTTCCATGGTGCTTTCGCTTGCTCATTAATGACCTTCTGCACTATAAAAAGAACAACCCAAACAGTCTAAGCCCCTGGGAAGACCTTTTTATATGGTCTATCAGATGTTAAATGGCCTGCTAGCAGCGAAGAAACAACCCTGTGAAATGCTGATCAGCGTTTTTGTCTTGTTCTGGTGCCTAGACAAAAAACTATAATTGATTAAATTGTCTACTGGAAGATAACAAATGCAGGTGACACACTAAGCCAGAGTCACTGATGTCTGCGCTTCATCCAACCAAATCCAAGTTGACTTCAAAGTAGTGGAGTCACAGCTGTAAGTAGCTGAGAAAAGATAAAGCTGTCAAGCTTGCCATGAACACCACTATAAATGAGTGAACCGCCTAGAAGGAAAATATTTGTCATTGACCCATCATTCTAAAAAAGCAGAAAGTGTATCGAGAAGGAAGCTAAAATAGCATGGTTGTAGGTGATTGTTTCCTTCATGTGCTGGTTGGGTACCTCAAGGAGTTCTTGTGTCAGAATCTGAGCAGCTTCTTGCATTTAGATCTAACAAGCAAATGCTGGCCAGGTCTGCTTTGATAGCCTAAGCCTCAGCTCTGCAGTCACTTCCCTGCAGCTCAACAGAATTCCAAATAATCCCTCGTAGTGCCCAGCTATGGGTAGCCAGGTTCCCTGAAATAGAACCGCTCACTGTGATGGGGAAATTGATAAAGCAGGTTGAGAGCTCTTGGTAGTGAGTTAACTCCATGTCCAGCAGTGTTTCACTGAGCACAGTGGGCTCCACTCAACTCCTCTGTCACTCTGGGACTTTGCTGAGGTTGGGGGGAGTGGCTCAAAGTAAGCTGGGGCTCGGAGCTATGTGAGCTCAGTGCTGTGGAGCCTTCAAACACACACCATTTTCTGCTCTGAGGGTTCACTGTGCTCTTAAAGCTTGGGAAACTAGAGCTGAAAGCCGTGTTAATGATCTTCAAACATGGTCCTTGACTTTGTCCCAAACGAATCTGAGTCTAAAACAGTTTATAATCCAAGTCTGAAACAGTTTCTAAAAGGAGGCTAACTTTGAAGTTTTGTTTGGGTTTGGTTTTGTTTGAGTTTATCTGAGTTGGAAATTGGTGGATGTGAGGGGAGTTACTTCAGTATGCATCAGGGCAAGTCTGTTGAATCAAGCAGTATCGAGGTACCTATATAAAATCGAAATAAATGCCTACAGAATCCCCTTTGGACTGAGATTAGTGATTTGGCTTGATATGAAATCCCTATCCTCTAACCTGGAAAGCTTGCAGCTAGCTGTAAAAGAAATAGTATTTAATAATAGACCAAGAGTTGATTTCAATGGAAGCATTGTCTGAGTAGGGACATCAGAGCTTGGTTCCAGAGCACCAGTAAAAAAAAAAAAAAAATAGCCTTTTTATTTATTGGGCACTCAGACTTGAAGACTCCCAGGTGCCTATTAGTCTAAGGGCTTGTCTGTACAGGAAAGTTAGTGTGCAATATGTTGGAATATGAATTTACAGTGCACCAGCTCCTCTGTACTCCCCCTGTGTTTGGATATTTTTAGCTCACAGTAATGGTGCCTTTCTCTGTGGCAGTTCATTCAGCTTTGAAAGTGAAATAAATCACGTTCTACTTAGTGCCTGTGTGGTGAGCAAACGTCAAATAGCCAGTGCCCTCTAAACTTGTACCCAAACTTCCTCCTCTCAGCTAGTGCCAAGGGTGATGTTTAGTAGGATTCTGCCTTTGTCCATGAAGATGTCAACTGTGATTCTGCTTAGTTTTTCAGAAGGGAGGAAAACAGCATGTTTTCAAGAGTCCCTGTATTTCAGTTCTCAATACGGCCTTGAGTGTGTAGCAGTGTAGATCAGAGGGTTCCAGTATAACTCTTTGAGAGTTATTTTCATTAATATTTTGCAGCTGACACTTATTAAAATACTTCAGTGTGGCTGGAAGGTTTGTATGGCTTTTTAGTGAATTGAATTGAGTTTTACTTGAGGTTTACTTTACTTTTTTTACTTAGTCTTAAGCTCAAATGCACTCCAATGCTTTTGCTGGCATATATTGGAGAAGCAACCTCAGAATGAGAACATGGAAAGAAATAAGGGAGAAAGGGTGGACATACAGGTACTACTTTGTGTTTTTTGTTTGGCTTTTTGGTGGCAATGATGATGTTTGCCATGTTTCGAAACTATGAACTGAAGGTATAAGGCACCTGGACAGCCCTCAGTTTGCTCGTAATTCTTGTAATGAGAATTTGGACAAAGAAACCTGACTATTGTTGAAGCTTTGAAAGATTGGATGTTGTTTGTTTGTTCTCTTAACCTGTAAAGAAAAGTGCAGCAATGAGTCTCAAGATAATATCTGGTGGGGAGAGGGAAGGGAATAGGGGTAAAAAGCCTTGCTAATTCAGTCTAACCCATACTTGATCTATTCACCTTACAAAGTAAATTCCATCACCCTTATTGCCCTGAAAATGTACCAGCTTGCATATAAACATTAGGAACCGATTGTGAATCTTGCACCTTTCACAGAATTGATGTTACCTTGTTGCTCTGCCTCAGGTATCCGTGGTATGTTGGAGGAATGCAGCAGAGAACCAAAGTCTGACTTAAACTGTTTATCCTGCATTAATCTGAAGCTCCCGCAGAGACACAATCCTGATTTTGAGTCTCTCTGAATTCAGCAACAGTGCTCCTGTTGCCTAGAAGAAAAATGGAGAAATAAGCTATAGGTCCATGCATCTAACAAAAAGTGTCATATGAATTAGACTGAATCTCACACAGCTTACTTTTAACCAGCTCACTTCCTGAGAAGGATGTACTTTGTCAGGTTCTGCTCTTTTGTGTGGTAAAAAGAAACACAAACACAATGCTAAAGCGAATTATTGTATTTTTCCCAACTCTGTTGTTAAGCAAGTGAAACTTATGCAGCTGGAGAACTAAAGCAGGGTGAAAGAAGCATTGCTGCTTTGTTTGTCATGTGTGTATGCAGAGAAGATCTGATGGGAAGGCTGGGATCCTCAATAGGGAGCTGCACCTGGATCCACACATGCTGTTCACTGCAGAGCCCCTTTCTGTGGGAGTTCCTCCATACTCCCGATGCCGTGAGAGTGAAGGAGGAGAAATGTGACTTGGATGTCAAACCACAGTGAGTTGTCTTCATGGGATGACTGTGGTGAACCAGTCAGCACCAGTTATTGCTGGGTACTGGTTTGTGTGATGTTTGCAAACACACAAGTTTGCAGCTAGAGCAGATCAGAAAAAAAAGCATGTTCTTTATTTCAGTCGTGCTGGGAGAAGGCTCTCATCCAAGTCACATGTTTCCTTGACCAGCTGATGTACTGTACACAGCATTTCTCTGCCTGTGGTGTTTTATAGCCGTGCTATGCATTGACGTGATCACAAAATATTTGAGCTTATGAGCTCCTGTGTTGTAACTATGCTGTGAGGATAAGCCTAAAGGAAGTTTCTGCTCCTTGTGCAAGGACAGTGTAGCTACAAGTTAGAGCATCAGTGTTAGTGGGGTAACCCCTTCTTCAGTCCAAACGAATTGACCCCCTACTGAACTTTTGGCTGTGGGAAGGAAAAAGCATTTGACCTCAAATGACTCGCATAAAAACCAAGAGGGAGACTGTCAGGCCAGGTCTTGCGAACAAACTGGCTCCTGATCCTCTGCTTGAGTTGCTAGACCATATGTCTCTCCCCATTCATGCTGAATGAATTCTCAGATTGTGCTACATTTCCTCCCTTGAATAATAATCATTAATGAAAAGGAAAATGAGAAAACAAGGTAATGACAGATAGCACAGAGAAAACATTGGAAAGTGAAGAAAGAAATGTCTGGGAGTAATAGAGATGCTGATATTCCCATGTTAATGATTCAAGAGCTTTCTGACTGCCATAGAAGCAAAAATGATAGCTGCTGCAGTCTACAGAGATTTGAGCAATGCAGGGAAAATTTCAGAATTGAACAATAATGACCCCCATGTTTGTTCTGAAAAGATGCCTCTGGCTCCCTCCTGCAAGGTGGGAGGTGGTCTCTGAGATGCAAAATGCCCCTTTGCAGGTTTAAGCCTGTATTTAATTAATCTGAAATCCTTCCGATCTGGACTGACTAGTTAAGAGAACTTAATAAATTACTGAGACACCAATCTCAAAGGAAATAGAGAAAACTCCCAATTATATCACAAGGTTTATCTGTGCCTGGACTGCATGAACGTGCCCTTAGTATCGACATTAGCTCCACGTCCGCTGTTCTTTTCACCCAAGCACAAATCCCGGTGATTGTAATAGCTCTTAAATCACTTTTTTCTTCAGAATGTGTGTTTTGTTGTAACTGCATTCACCACCCCTGCTCCCTCCTCTGTTTTGAGGTCAGTCGCCTGTGACAGATACTGTGTTCTATTTGGTATGTGCAGCTAACCACTTCTGCTTTTAGGGAACATGGTTTTAATTAGTTCCCTTCCTTTCCTCTGGTTGCTGAACAGAGCTGGCCTCAGGTGGAATTTTTTAATTGTGCTATTGCTGTCTGTTGCACAAGCTGGAGTTCTGTTTCATAGAGTAAATTCGAGACAAAAATGAGACTTTTTGTGGCAGAATTCACAGGACTGGTTAAAAGTTTTTAAAGTCATGTGAGCACTTTTTTCAAATGTGTTCAGTAATGAGCACAGAAGTTCTGGGAGATACTGTCTTTCCTCTCTAGGTTTCCCTGATTTCACTGCCTTTAAAAATTATTTACCAAGTTATTTGCTGTCATGTTTTCATGTCTCTGTGCAGTGGTGGTGCTGGAGTTGCCTATTTCTGCTACCTCGCTAGGAAGTGTTTTCCTGAGACATTTACAGGGAGCCTTAAGCTTTCCCTTCTCCCTTTTCTCAGTAGCATCCGTTCTTATGTTTGACTGACCTTTGACTAAGTGATCCAGTTGGCTACTTTACTGGAAAATTATTTATTATTATTATTATTATTACTTAAATTTTTTGAGTTTTTTTTTTTTTTTTCCCCTGGGCTAGTTTGCAGCTGCCATGAGGCAGTGTTGACTGGAAGACATGAGTGCCGATTTTCTTTGGTGTGAAAGACTAGGGAAAACACCAGCCTCTCAGCCAGGGCAGGAGAGAGCAATTCTCTACAACTTCATGGGCATTTTCCTGAGTATATCATGCTGCTGAGAGGCTTTTGTTTGTTTGTTTGTTTGTTTTTACCTAAGACCTTGCTCTAAGCTATTTAAACACACTCTGGAAAAAGCTATCTGTAGTTTGAATACACCAATCTCTTATCTATACAACCTCCAGAATTTCCTATCTCCAAGGCCGTGGTATCCAAGATTTGGGTGGGTTCCTGTGAAGATAAATCACATCAGAGGCATGACCTTTATCCTTGGTGCTATTTAAATAGCTTAAATATCTGTTGACTTCATGCCTTGTGGTTTCAGTTGCTGAAAAGTGAACACTAAAAAAAGGAAGAGTTGACCTACAGTGTATCAGATGAGTGATATCTTCGTTTATAGAGCTCTGCAAATACAGATGTTATTTTTCCAAAATATTCTCCCCCCAGCACTACTGTATTGTGGCTGGTTGCTTTTGAGAAGGAATCTGTGCATCCACATGGAACCTAGCCAAAGAAGGTGCTAGTTCCTATTGTAAATGCTAAGGTTGTTGACGGAAAGATGAAGACAAAAACAAAGCAACTGGGAACCTCCTTTGCCAGCAAATGAATATTCCCTAGTGGTTCTTCAGAAAAATCTTTAAATCACTTGCTTAGGTAATTCTGCATCTTTGTGAGGATGTTCTGTTGGAAGAGAGAGTGAAGTTGAAGAAATGTATTTGCATTTGCACCTTAAAGGGCAGCAGATCCAATGTATTACACAGAACTCCACTAAAGTGTCTGTGTCTCCTCACTAGAGCTGAAGGACTCCACATCTTCTATATTTACAAAATTGATCCACTTTCATGAAATTCTGCTCTGGAGTAATCTAATAATAAAAAAAGCCCTGTTTTTATACTTTAAAGAGCTGGGGGAAAAATATTTAATGTAAGCCAGAGTGATGCAATGACTACTTGAGTTTGGAGACAGTGTGAAACTATAAACAAAGAACTGATTAACTCATTCACCAGCACCGATGTGTTAACTCTGTCCGATTTACCAGCCAGTTCAAAGATCAGAAACACCCAGAACAGCTCTCAGCTGCGGGTCAATGCAAGGAATTTTAGAGATGTATTAATTTCTTTGGATTTTGTTTTCCCATAGGAATATTAACCATGTGTTTAGACTACATAAACTGGGGTTTGTATCGTTCTTTGCATTGTGTTATTGTTGTGGTGGCAAATGGAACTCTGCAGCTCTATGGCAGTGTTATGTGACTGTGGGAAGATCCATTGTGCAGGAAGAGGACTTAGTCTTCTTTTCGTTCCTCTCATTCACAGAAATGGTACAGTCAAAAACCAAGTGTCCCGTGCCTGTATTTCCAAAGTACTGAGGTTCTCTTTTCTTCTGACTATCTCTCTCCAAAGGCTGGAGAGTTTTCTGTGAAGATGACCAAAAGAATTTCAGAGCCATGATGTACAATGAATTGTACTTGCTATCTGAATTATTAGAAATAGTTCTTGTAACTGCAAATATTAAAAATTAACTCCTGAATTTGGCCTCATAGGCAGTTCTTTTCCTGCCTTCGGATGGTGGGGTATGTCACTGTGAACCATTAGCTGTAATTTTGTGGGGCAAAGGCAGCTGCGTTTTGCTAGTGAGGTGATTCCATCTGTAATGTGCTTTTATAGCCCAGGGTTTGCTTTTGCTAGTGTTTATAAAGTGCTTTGAATTAAATGGCACAGAAATGTCTATTATTCTAACATCTGTTCCTCCCTGAGAGCTTGTGTAACCCGGAGTAGCTGAACACGAACTCCATGGCCTGTGTCCCTGGGAAAGAGCAAAGAACTAGGAGGAGGTTGGTTCTGTTTCTGTGGTTCCACACTACTGTGTGTGTCATGGCTTCCCTTTTACATCAGCAGGGAAGGGCTCCACAAATTCTGTCAGTCTCTGGAAGCAGTAGATTTTGGACAATGTTGAAAGGTCTGGCGGGTGACCATGGGATATACTTGCAGGTGAAAGAAAGCTTTCAGCTGGCACCCTGAGCCTCTGTCATGCTGACAAGGACATGAAAAAAGTTTCAGGCTTTCTGCCATATCTTACCCTAAGCACAGGCAGTCCTTTTGATATTTATCCACGGTACTGCTTCTTGATCTGCTTTACTGTAGGAAACTTTTCCAAGATGTTTTTGCTTGCCACAGTTATTTCTATAAATCCCCTTTCCAAAGTTGTTATCTTGAAATGCAGTAAACTCTCCCAGCTCGAGAAGAAAATGGCTCTATTTTGTATCTTAAAAAGTACTGTGTACATTTGTGGTGCTATAAAATAATCAGCATGAATAACAGGGAAGCTCATTTGGGATATGGATTTTAAGCGTTACGTTCGGATTGCGTTGGGATGGGAAGAAGCTTTGCTGACTGCAGAGAAGTACCTGTCTGCTGTTGCTTACCTATAACAATCCTCGCTGTTGATCATGATGGTTTGCAGGAAGCCTCACTGTACATCACTCCCAGTTTGGAAGTATAGCTGGTTCAGATTGACTGGCAGCCTACATGTAAAACAGGCCCAGGGCTGGAACAGCAAAGCTGTTGCAGCTCAGGACTGAGCTGGATTGGCACTGAGGTGTGGGAAGCTCATTTAATGCAAGTTGTAGCTGGTGGTATCAGTGCTTCCCTTTCATGAGCATAGAGTTTAACTTTGCTGCCAGCCTGGCAACTTCCCACTGGGATAATGTAATGCAGCTGCAAGATTGTTTTGGCTCTGTGCTAACTCCTTCCCATGCCTTTTTTTAATAGTCTGTCTCCTGCCTTTCCCCATTCAGTCATAAAACCTTTCCTAACATTTGTTCTACTTTTAAGAGCCAGTAAGGGCATGGCAGTTGATAACAGAGCCAACACCCTTCCATAAAAATGCACTTTTCAGCAGTGAAATATGCTGCCTTTTGGGGAGTTTCAAGAGTTGATTCTGGGTGATGGAGTTTTGTTTTGGTTTGTTCTTTCTCTGCTAGCTATCCTTCGTATCAAAAGGTTGGGTAAGGTGCAGGTTGTGTGTTTCTGTGACTATTAAAAAACCGGTCTGAGACTTTTGAAATGGAATAATAATCTAGCTTGCTTGAGTCTTGGTCCATTTAAAGAGTTCTGAAAAGGTCTGAGACTCAGTCTTGGGAGACAAGGTTTTTTTGAGGTTCTTGGTCCTTCTTCAAAAATCAGGGCCCAGTTTGGCTCTTTGGAGACCTGGATGTGTGGTCACGGGTGCTTGGTTTGGCCTGGTTGTCACAGTTATTTTGTAGTAAAAGCAATTACTGATGTTGTAATTCTTGTATCAGTTATGGTTGAATGAGACCTGTAATTTTAATCATAACTAAAAGAGGCTGAATTTCTACTTCTTGCCCAGCTTTCCAGTTTTTACCTATCAGTAATGCAAAGAATGTGAGATTATAGTAAGCTTCCTCCTTCTTTCAGAGACTCAAAGCCAGCTTTTAAAATCAGAATAAAGCCTTCTTTCAAGGAAACGAGGAAGCCATCAAAATTAGGGTAAGGCAAAGGTAGCTAACTACACTCTGCCTTTGACTGCAACCTTCTTGTTCAGAACCTGTAACAAAAACTTCCAACACGTGCTTCCTGGTGTGATTATTTTCTTCTGGAATTTGACCTCTAAATGAAAATTACTGTTTTGATTTCTTGTGGGGAAACCACAAATGTGGAGGAGTGTAAACGATAGCAAATGTTAGTGTCTGGAGGAGCTGAAACAATAGACCAGGGTGAAAACTGCCCTCTTCTCCTGCTTAGTTAATTCCTTACTATTCAGTGGCACATAATGGGCTCAGGTAAAAATTTCTAGCAACCCAAATTGACCTCTGAGGGAAAGGCTTTTGTGTGTCTACCCTTTTTCTTAGCAAGTCCGCGATGATTTCAGCTCCAGTTACTGAGAGCCATTCCCCTCTACAGCCAACGTGGTAAATTGTTCCCATTCCTCTTCTAATGTTTTTTCTCCATCCTTGCCCTGACAAACCATTCTTGTAAAGGGAGATCTCTTTCTGCCGCTTTTGTCGATGCTATTGTGTTACAGATTGTTGAGGGTGCCTGTTCAAGACCTGCGATTAAGACTTGCAAAAGACCTGTGAGAATTTCCTTGTGTAGTTTTTTCCTAACTCATCCCAGGGGCTCACAGACAGGCATAAACCCTTAGGAGACAGAAATTAAATTTCTAAATAATTGTTTTTCTGTTTTCCAAAAAATACTCTGTGCCCTGCTGCTAGGAGCAGGCTCAGTGCCTCGGTGTCCTTAGGACTGACTAAATATTGGGGAATTCAGCTTTTGGTTTGTATTTTTTGAAAAGGGTTTGCTTCTGCTGTCTTGGCAAGGTGGAGTAGGAAAGCAGCAAGAGGTTATCAAAAAATGTGTATTGGAATTAACTGGTCAGCGTCTGGAGGGTGCCAGGGTGCAGTCACCAGCATGTAAAGGCAGACATCTGTGGGATGCTTTGGGTTCCAGAGATATTTTTATGAATGAAAGGTGCTTATGACAGGAATGCGTGCTGGAATAGGCAGTGCTAATGGAGAGTCTGTACAATCTCCTTATCTTCACCAGTAAATCTGCCCCTGAAGATAAATGTTTAATAACATTCCAATTTGGTTGTACTTGGTAAAAGTGATTGAACTAATGACCCGTAATCCAGCAGATCCATTTGCAGTGAATAGCACCAAGGGTTCAATCCCGTGCTGCTGATTTAGCAAGATGTCTGCTTTATTTACCACGTTTCACTGTTGCAGTGCTTGCTCAGCGATCAAACCAAATGATTTACCTGGCACTGGATGTTGTCCGTCTTTCAGCTGCAAATGGGCAACGATTTCTTTGTACGTATAAAAATTAACAAAAATCTCACATGCTCTCGGGAATCGGTAAATCTGAGTGTGAGAGGCAGAAATTTGAGTTTTGGGTTACAGTTTGGTCAGATCAGTGATGTGTGGCAGTAGCTGTGTACACAAACCTCTGGTGCACATACTTGTAAATAGGGACCTGAAATTTGCTCTGGTCAGTAAACACTTGTGCATTCAAATAACTTTTCCCTGCAAACATTGAAGAAAGGTGGAACTATGGCCAGAGTAAATTTGTGTCACACTTCAAACAAATACCTGTGGAATTCTTTCTATTTGGCAAATGAAGCTCTCCTAATCACTTCAGGGGGAATCTGTCTGCTTTAAGGAATGCCGTACCTTGACCTAAGACCCTCGCTAACACTTACGTAATGAGACCCACTGAACCACGTGGGACTACTCATGCACATGAGTAATTTTATGGACAACTCTGTGCAATATGCAGGTCCAGGACATGCAGGTTGTGACTGCAGTCAGCATTTGCTGATTGCCAAGTAACAGACTTGTGTATTAGGTTAGAGTGACAGTGACCCCAGTCATGTTTTCCTGCTGCTGCACTGCGGATGGTCTCCTCTTCCTTCTAACCTAACTCTCCTAGGGGACAGTTGCTTTCATAAATCCTGAAAAATCTTCCAGTTGCTATTTACTCACAAGTTCTTTTGGTAGATTGAAATGACTGGTCTGCATTCTAGGAACTTCCTGTAATAAAAAATAAATGTATAAATAAATAAACCCCAACCCCCTGCCCTTCTGTCGCTTAAGTATTTTCTTTGTTAGAAAGTTCTGCAGTTCGGAGTAATGATAATTGAACTGGGTGGAACTGTGTGGGGAGAGAAATAACTATTTTTTTTCGAGTACTTTTCTTAGAACCCTTTGCTTTTTCAAGCATTGCTCCCAAGTTTGAGATGTTTTATTGCCAACTCTTTACACAAGAAATGTGTTGAAGCAACTGGATCCTGATAGCTCATACTCTCAGGTTTTGCAGCCTTGCCAGTAACACCTTATTAAGGACTTGGACTGAACAGTGGCTGATAGGAATAATCTGTTACTAAAACATCTAGTAATCTGAGAGACTAAGTGAGGCTGCAGGGGCAGCAAAACAGTGAAAGCGAAAAGATTTCCTTCGCAGCCTGAGAATTCCGTCCCGCACTTCTGATGATAATGGTTGGTGTATCAGAAGGTTTGCAGCAAAACTGAGGCATATGCTTGATTTCAAAAGCTTCATTACATATATTTTTTTTCTCTTTTTATTGCAAGTGTGTAAAGCAAACTCAAGGCAAGGAAGGGAAGTAGCCTAAACAGACAGCAGTGATGTTCTGTCCCCTTTTTTATCCTCCACAGTAAATTAGACCAGTTTCCATCTTCTAACCCTTGTGTAAGATTGTGCTCACCTTCCAATGTAAGCATTCCTGTTTAAACATCTACCCTAACATCTGTTTTTTTGCCCACTATCCTAATTTCTCTCTCTGCTAAATTAGCTGGTCGCTGACCCACAAGTTTTGCTAGGAAAACCCTGGTTCCTTGGATGAGAGTCAGTGGCTGTTGTATCCCATGTCTTCAGGACTGCCTCTTATTCAAGTTCACTGAAAATTTCATGGTTTTACCTCTTTAATAGTGAATAGCTCTCCATAGCTGCCCAGAGTTTCAAGGAGGCAGTAGTGTAGCTTTTTAGTTCCAAACAGAACAATGTAGGTTTTTTCTTTATAATACAGAATTAAAATAACATCAATTATAATTTATTATAATTTTTTGTCTTTTCAAGTATCTATACCTTTTCTGCGATCTACTAACATGAATAAGAAATGCAAAATGATCATTTAAGAAGTCTGTTCTAATTATAAGCATATTTTTATCCATAAAAAGTACTGTTCTAGTCACCTTGAAATTTCCCTCCAGAGAATGGCTGCTAAAAATTTCATGTGCTTTTGCTCTAAAATACTGGAGGGCTCTGTAGCTGATTATCCTGTAACAACAAATATAAAGACTTTGCCTTCTATGTGATACAATGAGGAAATTCTTGATATTCTTGTAGACCGGTAGCATTAACATTTTTGCAGTAGGAGGGCAACTTGGTATCTGTGACCTGATGACTCTTCCTTGTTTTTAAAAAAGCCTTCATAAATCCCTTGTGAATCTCTTGGCTAGAATGGAAAAAAACCCTCACCACTTTTCTTTATTAGAATCTGTTTCTGAATACTTAAAAACTGTAAATAGAATTGGGAAAGCTTTCTTATTCCTACTTGGAAATAAATCTATGTTCAGACCATAACTAACCTGCAAACCAGTCGTTTTAAGCTGTTGGCTCTAGCTTAGTCTGTTATTCTGTGACAAATCTGTTACGATTTTCCCCCTCTCAATTGAAATATTGGCATGAATATTAATAGTTAACAGCACTGGTTTAGATGCAGTTTGATATAAAAGTCAGATTCCTTTTTACCTTCTCATCTATATAAATACTAAACCATAAACACATCATTACAAACAAAATCATTATCTTGGGGATGGACATCCTCCTATAGTTGACAGACATAGTGTCTGAAGGCAGAAAGTACTATTTGTGCACTCAACTGACAAGGTGGCATTCAAGATACTTTGGTGTTGGGACCATTGCAGGGAAGCTTTAATTTTTAAGGAGCTTTTCACTAATGGATATGTTCTTTCTTTTTCCGGTGTCTTTGAATCCTGCAGGAACTGAGCAGCTTCTTGTGGCAGAGTAAGAGTATGGAAAGTATTGAACAATTGACTGTGGTACCGTGTGGCCGAGATCCCTGGACAAGCACACAGGCAGGCAAGGTGTGAACACAGCAATGTCTCACCTCAGGGGACTGGGACGAGTGTGATATCTGGGCACAGAGAACCCGGGTCAGCCGGACTCTCCTCTGAAGCTCAGGTGAAAGAAGAGACCACAAAAGAGTTGTCTGCAGGGAACTCTGCTCCGATGAACAAAGAGCTCTGAACGCCAGGTGTGTGCCACAGACGTGCAGTGTCCTCTGGGGCGTTTGGGTGCTAGACTCTAATAAGGCCATCAGCGTAGTCAGAAGGGAATAATGCAAAGGGATTGTTAACAAATGGGTAGCTAACAGGACTAATTCACCACAGACAGTTAAATCATTTCAGTCCCACAAAGAGGTGAATGGGCTGGGGCAAATGTTGCTTAAGAAAAGTGCATTTCAAAGAGGAGCTGGTGATGAGGCTTCCAAAGGTCTCCCGAGGACCCCTTGAGAGAACTCCTCACCTTGCTGCACTGGTGGCAGTTTTACCGTTCAGTTCACTGGGAGCAGGATTTTGCCCTGGGAGATGAGATGAGAGAAATCTGCGTTCTGGTGAACAATCTCAGAGTGGAGCTTGGAGGTTTTTCTATGGTCTTTAGTTGCAGTGCCTATGGTAACTTGAAATGAAAGACATGTGTTGAGTTAGTGATAACTGCTAGAAGGAAAACCATTTCCAGCCTTTCCTTGCCCTCCAAAAATAATCGTCATCACTTAGATTTAAGAAATAAATAGTCTGATGAGAAAATAAGTGTTTAAATGCTACCTTATGTACTTTAGCTGTTCCTGTGCTTGCAGTGTTTAACTTCTGGTGAAAATATTTGTGGGGTTTTTAGATTTGTGCTCAAAAGGATTGACGGAGTGAGACAATTTGACCAGCGTGCTAAATTTGGAACCTGGAAAGAAAAAATATAATCAATGATGTCAATTGCTGATTGTAGAGTTCAATGGTACACACACTAAAGATTGTCCATTTTTCATTATTACTGGATTTTATGGCTTAATTCAGAAAGAGCATGATAAGCATTAGTTTTGTCTCTCAGAACAAAGACTTCTTCCTAGAAAAATCAGATAATGAAGAAAATATGTGCACTATACACAACTCTTAGAGTATTCCAGTCAGTTACTTGTATATTATTACGTTTTACCTCATTAGATATTCATCTTCAAGTTCTTGATTTGAAATTATTGTAGGAATGCTGATTTCCTTATTTGTTATTTATTGATATACCTAATATAGTTTTGGGGAAAGATCTGAAATGTAACTTAATATTTTCAAACATAAATTAACAAATTGAAAACATTCCAAAATTATGTAAATTATTTTCTTATTTAAATTCTGGGTTCTTGAAAACTTAATATACCTGGAGGGCTGTTTTGGCTCTTACAGAACCTATAGGAATAATACTTGTAACTGAAAATTAGTGAAACCTTGGGTTTTGTGGCTTGTGATTTTTGCAACACCTAAAACCTATTCTGTTGTCTCCAACAGTAAACACAGAGAAAAATTTAGAATACTTCCTTGTGCTGCTGAAGAGCATTCCTGCTGTGGAGTAAATACTTGATGTCTTTTGAGGAATAAGGGGAAATATTTTTATTATTAGTTTACATCATCCTGTACCTGTGAAAAAAGCCTCAAATTTAATAAACTTATAAGAAATTTCTGTTTACATAGTCCAGTGATGTTTTTAAATGAGATCTGGAAAAAAATCCATTAATTTTGCTTTCCTCTCTCTTTGGTCTTTGTTTTTGCCAGGTGTGCTGCTCCTGGAAGGAGGATGCTTTACCCAGCCACACTGTGACTACTCATGGGCGCATAAGACTTGAAAACGTGTAAGTTACAGTTTAATGCTATTTTTAAAGCTGTTTGTTAACAAGAGATGATTTTAAATCTTTTGGTTTTATTCTTGCCCTTCAGGGCATTAAGGGTCTAACCCAATTCCCACTGTACTCCGGAGCAGTTTTCTAGTTGGGATTACATCCCAGTAGTTTAGCAAGGTACACCCTGTTATTGTTTATTGCTGTGGTTCAAAAATATTTGAGTGGTTGTAGGATCTAGACTTCTATTTCCAGACACCTGACAAAGATCTCTCTTTTTCTGATAGTCTCAATCAACATCCTGCAGCACTAATACTGTCTGCAAAGTAACGTTTATGCTTCATAGTTTTACCAAAGGTCGGACATCTTCAGCTTTAATAGTGGTTCAAAATGGTTTAAATGCTGGCAGAGGTATTACTTTGGCAAATAACTCTCCTTGAAACCTTAATTTTAGAAGAAATGGCTAATGCAGTTTGCATTCACGTGTTTTTAAAGTGTCATACAAGGGATGTTTCTTACCAAAGGGGACACTTTTAACTGTGCTAGAATTTTTTCTCCTGTTCACTGAAGAGAATTGTCTGAAAGCTTACATAGTCTCTTCCTAAAATAAATGTGTTTCACAGGTGTTCTGTTAAAATAAGTATTGCTGGGAGCTTTCTAGGTTTTTTCCTTGCTATTTTTAAGCTACATTCATAAAGCTTGATCTTTTTTGTAATCCAGTTTTAAGTTGGAAATATCATTTAGCAGCAAAAATGTTTGTATTTTGATCTGAATGAGTTCCTTCCCCTGAACACAATTGCAACATTTGTTCTCATCCTGTGCAGCCTAGAGGAGGCTGGTCACGTGCTGACAGATTTGGTCAAGGAGGCTCTCAGTGTTTCTGACTGTTCCCCTTCACGCACCTGATTTCTTCTATGCAACACGTATGAACTGAGGTGCTCTCTCATGCTTAGAGCCAGAAGAGCATCTCTGCTCTCACTTTGGATTCCTTTAAAGACTTTAAAGGATGCTTCATTTTATTCAGAACCCTGCCCTGTAATGAACTGGTTTGTAGCTCATAGAATGCCCTCCTGTCGAATATTGAAGATGTACAGTTGTTCTTTGCTCCTGAAACCCACTGCAAGAGGCTACAGGAGGGTAATTATTTGTGAGGATTTAGCTGTTTGCAGATGAAGGTTCAGTTGTCTTTGGCAGGACCCAAGGAAACCAATATTCACTCACTTTGACCCCAGGTCTTCTCCATGTGTAGTCAGGCCTTGAGAGCAAGATTGACTGAGAGGCCAAAAGCTCAAGTTCAGGCTGCAGGGGCACAAGTGTTTCCCTTATGTATACAATAAGAAAAAATAGGCAAACTGATCTATACCCAGGTAATGTAGAGGAATGTCCAGAAATCTCATATGAGTTGTGAAAACCTTGACTACCACTGAGTGTAGAATTTTGTTTGCCACAGCAAATTGGTAAAAGGACTTGTAAGAAACTTAGTTAAAATAGCCTTTTTGGCTTCCAGCTTTACACATTGCCCAGGAAAATAACAAAGAACAGCTTGTTACACTGCACCATTCCCCCTATCCCCACTGAGTTTTTCCCTGTGTCATTTGTGGGTGGAATATGAACTGTGTGTGTAACTGGAGGCGTAATTTGACCTTTGAGACCTTTGCCACCGCAAATGATACAGGAAAAATGAAAGTCCCAGTTGATGTTCATGTACCAGATCAAGTATCTGATCAAGTCTGAAAAACTCACAGAGAAAATGTTTCTTTGCTGGCTACTGGCTTCACTATGTGAACTGCCCTGGCTTGTCTCTTAAAACTCAGAGCAAATCCTTTTACCAATAAAAAGAGGCACCACAGAATGTGTCAGTGCAGTGATAGGACAGTGCAAAATATCAGGAAAGGAAAGAAGTGGGGAGAGTATTTTTTACCTTTTTTTCCAATGTTGTCTTATAGATCAACCAGGAATTGATTGTTATCCTGTAGGGCTGGGCTGCTTCACCTCTGCCTGCTTGTCTGCAGCTTCTGAGGGTAGAGCTGAAGTGCAGCAACAGTTTGAAGATGCCCTGGCTTTTGCAAAGGGCACTGAGAGGAGGAATTGAAGGGCTGGGGAGTTTGTGACATGTGCCATCCCTGTGTCCTGGGTGGCTCCAGAATGCTCCGTGCAGGCTGAACTGCAGTTTACATGGCTGTCACAGCCACAGTGGGCTTTGAACTCCTCTGGCCCACATGTCTAAGGATGCAGATACATGTTTCTGCTGTCATCTTCCCCTTAGAGCTTCCCAATGCCAAACTTGGCTGCACCAGTGATCACTGGCTGTGCTGTGTGTCATTGAATCCTAACATGCTTCCCACTTACTCCTAACAGCAAAATTTCTTGGAGGCACAAGTCATATCTGCCGTTCTTGTTTGCATTTCTCACTCTTGGTCATTATTTTGTGTGTGATGACTCTTACTGGAAAAAAAGACCTGCTCCTTTCCCATAATGTAGCCTGCAATTTAGTTTTTTTGGAGATTGCAGTACTTGTCTGTGGGAAGATGATTCACATTGGCTGGCTGAGGTGCATAGCAGAAATACCTGAGCAGATTACAAACCAGCTGCCTCTTCCTCTGAGACTCTCTGCGGGGGAAAGGAACACATGGTTTACAGTTGGCAAATTCTGAGGCAGCTTTGCTGCTCATTAACATCCAGTATCACCAATCCCTCCGTGGCAGTGCCCTGAGCTTTCCTGTTGTTGGGGACAAGGGAGCTTGCTGTGCAGACCTTAGCAGCAGTGTCTGAATGAGCAGAAGGGATTCAGTCTTGGTGAGGAGAACACTGGCTGAATCCTGTACTGCAGTTTTTTAAGACTGACTGGAACTGGAACACTACCTATGTAAAACAAAAGCAGTCTTTGCATTGTTTGTGTTTACGTTCATCTGGGTTGAAGCTGAATAGAACAGGAACGTCTGAGTTACAGACTCTGATAATGAAAAGCTGCTTCCCCATCAGAAACCACAACGAAGCTGCCTAGTGAAGTGCTTTTACAAACTCTTGAAAACATAAAACCAAGCAGTGTTAGCAACCTGAATCATCAAAGCAGAAACATTTCTTAGAGAGAGGATTCTCACATTCTTACAGGCACTTAAAATAATTGTTTACATTATGATCTTGTAATTCAGAGAACGATGAGGCTGAAAAGGGGGTTCATGACCTGTAGCATAGAAGTGAATCTGGTTTGATAGGAATTTTCAAATGTAGTGGTTGTTTTCCTTTAGCTTTGGATTTTGGTCTTGTTCAGTGTTCAGGAATGACCACCAAAATGCATCACTACTTGCTGTGTGCAGAATACTTTCTGTGATGTGCAGAAGTGCAACTTCTGAAAATTAAAATAAATATGCAAGTGAAAACTGATCTACAAAATAAAATATTTTATTTGGATTTTCCATGTACTTCTGCCACTTTTCTAAACTTCCTGAGTAGAGGTGTATTTCTTTATTCCCTCTGGTACATGAGCAGCTTCTGAGGTGGGTACTGACCCCAGCTTTTGGGGGTGAGCCTTGCCTGGAACGCAAAGCTGCCAATTGACAAGAGGATGTATTTTACAAGCATGTAACAGAACACCTGCCTGCTGCACTGAGCGTGATGGCTTTGCTGCCTAGATTTTTCTTATGGAAAAATCTTTGGAGTTTAGTTCTACCTCTGATATTTTTCCGCTGTTGTTTTTTCCCTCTCAGTGAGGTAGTCACTTTATTACCAAGATATGCCAAGCCTACACATTGAGTATTAGATGTGCAATCGACTCTGGGCCAGTTTTACATAGTTTGCAGTGAATGTGGCAGCTTTTACCAGCTCTGCTTTCATCTGTTATGTGGATGAAAGCCCTGCTGGCTTGCAGACTTCCTGCTTCCCTGCAGCACTCTTCCTTCCACACCCAAAGTGCCAGGTATTTTACCTGGTATGTGACAACCTGTAGCAATGCACCAGTTTACAGGCTCAGTGTGCACAGGGTGCAGTTTGATCTGTCCACCAGGCAGGTCTGGGCATTTGGGACACTGAGCTGAAGCTGGGGACTGGGATGCTCTTGCTTTGTGCACTGGAAAGAGGGAAAAGCCCAAACCCATGGCTAGATGTCCTATATTACTGTGCTGATGAGAATATTGGAATATAAAAAAATGTGTGTATATAAAGGAATTATAATCCTCTTGATTTTCCTGCTTTTTCATTAGCATCTGGCCCACAAGAACTTACAGAAATAAATCCCCACCCTGTTTTCCTCTGCACACAAGTAAAAAACAAAAACAGTTCCTAAAGGTCCCAGGACTCCTTCTAAAAATATCCCACTGGTCTTGATAGCTTAAACAAAAGAAGTAATTATAGATTCCTTTCACAAGACAAACATACAGCAGTGACTTCACTTTTTGCTCTTCCTGGAGAGCACCGTGTGTGTGATCCCTTTAGGAACAGCCTTGGGAGTACTGTCAGGAAGGACATCTCTGCTGCTGGGGGCTCTGACACCTGCCCTGTTCTCCTGGCACGCTGGATCTTTCTTTACAGCTGTAGGTGTAAAGTAGGAAACCTAAGGCTGGAGTGTTGTTTTGGGTTTATAGCTCATCATCTTCAGCAGAAAGGGCACGGCAGGGAAAATAATGAAATTCTGCATAAAATGGGTATGCTTCTAAACAGGAAAAACAAAACCCAATAATCCAAAGAAATTGGATTGGTATTGGGATTTTCACACAGGTGGTCTCTATCCATAGCTCAATCTGTATTTTTGCAGGCATTTGCAGGCAGTGGTTTTTCTTTTACAATTACTGTTCTGAAAACATGAGCAACTGTAGTAACTTAAAGGAAATTCAAATAGTGTTTGTTAAACAAATGTAAAAATTGTGGCTATTACTGCAAAACTTAAGTCAAAGATCTACTACTGGATTTATAGGGAAGGTAGAAAGGTATTTTTATAGTATCCTTTAGAAAAAAATGATAATAGACACCATGCTTTTCCTTTGCTCTCGGAAATAACTCTTCTGTCTTATATTCCACTGGGTAACGGGTGCTGTAGAGTACGGAATTTTTAATACTGATCACTAGCTTATACAAAACAATTTCTGCCTTACTGACCGTAATCCTTGTGAAGTATTAGGTGCACAACCACACTTTCTGTTCTTATATGGATATTCTGACTTAGGGCATCATTTCCAGAAATTACTTATTTGCTATAGAAAAAGTTTTATTGAGAAAGCATTAATTAATAGGATTCTTTGCTTAACTTGAAAACCTTTTTCTAGAAAATTGTCATGCTTTTCAGTCACACAAATAGCTGCATAGCAGCACAAACACACTTGAGATAGCCTGAAATGAGTTAACTTGAATGCTGTAAATAGTTTTGTGTATGATTTATCTTTCCTGAAAGCTATAAACTGTGTAATCA
This sequence comes from Empidonax traillii, assembly GCF_003031625.1. NCBI lineage: Eukaryota > Metazoa > Chordata > Aves > Passeriformes > Tyrannidae > Empidonax > Empidonax traillii. Next base: position 609,538 of record NW_020955258.1, on the reverse strand, counting down.
TGATGCTGAGGGATGCTGTGCCAATCAGTAGGGCACATACAGAGCACTAGGAAAGGGAGCACTTGCTCTGCTGGCTTGGTTCTTGATTAGTTTGTGCATTCTCTCTACTGAACCTTCCCCCGAAGCCTTTGGTACAGCACAGTGTTAAAAGAATGTGCAATGCCCCCCACATCTCATCAGAAATGGCCAGTTTAACAAATCTCTGAGATCACTGTATTTACATGAAGTCTTATTTTTTAAGTGTTTTCAAAGGTCTTGAGCCTTCTAAAGTGTTGGTATCGACTAATGCTGCTGCAGAGACAGTAATCAAACTTTGCTGTCATCTGAACAGTGCAAAATATAGATGCAGAGCACAGTTCAGACAAATTAAATTGAAAGTTTGGACTATCTGATGTGCTTGTAGTCAGGTGCCATTTGCTGAGGGATGAGGTTTGGTGGTGGGCAGCCCCAAACTCATTAGATATATTACTGAAAATAAATCAGTCTGACTGACATTAGGTACAGGCAGTGTTTCTCTCTGTAGGCTGATCGGCCTTTCTTGCAGTGGCCCTTCATGCCAGCATTCATCCTTCCTTCTGCCTTCCTCTCCTCCAGAGCAAAGCCTCTGTTGCCTGTTGGGGCTGGGCTGAAGGTACCTGGATGTGTGCCTGGACAGCCTCCAATGGCCATCTGGTGCTGCTCAGCTCTACAGTCTGGCCCAGAAAGGAGATCGTGCAGGGAAGGGGCCGCCACATGGCCTCGGGTAAATGAAATGGAGATACTAGGCAGTGTTTTTGTGATTCACTCCCTTAACCAGTTTCTTGGAAAAAACAGTTTTCAAATGGCTGTGTTGCTGATATCCTTTTGTATTATTTTATATTTTTTTGAGGAGACTGTACTTCTGAGGCAAATCCGAATGCACAGTAGCTCTGAGCGGCATCTTTAAATCTTTTTTGATATCAGGAATCTGACCGATACAATTGAGTTGTGCACCCTCATGCAATGTTGAACTGGCAATTACCGACTAGAGTAGCTCACCGAGCTGGAGTCAAAAAAGGAGCACGTGCTAATAATTTGTTTTATAATTTCTAATCTTAGAAACTAGGAGGAATTGTGTGTGTTGCATATGTGACACAGTGTGACTCTGCCTATTTCACTGCACGGTGGGCTTCTCCACATGCTTTTCCTCTTCTCCCTCAACTACTTTTGGTTATTAGGTAGTAACAGATATTTTACTCAAATCAGTGTCTATTAATGGAACTGAAGTTTCTTTCATGCTTTTCTTTCAAGTTGATCAGGAATTGTATGTGTGTGGAATCCAGCCCTAAATTAATAAGGATAGTGCCTCTGATGTTGTTCCTAGATGTGCATCTGCGGTTATTGTGAGGAGATGAAAACCCGCTTAGTCTGCTGGATTTGTAAGGGACAGTGTAAATTCATTGACTACGCTGAAGATTGTGATAACCTCTGTCATGTTTTCTGGACTTTCCTCTTCTAATATGTCAAAATGTTTTAAAAAGCAGCTATGGGCTTTCTTTTCCTTGATCTTGCACTTTTTCTGGGAGCAGACGTCATTAGCCAGATGGAAACTACTCCTCTCAAGTGAGAAGTCTGCTTGAGCAGCCAGGCAGATGAGGATGGTAGTCATGACACAGGGAAGGAAAAGCAGAAGCAAAACCTGAAATATAATGGTCTATGTTACAGCTGGAGACAGATCAACTGGCCCCTAATGGCCCTCTCTGGTTCTAATACTGTGAAAGCACAGGTAGGAGGAGTGGGGTAACTGAGGAGGGAGGCCAAGAGAAAAAAGGGAAAAGCAGGATTGCAGCATACATGGAAAAACTCTCTTGCTCTGTTTCCAGTTTGCAAACTCCTGATTTTGGAGGTTTTTTGTATGACATCTGTGGTTCAAGTGTTACAGTAGTGCCAGGTATATCTGGAACAGTTATTCTTTTCAAGCAAGTGACAAGAGGAATAGTTGCCAAATTTTGCATTTTAAAGGGAAAAAACATTTAAGCATTAAACAGTGATTGTTGAGAAAAAGCTTCAAACCAAGCTTTCCCTAGGTGTTTCTATTTTCTTATTCAAAAAACAAGTAAAAAGCCCTATGACACCTCAAGTAATGTATCCTGAAACTGTCAAGCTATCCATGTGAAACTCAGCTTAAACCTAAAGAGGCTTGTTTAAAAAAAAAGGAAAAAAATGCCTCCACCAAAGTCCAGAAATAATACTGCCAGATGCTGAACTCAACTGATGAGCCTATTTACCTGGAGAAGAAGGAGGAGTAGAGATGCAACTGTGGAACTGTTTAAGTTGGAAAAGACCTTCGAGATCATCAAGTACAACCATTACCCCAGCATTCCAAAATCCACCACTAAACCAGGTCCCTAAGTTGCCACAAGAACACTTCTAAGTACTTCCAGGGATGACGACTCCACCACTTTCCTGGGCAGCCTCTTTTGACGCTTGACAACCCTTTCTGTGAAGAATTTTTTCCAAATATCCAATCTACATCTCCCCTGGCACAACTTGAGACTGTTTCCTCTTGTCCTATCCCTTGTGACTCAGAGGACTGGCTCCGTGTCTCCTGTGTTCTGGACTGGTGATAATAAATTTTTTTGTTGTGAAAGGAGCAGATGACCAAACTGCTTTAAAACTTGTTCTGGTTTTTGAGGGAGCAAAGGTATTTTCCTGCCCTTCTTCTTTCGTACTGTGTCAGTGTTGCTGGCAATGAAAGACATGGCTATTGCTTGATTAATGTGTGTGGAAAAATGGACAAGTGTGCAGTGTACCTGCTAGAGGTCCTGCTTATCTCAGGTGTTCTCTTTCTCTGCTCTGCCCAAGCTGAGAAACCTGCCTTCATAACATTTTCTTTGTAGCCTTGGCAGCCCAGATTCCAAATCTGATCTTTCTTCTGGCAGTGTGTGATGTTGGGAACTCACCGTGGGAGGGCCACATGCAATCTTCAGAGTTCTGTGATGTGCCCTGTGGGGCCCTGTCTTTTTTATGAAGAGATATGGCCCTCAGAGACTACGGGTCCCAGCAAGCAGTGCTTCATTTTGATCTGATAAGCAAATGCTCAAATCTGATGTGCCTTGCATGTCAGGGCGTGCTAGGTACGTGAGCCACACCTCGGCATTTGAGATAAAGGTGGCTGCAGACTGCTCCAACCATCACAAGGTAGGTGCAGCTTTGGCCAGAAGCTAATCTTTTTTTTTTCCTTTTTCTCTGCCCCTCAATTCAAAGAACTGTCTTTTTGTCTCTTATCCAGCATTGCAATGGCATTCTGGTACATGGCATGATCGACAATCATGGTGAATATGCTCTTGGTTTCCAGGTTCTCCCAGGTGCTTCTTTTACCTCCTCTGTGACTGCTGCCCTCATACGCTGTTCAGGAGTGAGCAAAACTTTTGGAAGTGGCTGATTGCTTCAAGAAAGGGTGTTGTTGCAAGACATCTAAGCCCAGTTTTTACTTGCCAAAGAGGCCTGGCTCATTCAGACAAGCTTTGGATAAGCAGTCTGAAATTTGGGGTGGTTTATCTGATAGGATTTTTTTAAAGTTTGTCCAATATGGGAAGAGACTCTACCTTACTTTGACATGGACAGCTGAGGAAGGAGCTTTGACACACCTTTAGACATGTGCAGTTTAAGACACTTGTTCTGAAATACCTTCAGATTAAGAGTTCAAAAGCTGACTCTGCTTGGACACAGTTCAGGATTGGAGCAATCCCTGTCTCCCAGTCTTAGGCTAGATCCTTTACAAGATGTTTGCATGTAGCTTACTTCCCTCTCTAATACTGTTCTTCAGCTGGGTCTGCATCTGAACAAGCGAAGGCATGATCAGAAGTTCCTTTGGAGTTTCAGTGTATCTCAGATGTTTCTTAGGAAGTGTGTAAACCCTGGGTGACTCTTCTGAGGTTGTAGGTAACTTCAGTTTCTGGTATCAGTTGTAAAATACAAAGCCAAGGTGTCAAGTGCCCTGCACTATCTGTCATCTTTATTTCTTACTTTGTAGTGTTGTTCAAAGAAAGTTCAGTTGAGTGAAGAGCTTTTTTTTATATTCTTTTAAAATCCAAATAAATATTGCTTACCACCACAGGAGTGGCAGTATCAGGTTGGCCAAGAGACCTGTTTGTCCCATAATTCCGTCTCAGTCCATGATCAATAACGGACTTAAAGGAAAAGAACAAAAATGACATCATATGTGAGAAAAGAGCCTCTCATTGGATTGCTTTCTTGCTTAGGAACTTGAACTTCCTAAGTTACCAGTTGCTTCTGGATCATATTACACAGAAGTTCCTGCCAACATATTCTCTGTCATCCTACATCCTATATTTGCACTTTTGCACATTAAACAACAACAAAAGAAGTGGTTACCACTTGGGTTTAGTTCTTTTTGCAGCTGTATAGTACAGGTAGTACATGAAAAGCTGCGTGAAGACAAATCAGATGCTGTTACTCCTTCCTGCTTGGCGTTTTTTATATTTTGGAATTTGGAGATAATTCTCAAGGCTGCAGTTACACACATAAAGAGAAGCAGTTAATGAGTAAGTACGCGGTCATCAGTGGATAAAGATACCTATCAAACTCTTAGCACCAGAAACATAAAACGTTTCTGGCCCAATCCAAGATCTGAAGAATTTCCACTGGTTCCTGAGGGCTGCCTTCTTAGCCTACATAATATGAATTCTTCTCTGTATTCTTTTTCTCTTCCCCCCCCCCTTTTTTCCCCTCCCCTTTTCCTTTCTAAGCATAGTTATATTATTTGATTTAATTCCCTTCTTTAGCACTGTTCTCTGTGGAAACAGCTTTATGGAGAGGAGTGACACCATAGTATGGTAGGAACAGCCTATTGGGTAAAGGTAAGATAAAAAAGATTGACCCGGCCTTTTAAGGGAATAGCCAGCTATTGAAACCTGTGTTTTTCCAGAGGAATACTGCAGTAAGGGAAGTGAAAAAGTCTCTGATACAGACTTTGAGAAGTCTCGCCAGTCCTCTGTTCTTACTATAGGGCATACTTCTTTTGCTGCCACTGAAAGGCATATTGTTTGGTTGATTTTTGATCAGAGCAAGTTTTAATGAATTTATACCTGTAAGTAAACGTATCAAACTGCTGCACTGGCAAATCTACCATGGGATTTCTATCCAAGCCCCATTTTATTCTGACTTACTGGCAGACATGAGTCTGTTCCCCTAGGGCACTTCAACTGTGCTGTCTTTTCTACTTCTGGATATCCTCTTGCTCTCCCTGACTCCACCTCAAATACGTCTGCATCGTAGGACCTGGTTTTCCTGCAGTTGTCCCCTGGTGCAATTACAGCATGATTGAAATATGCAGCACGGCTGGGACCTTGATCATGTTCTAACAAGAATATAGCCTCAGACATACAGCCCGGTTACAGCCTCCTAACGATGTCACAGAACAACCCTGCTTGTCTTGTAGCGTGGGGTGGGGCTTTATGTGCTTTTCCTTGGCATATTTCTAGTCACACCACTTGCAATTGTTGCATTTTAAATGCCATCATCCCAGGTGCCTAGATCAGCCCCAGGGATGAACCTACAATTACCCCTACACAGCTTTTCCAGCACTTTGCTGCTGTCTGCATCTCTAAAGGAGTAGTAGTATGCACTTTTTTGTTTCCTCTCATTTTCAAAACGTTAAGTACTTGCAGAGTTATAATTGATTCCAAAAAAAGTGCATACAGTTATTTGTTGTGTGTTTTAATTGAGACCCCAAGCTCGAGGCCTATCTCTAACTATTGTTTTTCAAGAAGAACCTTTTCCTTAAAACCAGACGGTTCACTAACTAAACACTCATAATTTCTTAATTTGTTCACTTTTGGCCCCTTCCTGGTGAGTGTCCAATACTGTCCACTGTCAGAGACAAGATCCTGGATCAGATGAATCACTGGTTTTCCTCAGTTGTGCACCTTTTATGTGTCATGCTTAAGTTATGACCCCTGAGACCATTTTATAAGCTATTCCAACTACAGAAGCATTAAAGCCCCCCAAAATCCCCTGACCTTTCTGTGTTGCTCCATTACCACATCTTGTTCCAAGTCTGTGGCAGGTGGGATAAGAGGAAAAAAGCTGTTTGCATGAAGTCCTTTAATGTCCTGGCTCTTTGCATATCCTTGTTTAGCTATGAAAGAATGGGAGAGGGCCCAAAGAAGAGTGGCAGATAAAACAGATCAGTGCCTCCAGCTGGGAGACTCATGGAAAAAGTTCCTTGCACTCCAGATGCCCCTGTGGGGGAGGAATGTTTCTTCATAAGACTTCTAAATGTGCTGCATTGCAACAGCGCTTCCTTCCTGGGGAGCACTGCCACACACAGCCACGGGGTCCTGTGTGCTCCGAGATTCCCTGTGCCCTGTCCTCACAGCTGCCAGTGGGAGCACTGAGCCTCAAATCAAGGCTTCCTTGTGTGCCCCATGTTTATGGGCCTTGTCATTCTTCGGGAATCCATCGAGTTCAGGACAATGCCTGCTATGTGGCATGCAAAAAAATATGCATATTTCTTATGATTGTAGGGCTTCTTTCTTTCAGGGAAATAGCTTCCATAGAAAGTGGAATGGGATTTCTTACTCAGAAGATGACAGATGTTGATAGGGATGTTCTTAACAAACAGTGGGTTTGTTTAGAGTTTCAAGTGCCTTGGATTTGCTATAGAGTTCTGCTCGTTCCTGTGCCTGTGCTCTGCCATAGCAGCCTTTGTGACCTGGAGACCTTTCAGCCGTGTGCTCCAGGGAACAAGAGAAGGAAATCTTTCATG
>NW_020955258.1:528442-602684 GCF_003031625.1 Empidonax traillii | reverse complement strand
TCAGTCTGAGTTCTATTCACATGTTTGTTTCTTGGCTGGGATGTTTTTTAGCTGGTTTAGTGAGCTGAATCAGCTCTTCCAGGAATGAAATGAATACCACAGCAGGCACAAAGGGAGTACGAGTGTATGACTGGAGTTGGAAAGAGAGGAAATAAGTTGTAAGTTTTTCTATCCTTTGTTTCTAGCTAGATGCTTAAATATATAACCTTTTTTCCTTTTCTTTTCTTTTTTTTTTTTTTGACATATTTTGTTTCCACCTAATTTACCATTTAGCCAAGGAATTGTGCTTAGCCTCAAGAGGGCTTTGACAGCACTTTCACTGACTTCGCCGTAATAGATCCTTTAAAAGGTGACACTTTAATAGGTGTATTTATGCGTGATATTTTTCTTCTGTGAGATGTCTATAACTGTTTTCAGACTATTGTATGTAAACAGGCACATTATTCAAGTCTTAGTCGATAATACAGATACAATGCTACTTGGCAAAATAATCCTACAGTTTTGAGAAACATTTTAAGACAACAGCATCATAAACTTCACTTATGTTCTCTGCATCATCTCAGCACGGTCAGACAGCACCAACCATTTTATTTTCTTTTTAAGACTTTGGATGTTTGTAGTCTCTAAGCACCTTCCAGTGTATGCTGAGCAATGTGACCGACATCCATTTGGCGCTGATGCCAGAGTTATGTGCTTGCACAATTTGTGCTGTAACACAGAATCCATCGTGCCCATTTAGTACCATACCTGGGGGTGTCTGAGGGCACTCAGAGCTTTGGGACAGGAACTGGCTGAGAGACAGCAAAGTGGAGTAGTGAACAATGAGTACCTGGAGACTCCTGAACAGGAGGAAGTTTGGCTCCAGGCAGTGTCCTTTGCAGCCCCCAGTCTCCACTCTCTTGATAATGCCCAAATAGTTAATTGGGGTCTACTTCTACTCTTGCCTGGTATTTCTTGGCTTCCATAGTTTTCTATAAGCTTTTCTCCGTCCTCAGGCCCATTTAGGAACAGATAACAACATTCTGTCCTTCAAGAAAGAATTTTGAGAGGTCCAAAGCAAGAGAGCAGCATCTGTTGGAGATCAGCACAAGTCTAGTTTTTTGGATGGAAATATTGTGGGTTTACATCCCTGTTCAACCCTGAGAGCTAAGATGCCTTGTTAGATAGCAGGTTGTGGGTTTGGCTGCAAGAATCTCTATCCATCCTGATGCATCCAGTGACAAGGGAATGCTGGTTTATGAAATCAGTTGATGTGGCTGACTGAGCAGCCTGTGCTCAAGGACAGCAGTGGAGATTTGACTCCTGTGCAGTGCGTGGAAAGCTCCTTGTTTACCCCTTAATGTGCATGGGCAGGTTAAGTTATAACCTAACTGAGAATTCATACAATATTGTAGGAAGTGGCGATTTGCTTCAGCAATTTTGTTTTTCTTTAAGGTAGTGACCAGTGCTTTGGAATTTCAAACTGTGTGTCCTGAAGAAGGCATAGAAACATAATTTGAATGCAAACTGTATTAAGTGCTCACATCCTGTATCCTAGCAGGAATTTCACCAAACAGGGAAGGTATTCATTGAACTAGGAGCAAAGCAAAGTCAAGTTGAGAAGGAAATTACTATGGAAATGAGTTTTCAAAGCCTGAGGCAGATGGAGGGAAAGGCACATTGTACCGGGAATTTTCCTCCTGCTCCCTCACTTATATGGCCTTTCCATTACTTCAGCTGCAGCATATGAGAAATCCTTGGCTTGGAGGACAGTCTGAATTTCAGCAGCTGTGTGCTATTGCTGCAGACCGGCTTCCTTGTTGAGGGACATGAAAGCCAGACTTAGCTGGGACTGTGACATCTGCCTGTTTAGGAACAGCCTTGCTTGGGGCACACCAGAGGTCCCTTCAGTCCAGCACTTTGTCTCTCTGTGGTCAGTACTGGATGCTGAGGGGAGAAAGAGAAATATGTTAACTACTTTCCTGCTATCCACTTGCAGTGCTTGGAAAGGAGCAGCTCAGTGGGTCTGTAGGTTTAGTAGTCCCTCATTTACTTTTATTCCCCATAGATTTGCCAGGTGTGTTTTTTAATTGTGGATTTCAAGGATCCATAACTTGTGGCAGTGAGTTCCAAGGTAACCTGCACGGTGTTAAGAAACCTCTCCCAGCCGCCTACTGATAATGTATAAAGCCCCCACCACTTCCATGTTTTAGAGAAGTGCCAAATAAACATCCTATTAATTTCCTTCATGCAATTTATGATTAGATCATGAATAATAGATTATGACTCTGATAATATGTTCAGCTTAAAGACTTTTGAGCAATATGCAAGTGGATTTGATGGCTTAGTGCATTGCAGAAAGATGGTGCATGAAAAAGGTGATTTTTTCAGAAACAGCAGACAGGTGTCTCCTCATAAATTCTGGAATATTCCTGAGGCAGTAATGAATTCCTGATACATGCTGGAATTGATTGACTGCAGGTAAAGAGATATACAGCTTAGGGCAGGAGAGCAGAAAATGTTACTTGTGTTGGTAACAATCAATGAGAAATGATTGTGTGGGAGAGGAAAACATGTTTACACATTGTTTGGGAACTTTGAAGGGCTCAGTCCATTCCAGTCCCTCAGACATTAAACGGGAGTAAACTGTTTTATTTTGTTGTAAAAAAATATGAAGGAACAAAAAATAAAAACATAAAAAGGCCATGATTTTGTTAAACAATATAAAAAAGTGTTTAACATACAATACTTTGTTTAACAATATTTCAAACAGCTTTTTCATTAATATACTTGTTTTCATTCAAAACTCTTTGTTACAACTGTTCTGATCACTCCCAGTAGAAATGTGAGTATCTGTTGCAGAGTTGCTCATGCTCAGCTTTGTCAGTGGAGAAGAAATGACAATGTGTACAGGTTGACAAGCTTAAAAACAAAACTGGTTTAGACACTGAACTGGGGAAAATAGTTCTGGGGGGAGGCTATCTCCAAAAAAAAATACTGTCTGAGTAGTCTGGAAGTTTATTATCCAAGCTTCGTGGCTATCTGCTATTGCTTTAAGAGACAAAATTTATATGCCACATCTTGGGAACACAGATTTGTTCAGAATAGAAATTCTTCTGTCTTTATATGGAACCAAGAGCTTATGAATTGGAAAGTCAGAAATTTGCGTCCCCTTCCTGTATAACGTGTAATAAAATTAATAACTTACCAGGCTCAGTTATGCAGTGCTATCACTTTGTACATTGATATTAAGAGTAGTCTGAGGTCTGATTACACTCCTGTTTGCTGGTATCTGTTCACTGATTTGAATGGAAGTTGGTTTGGACTCCAAATCCTATGAATCCTGCTACTTGAGAAGAATGTTTACTTTATTTTCTTTCTACTCAGCCAGGAAGGAATGTGTGCATGAATATTCATTTTCCTCTTTCAATTCCCTCTATGTAATGAAATAGAGTTTTTTTCACACTCCCCCCCAATATCTGTAGAAATATCTGCATTATTCTTAAGCAGGAAAATAATGTCTTACAGAAGGCCATTGTAATTACCTTTTAAGTGCCACTGACCTGTAAAGTTGAGCCTGTCTATTGTACCAAGATCAAGAGAGTCTGAAGAGGTACCTCCTGGAGAAATATCCTGGGCAAATTTGTTGGCCTATCTGGTTATCAGGTTTGTTTAGGAATCAGGAGTGGGTGCCACAGTGTTGCTTTGTGATGCTTCTGCAGCAATAATGTACGTGGGAGGACTTCAGAGTCAGCCTCAGTCCCGTTTCCCTGCTACCCACGGGTTACAGGCTCTAATCCATAACTCAGAGGGTGCTCATGAAGCTGCCTCCAGGTAAGCAGCTAAGCCAGTAAGATCCTGAGAACTATGACTGAGGGCAGTTTCCTTTTTAGTCTGCTCTGATTTTAGCCGTCTCCTCTGTCTCTGGCCCTCGTCCCAGGCCCTGCCTGTGCACAGTGTGTTGCCAACAATCTGAACGACTCACAGTGCTGTGCAATGCAGGAACTGAAAATGAGTTAATGAGGTCTTGGTTCCTTATCTCAAGTACTCTGCAATGTATCAGACTTGTTCCCTGATTGGGGTGAATGTCTGTGCTGTCACTCCTGTGGCTCATGAAGGACTAACCTGGGAAGACCTATTGCTCTTCATGGGCTGGGAAGCTCTGGGTTCCTTACATCCCAGTGAGCAGGTGTGGAAAGGACAGAAAGGACGTGAATGGAAAATCAAATACTCTCCTAGAAGACAAATGAACAGTATAGGAGCTCTGAAGAGTACTCATTTGCATAAACTGCAAATTCTGTAAAAGTATAATCCTGTCTGGCAATTAGTCATCTTCTACTTCGTGTAGATTCATGGAATGTATTTATTGGCAGTTCTCAAAACAGGCCACCCTGTACTTGCCCAAGTGTTTCACAGTATAGAAAGCATGTTGAAGCCTGTCCATGTTCCTTTGCACTATAGCCAATTACTGCATTTAATTATTCTTTGCCTATGTCTCTGTATATATTTCTCTTCAGCATTCAAACATTTTTTTCTAGTGAGTGTCTTTGTAAACAACAGGTTGATACCATGCAATAGAAAACTTGCACTGACATCAGTGGCATTCCTTGCTTTTGAGCCTGCCCAGCCCTGAGAACCGTCTTAAAACATGCAAAGTTTGACTTTAGGGCACTGGGTGCTCTCAGCTCTAGCTGGGTCAGGTGGCAGGTCAGTCCTTTGCCAGTGAATGTGTCTGCATGAAGATTTAAATGTACATTAAAAAAGATCAAACTTCCAAAGACTGATGAAAACTCCTTCCTCTGCCAGCTCCTGTCTTGCACAGGTCCACAGGCAGCTACAGCTGCTGAGGCATTGCAGGAGGAGCCTACACTGACCCAGGTTGTAAAGAGGTTGTGGCAGAGATGGATGGATTGGGGTACCAGGGCCTGCGGCGCCCAGGTAAAGGCAAGAGCCAGTGCAGGTACTCAGTAGGCAGTGGGGCTGTGCCAGCAGGACCAACCCTTCTGGGGTTTTGCTTTGCTGAAAATCCAGTTCAACATCCTTTTAAATGTCAGCTGAGAAAGTTCCCACTTCAGTCTTCAGGCTGTCTCAGGGAGTCTTGCAGCAGGTTTGAGAATAAAGGACTAAGTTCAGCTGACCCATTTTAAAATAAAAAGCAGTAAAAAGGAGGAGCTTTCCCATAATATTTGTGTGTCTGTGGACATAATATTCCAAATTTGTTAACCTTGTGTTTTTTGTTCTTTGTTTTTGTGAGCCCGATGTTATTCAAGCCTAATAATTTCATTCTACTGGTTGTACAATTTTTTACATGCTTTTTGCTCAGAAGGGCTTTCCATTCTTCTCTACCTACCCAGAATCAGCAAATGTCACTTCCAAACTGTCTTCCTGTAGTAAACAGATTTCTACATAAGGACGAGATGGGTCTTAACCCATGGAGCCTCTTGGTGTTCCACAAAGATGTGTTGGGATTGTCACTAGACATGAGGCCAAGAGCAGCTGCCTTCCTTGGAGACCCCATCCTGGGGGTCTTGGGAACAGCCTTTGAGCTGTTCCCCTTTGCTGCCAAACGAGAACTGCAATGCAGATCTCTGTCCTTACTCAAACAACAAACTGACACTCTGATTTCCTCCTGTCTGTAACTTTAAGTTTCTGTGTATGACGCAGTGGTCTTCACATCCTGATCCTGGTGAGATTTTAGTAAAATGAGGTTTTTTTCATTACAAGAAAGCTGGCAGCTTCTTCCCCATAGCAGCCCATTGTTATGGCTGGGGACAGCAGGATGGGTTAATCGCGGCCCCATTTCCTGAGGTCTCCTGCAGTCATGATTTGTGAATGCCTGAGAATACCCCTGCTGAATTCTAATTGTTTGTGGCAGTCGGCACATGATTTCAAGTGTTTGGTCACAGCAGTGTTCGTTTTCTGCTCTTTTAATCTTTGATGGATGTTGCGCCTGGCTTCACTGATGTGGTTCACCACACAGTAGGCAGTGATTTCCTATAAGATGTTTTGTCTCAGCTACAGAGGTGTGGAGTCCCTATATGATGGCCAATATCTATTAATGACATCCCAAGGTTTCTGAAGAGCAAGTTCTGCCATAGACCATTTAGAACCTAATCTATTCCAAAATGTCAGATGCAGTTAAGCAAGAGCTAAGTCGATTGCACTGAGACTTTCCTCATTAGTTCAGACTGTGATTAGAAGACTGATTAAAGGCATTCTCTTTGTAAAGGTTCACTCTTTATCTCTGCAGATATCATTACTGTGTAAGACATGATAGAGCTAGCTTAAGGCTCACACAGATGTTAGAACATGTGTGTATGTGTGTGCACAGTTATTCATGCCCATATACATGTTTTTTTTTTAAAATGCCCTCAATTAGTAACATGAAAAACGTTTGTTTCTGAATATGAACAGGGCTGAATTTTGTTGCACCTTTCAAACTATTCATCTGGTGTTATTAGTATAAAAGGTCAAGTTTTCATATCATATGTAAAGCTGCGGGATTAAGATTTTAACAGCAATTTGGAGGTTGCTGGGATACAAAGTATTTTGTTCAGAATACTTGGTATCTGAGATCATTATGACTAGCTAAATTGCTTCCTGTGATTTAAACATTGCTCTTGCTGTTCAGCCTAAGCTACATGATTGCAGTAGTACTGAAATATTCTAGGCTCCTCCTAATGTTTTGCCCACAAACAGTATTAAGCTTTGGCATTTACCTTTCAGTTGGTCATGGTATTTGTGTTTGTATATAAGCTCTTAGTAGAAAGGATTGCTGATTCATTATGCATTTGTATGGTGCCTACCACAATAGAGAGGAGGTCCTTGGATATTTCTGAAGCCTAGATAATAAGCTGGTATTATCAAGAAATAAAAATATCCAGAAGGCAACTCTCAAAGCTTCCAAATGATTTTTCAAGATGTAGATCCTAAAAACTTGGGTGTTTCAACTCTTTAGTGTTTTGTAGTTTGCTGCCTTGAATCATTTTACAAACACCTTGTAGGCCAATGAGAAATAAACCAGAAAATAAAGACAGCTTTAAGAAACTGCATGGAGGTCAGTGTTCTTGTATGAGGCATTTGATTGTTGTTCTCAGTCTGGTCAGATCAGTAATAACTAAACGTTGCTGCTAATTGATGACTTGAATATGCATTTTTAGTATGTGAAAGAGAACATAATATTAAGTGGTCATATTGGTCCAGTTACCACTGAACAGACAGTTTGTTTAATTATTGTCAAACTTCAGCAGGGAGGTCGTGCTCTGAGGGGTGATAAGCATTAATATCCTGCCTCTGAGGTTACCTTGTGGACCTTGGGGGAGTATTGACCCTTTATGTGCCAAAGCCAATCTCAATCTTGTTCAACAAATAAAAAAAAAAATAAATCTAGCTGTTCCATTGCAAATACCGTGTAGGATGTACCTTGTCTTATAGCTGACAGGCTGGAAGTCTTAATTTCTTTTTCATGAGTGTCCCTTGAATAAGTAACTGAAGTTGCTCTTTGGGCTCATGGGTTTGCTGAATTCTGGAAAACTTTTTTGGCCAATCCTTTTTAATGTAGAGTTACAAGGACTGACAAAGATGGTAGCAGGGCTTCTTCTAGTGAGGTGTCACAGTAACAGAATGTCACAGAAATAAGACAAAGCCAGATCTTTGTACTACAGAGTTGTCTGCTCACTAACTTATCATTTGCTTTGCCAGATTTATCACAGATTTGCTGTTTGTTCTCACCTTGCTTGCACAAGTGATGTAGTTGGCCAAGGTCTCTGGTTACTCTGTATTGCAGTGACAGTGACCGTTTAGTTAAACTCAAGTTTCTGAATCCCACACATGCACAGAGAGGCAGGCACACAGTTTGCAAATGCTATATACCATATTCCTCTTCCAGAATTCTGAGGTTGTGTTTACTCTTCTTGAATGAAACAGAATAAATAAGATAGACATGGACAGATAGCTGACCAAGGAAAGGAAAGCCTTAAGGGCTGTGACCACAATTTATTAAGATGCCGTGCCACAGACTTGAGGGGAAATAGTTCTGTTGCAATTTATTTCTCAATTAAAAGTTGAATTGCCCCCTCCAATGCTGATTTTCAGGAAACATCTACTCTGTGCAGCCAGAGTTTTTTCAGCACACCTGCAGCTGGCCTTGAGAGCGTTTCAGGTCTGGCAGCCCTGGTCTGGTGCTGGGTGTGGCAGTGGCAGTTTCTGCACAGCGGTATCTCTGCTTTCTCCTCCATGCCCTCCCAGACCCTCAGGGTGCACTTCCAAAATGCCTTTGGCAGGCATCAACCCACGCCTCATTTAAAGCTTAAGACCAACCTACTGCAATATTATCTCCAGAAAGTATCTCCAGAGAGGCTCTAACAAACAAGGATATGTTGACCCTCTCAAATTGCTGTGAAACAGATCCTTGGCTCTACTCTGCTGCTTTACTCGAATGCAGGAATAAGAAATTACAGGTCTAATTAAATTTGTCCCTTTACCTGGTGCCCAAAGTTGGCTGATTGCTAAGGGATATTTTCACTCTTTAGAAATCCCTCAGTGAAGGGCTATAAAGTCGAGATAGAAGCTCCCTAGTTTCTTCCCCAAAGAATAAAGGATTTAATAACAGATATTAAGGCATTACCAAAATGCTCAGCTGCCCCAGCTCTTTAGAACTAGTCTGCTGGGCAGCAGCAAAGTAAGTTGTGCTGGGGATGATTAAACCACTTAATTCTGGGATCAAGGAGCTACAAAGTCATATTTGTGCCTGACCCTTTCTGTGACATGAGAGACTGGCCACAACTCACCCTCAGGTCTGCTGCAGTATTTGTAGGCTGTATAACCTCTATCAGCCCATGACAGTGCCCTCACACTGGCCTGTGCCTGGATCAGGAAGGAGAGTGCAGATGAGGAGAAAATATTTTGTCTCTCTTATCTCCAGTAGGCACTGTTGGTAAAACATTGCCTGATGTCAAATCTTCATGTCCCCAAACATTTAGCATGGAAAGAGAGTCATAGGAAAGCAAAATGAACAACTAATAGGAAATGCCTGGAAGAAAAGCCAACCTGTTGGTTTTTAAACTGTTTGGTCAGCTCTGACTTGTCTTTCAATGTAAAAGGAAGCAGCACATAAGCATATGTAAGAGTATGAAAGTACTGCATGTGGATCCTTGTTACCTGATATTCATCTTAACTTAATATCCTGTGTCATCAGGAAAGTCTCACAGCAATGACTTGCCTAATTTCAGAATTTACTGTCGTAGACATCTGTGAATGTATCACTGGGTGTATATATAGCACAGATCAAGATGTAGGATGTTGGAAAAAAAATCTTACCTTTCAAAAATTTGGGATGAACTCATTACAACACCGATGGTGGAGCCAAGAATGAGTTAAGCAAAATCTTCCCAGACAAATGTCAGTAGCAGCTCTCCAGTATCTCACACGATCAGAGATTGATGGATAAGTCTCCTCCTCTCAAAAAGCCTCATTGTGCTTTAAACCTTTTTTTTTAAAGCAGAGTTGCTGCATTGCAGAAAAAAAAATCATGTCATTGGCAAGGGTGTAGCTTATTAGCTTTAATAGCAATGAGTTATGCAGAATACAAAATGCTATTATGTAATCGCTTTGGTTATTATACCATGACTTGGGAAATATGGGAGCCAGTGTGGTGATGGGTATCATGTAGGATGGCTGACACTGTCCTTTCCAGTCCACAGGAAAAAAACCCCTCAAACCCCTCTCTAGCTGACAGGAAAACTTCTTCCACTCCAATAGAAGTAGGGAAGGTTTTTTCCTTGTCAGGGTTCATAGACGTGAAATCCACCCATGGACTGGCTGCGTTGATGCTGATGGCAAAATTCCAGTAGACTTTATGAGAACCAAAATCCGGCTCTATGTGGGCTTCAAAGAAAGAAACTCTCCATATGGTAAGGTGTTGGAGAAATAAGTCAGCCTTTGTGAAGGCACAGGGACCATGCTGGCACCATTTAAAACCTCAGAACAGGTACAAATTTAATCACAACAAATTGTCTATAGCTGGTGACTTTCAAACGAAAGAAGGGAAGATGATGCTAAAGAATATGTTCGAATCTCAGGTTAATTTTAGCAGAAGCTTGTTAACATCAGTGAAGAGCAGTAGTCTTTTTGAGGTTTCATGGAGTCACTGTGTAGTTAACATCTGAAGGAACAGGAGCCAGAAATCTCATGTAATCTGAGGCTTCTTACCTGCTCTCCTCTGTATGCCAAGGTGGTTCTTGTCAAATCTTGGAGAGTGTGTAACTCCAGCTGTAGTTTTCTTCTGTGCCTGTGGCCCTGCAGGCCCATCCTCCTACCTCCCTTTTCCCAGGAAGGTTCAACTTTCCAGATTCCCAGAGTACAGAGCCAGTGTACCCCCTCTTGTACTGCCTTTTGCTGAAAGGGACATACCCAAACAGTCCTTCGTGATGTGCTTCGCATCTGAAGTCTTGCTAAAAGAGAAGTAACTTTCTTGAGACTTCTAGTTTAATTAATCCTGAGACAGAGAAGGAAAAAAGTAGCATAGACATTGGAGAGGAAAGAGCAAAACAAAACCTTTAATCAGTTTGGAGTTTGTCAATTTGTGGCTTACTAACTACACAGGAAATGATTCTTTCCTCATATGCTTTCACCACTGTGGCTTTATCTGCTGTCATCAGCAAATCTATCAAATGAAACTCTTGTCAGTGCCTAAGAATTACTGTGCAGCTCAGACCTGAGATGTTGTTCTCCATAGACCACCTACAGCAGGAAGTATTGAAAAGTGAGAGTTCAGGCTGTAAATTAATCATCAAGATTTTGCCCACTTTTGTTCTGGCAACAATACATTACTTCACTAGGGACTTTCATTGGCTTCTTCTCAACTGCAAGAAGGTTTTATGGATTAGGCCCAGACAAGTCTTACCCTAGGCAAAGGTATGGTGAGCATTTACTTAGGGCAGCAGATGCACTGGGCAGTGACTGTAAGCATGCAGCATGCTTTGCCTAAAACTGGAGTCATGTGAAACCAGGCTGCTGCTGCTGCCACCAGGTTGGAATCTCATCTGACAGTGGCAGTTGTGACTTTTATCCCTCCTTTTATCCTCGTGACAGCAGGAGCAGTGAGATTACACCTGCAGAGTTTTCTCTTCCTTCTTTGCCCAGCTCTGCCCAACGCGTCTCCTTCACCTTCAGCCACAGCAGCCCTTCGACACTGGGAGTGATCTAATTTTTCTTTGGTGCTGAGGAACAGTGGAGCAGTTCTGGGCCCAGTCTTCTGGATTTACAGATTTACAAAGGATGCCTAATTTGAAGTGTCTCAGGAATATTTCACAGTTTTTACCTGGGGTGCGTGCAGTATGTCTGATGAGCTATGGAATACACAAATTGAAAGAAATGTGCTTTTAAAACACTGCTGATTGCATCTGAGGAGAGCCCTAACTGTGGCAAGTACTGCAAGGGCAGCACTGCTCACCTAAAACACACAGTGTTCTATGTGCAAAGAGTGTCGTGTAGTATATATTGCTGTGCTAAGAAATGTTATCTGTTGATAAGCCTCTCTGCATGCTAGAGCCATACCCACACCTGTATTCCACACGGTTTGTATCACAATGGTTCCTCAAGACCATGGGTCAAAAACTGGAGTACTGGTGTTGGTTTGTTCCATCTCATCCCTGACCTCTATTACCGTGAAACATGTTCTTTTTTTCATAATTGGGAACTTCATGGATTTGGTAAATAATAGTACAGTGATTAAATGTCTTAGGAATAAAAAAAATTAATAATTTTAGTTTATTTTTTCAGTTTAAAATGTTTTTTTTTTCTTTGCCTTTTCTCTGTATAATTTATCTCTTTAGAAAGTGGGGTGTACTGTGAACAGAAACATGGCTCCAGCTTCAGGTGGGACAAGTAGTTGCTGCACTATAGAGATAAGAACTGTGTCCTCGTAGCATTTGAATCAACCCAAAACTCTTTTGTGCTGTATCCTCTATGAGTGCATAAATCTGGCCCCTCCTAGCTCAAGAAATGTCTCTCTTCCTCCCAGGAGCCCTTAAGCCATCAGCAGCAGAGGAGGTTCCTTACATGATAAAGAGGGAGTTGCTGTATGATGGTCATAATATGGGGACTCTAAAAAACCCAGGGGGTGCTCTCAGAAACTCTAGCAAGCTTTGTTGTAGGAAAGACAACAACAGACAACACCTCAAACAGATTATACTATCTTGGCTGTGAAAGTCCATCTCAGCCTGAGATGCATCCCCAAGCACTCAGAGGTTGGAGGGATGGATGGCTGCCCTAGGGAGCCTGCAGATAAAATAGAGGCTTTGAGACTCTTGTCTGTTGGTGTTGCCTTGAATGAGGTAGATAAGAAGAGCTCTGGTAGATAAGTTGTCCCGCTGTGACAACTGGGAGAAAACTGTAATACAAGCACACAACATTTCTCTGGGGAAACTCTCTGGTTTCTTGAATGCTGTAAATAAGGCAGGGCTTTCCTAATTATCCTTGAAATTGGAGTGTTCACATCCTTTCTTTGATGTAAAGTTGGTGTGTCATATTCTGGCTCCCAGTGACCAAAAGTTACATTTTAGAATAGCTGTTCTGATAGCAATGCTTAACAGGGTGAACAGTCATGATTCCTGGGAGAGAGGTAGAGCAGAGGTTCACAATCCACCTCGAGGCACGATGAAAAATACACAGAGCTGATGCTTTCTTCCTAGTCCCTCTGGCTCTGGTACAACTGCAGTGCTGAGGCTGGGAGGGAGGTTTGGGGTAAATTTTGATCTGCATCCTACTGACTTTTCAGTTTTTCTGAGTACCTGGATAAAAATACGATTCTTTCAGAAATGATTCTGAAGATCCACTGAGTCAGGTTAGGGTTGCTGCAGAGTGCTTTTGGTGTGAACTTACAGGAAAAAAAACTCTGGCTGAGGCTCTGGTGTATCCAGTTTTTATGGCAATACTGAACTGCACCATGTAAATAAGTCCGGGTTTTTACCTGCTGCGAAACTCTGATGGAATGTGCTATTTAAACAAAGTATTATTTTAAATCACTGTAACAGATGTAGGTTCAAAAATACACACAAATCCTAGAACTAGCAGGTTTACCTATTCATGTGACATTTAACAACACAGAGAAAATGATTTTCCCTTTGGAAATCTATTCTTTTGTGTGTCTGTTGGCTTCCCAAACAATAATATGCTACAGTTTTAGCTACAGCAGGACATATATATCTGTTATTATATTATACCATTGGTTATCACATTTTGATTTTCATGACAAAGATGATACTGCAACATATTACATTTTTTCAACATTAGTCAATATTCTGAAATTGAAAATATTTAATCCCCAAGAACTAATGTGCAGATTTTTCTGACAGCAACTCGCCTCTGGTTCCTACTGCACTTTCAGTTTCTCCTGGTCTTTTTTCACCACCTGCCCAATGCCACATCTAAGCAGCGACAGGTTAGGCGTTGGGCCCCAGGAAGATCAGTAAATTCACATCTTGTCCCTAAAACTTCAAACTTACTGTCAGAGTGCTCAGCCAGATTCTTTGTTCAGAAATGCCCTAATTCATCATTCTGTCCCTTGCTGACATACGGCTCTAAGTAGTGGAAAAGCCAGACTAGCACTTCTTGTTCTCTCTATTCTGGTTGCTGTTAAACATCTTGGGATCTGTGAGCCACCACCCTCACCCTCTTCATTGTGATCAGCCATTGTTTCTCCATAGCTATGATGGTAAAAGGAAAACAGAATCCTCGTATGAGCTAGGGAGGGCACAAGAATATACAGAAATACTCCAAAGGCCACGGTCAGATATAAAGGAAGGAATGCCGTGCAGTAAATACCCCAAGGTGACCGAATAACATCATTCTTCCTAGGCTGTATTTTCTTTATTACACCCTCCAAATTCCATTATCAGCTGAGAATGGAGAAAACCAGTATTGCTAGAGCTGGAAGAGACCAATTTTAGGGATTGTTTTATTGAGCACTCATCCTCTACAGATTTATGTAGGTCTGTATCTAACCTGAATGACTTTCTCTCTGATTCTTAACTGTTTTCTTGCAGAAACTCAGTGTAGGAACATTTCAACCTTCCTAGGTAGCTGCAGAGGAAGGTGAGAGTCTCAGTCTCTCAGCTGCGTTCCTGACTCCTGTGAGGGACCTCCTGTTCTTTGTCCCCCACACTGGCACTGGGATGGCAGAACCTATTCAGTCATTCACTTCTGCAGTGCTCAGGTGTGCAATTCTTTGCCCTTCTCATACTTCATTCGAAGGACCACGTTTCTCTGTCTTTAATTTTCTCGCTAAGCTTCTCATCTCGCTGTGAGAATTGTTCAGCAGGAACAGGAAGGCCGGGCGCTGTTGCTCGGTGCAAACATGCTCTGCTTTCACAAGTGGGATGTGAGCACACAGAGCAGCACTTCTGCCTGGCCTGGAAACCAGGCGAGTCTGTCAACTGCTCTTCAGCATCGTCTCGTGGAAGTGCCCCCTGCTGCCACGTACAAAGACTTACAGCATATTACAACACGGCAGCTTTTAACTTTATTCCATACAGTGTCTTTCATTCTACGTGTGCTCAAAGTCCTCTACGATATACAAACAGCAATAGAAAATGTACAAAACAAATATGTCTTCAAACAGAGGAGCTGCTTTCTTCAGATGGCAAAAATGACACCTTCCACAACAGAACAGCAATAGAAATGAGCCTGTACTGGCAGAGGCATTCTGAATTCTCCCTGGCTTAAGATAACTTACTTCCAAGCACGATTGCTCTTCATGACTTTATAATGAATTGAACTAAACATAAATTAAGAAAACAGAGATTTTAGAAAATAAATAGAGAAATTAGAAAATAGGTGAGAATATCAATCTAAATTTACTCCCAAAGCCTGCTGTTGATTCTCTGCTTCGCATTTCTTTACCAATTTTTCTCCAATACTGTGTCACATCGTTTTTAAGTGGTGCTTAATTATATTTTGTTAATGTGGGAAGGGAATGTATTGGCAACTGCTTTTTATGATTGTATTGGTTGTATTGGTGAGTAGTTAGTTTATATCTTAGAAAGAGATATATTTCACAACTAAAAATTCAGCACTCTTGAGTGCTACATCAGATCTGTTTTAAATGGGTTTAAATAAGTATGTGTAAATTCAGAGTGATGTATTGTTGAAATAAGCTGCCCAAGTCTTGTAGGTATGAAAAACATGCATTTTCAGTGAATATCAGAGTATATCTCATTGAGACAGTGACTGTAATGAGAGGTTTGCTCGGGAAAAAATGAGTTTACACAAAGTAGGACCAGATGCTGATCTGGATGTAGGTGGGCTTGAGAGCAAAGAAGGGAACTATGAGAACAAGGGAAACAGGAGTAGGATCTGAGGAAGGAAATGGAAAATCTATCGCCAGTGCCAAGGAAAGGATGAGGACATTGGTAGCTCTGAGGATGCTGGGCGTGGGGGAAGGGAAAAGGAAGGACTGAGGGATGAGTGGGCAGCAGGGGAGAGTGAGGGTGGATTCTTTGCAGAGTTTGGTCAGAGGGCTGAGCAGGGGCCTCTGGACTGGCTACAGAGCCTGAGGATTGAACACAGGGATTCAGTGCCGTGTTTG
Source organism: Empidonax traillii (assembly GCF_003031625.1). NCBI lineage: Eukaryota > Metazoa > Chordata > Aves > Passeriformes > Tyrannidae > Empidonax > Empidonax traillii. Next base: position 587,119 of record NW_020955258.1, on the reverse strand, counting down.
GGTCCAGAATCCTGTTGTTCAGGGCAGCACTCAGCTCCCTCAGTCCAGGAAGCTCTCGTTTCTTTCACACTGTGTTGGGAAAGAAACTGTTCATGCTCCACTTGGTGCAGCAAAGGATGTAACAGAGTCCTACAGGCCGCTGTCACTTTTGTCCTGGAGCAGGTTTGGATCCTCAGTGTGGGGAGAACATGCAGTTATGTCAACTGAGTCATAATATGTTGATGCATAGGGGAAGGAGGAAAACACATTTGGGAAATTCCATAATAGGATCTTGCACTACATATTTTTGAAGGCTCCAGTTTGTAAATTCAATTAAGTTTCTCTAACAGAGCAGCGTTGAGTGTGTGCATGTGAGCATAAGTGTAAGGAATACATATGTTTTGTGGTGATTATCTTTGGTGAGGAGAGGAACAGCAATAGCCAATGTTAAATACCGCTCTCCAGCATGGTAACTTCAGTACATCTGCACCTCTTTGGGGTGCAGAGATTGCATTATTAGCCTCTGTAACAGTACCATCTCGCACTGCAGTTCTGTTTGCTCTTGCAAACTGAGCAGGATCACATCTGCATGGGATCATTGACGAGGGCTCTGCAGAGGTCACTGATGTGCCAGAGAACCACGTTTGTTCAGGAAGCAACTCTTTCATCTTGGTGCCCCGCTAAGCCGGCACACCAGAATGGCTTCTTTTGCCACCGTGCAGGATCTCACTGTGTGTGTGTATGTTTTAGGCTCCAAATACAAAGTGCAGACACGGGCTGGTTTTGATTGCTCAAGTTTTTGTATGGATCTGGTTAGAAAACTGGGCTGTTAGTCCTCATGGGTTGCCAAAGTTGTGTTTAGATAACTCCACTCTGCTGTAGGAGTCTCTTCCAGCTCTTCACTTATTCACTGCTAACCTAAGCTGAGCTGCAGTGCTGTTTTTCCCCATTTTAAGAGTGTTACTCAAGGGCTTTTGTAAAGAGGAGGTTGTGTCCTGCCTGAGACAGGGGCTCTGCAGTGGGAAGGACTGCACCAAGCCTGACATGCGTACCTGTGGATTAAACCCAGAGGTTAATTTGTAAGCAGGCAGGCAGCCCCTCTTCACAGCAACACAGCAACTAATGTGAGGTCTCAGGGCCACGACCAGCAGAGTGGACCCTCAAGTAAATCACTGCAGAATCCAGGGAAACAAAAGTGCTCTGTATGAGCATGTGGTGTATTTTTCAGCATTGTAGTTTGCTCTGTGTGTGTGTTCTCCCACTCCTCAGCTATGCAGTATAGCCATGCCAAAGCTGTTTGCTGGGATTCCAAGGGGCTCTGCGGGGATGAATGGTGTCATCTTGACAGTGTGCTGCTCTGCCTGTTTGGATAGCCAGTAGCCACATGGGAGCCCAACCCTTCACCATCTCCATTGCTAAGCTGGGCTGGAATTGGCACAGGAGCTGTGTGAAGATATTAAATCAGCTTTGCACTTTACCCACTCTTGCCAATCCCCTAGAATAAATTTGAGGGGCCCAAGTTTATTGTCCCTTATATTCAGATTGTTAGGACTCACACTGGGACTTTATGGCCCCTTAAGCATTATAATGGTATTGCTATGTCCTTTCCCCCCAGGCCTTCTGCACTGTGGGAGAGGCATAAAAAGGCAGTAGTACACTGGACCCCAGCTCAGAGCTCAGTAGATGGCTGGTATTACCACAGGATATAAATAGGCTGAAATGGAGACTGGCTGGGAGTTGTGTAGTGCTGCCAGCAACATGTTACTTGCTCCACACAGTTACCAGCTCTGGGGGATCAAAGCAGTTGCACAGCCAGTACTGGCTACATGGGGATGGAGTGGCTTTCACTAAGGCTGCAGAGTGGGCAATGGCTTTTTGTATTCAGGAACCTGTGCTGGATTCAAACTGGAAGCCTGAAGATGAAAATATTGGGGGCTAGTTCTTGTCCTGTAAGAAGTACCCAGGCTTCCACATGTTCTGCTTCAAAAGAGTCCAGGCAGGCTGTTGTGTTCAAAAAAAAGTTTTGGTTACAGCCCCTTGTTAGTTTAATTTTAGTTCTTATGAATTGACATATGGCAGGCATGATTTTTAATTAGAGCTTTAGCTGCGTTTTACTGGTAGGGTTGCAGAGCACTGTGGAATTTACACTAGGAAAAACATGCTCTGTCGGTAGAGTACAAGGCTGTTTAGTAATCAGAGTGGAAAGTTAACTTTGAAACAAATTGGCAACTGATCAGATAAAATTCAAATCGGTAACATTTGTGTTGGAAAGCAGCTCAGATCTGGGAAAAATGGAATCTAAGCTATTCTGTTCCTCTTGCAGAGGAACTGACCAGTGAATACACTGTGTGCACACCAAACTTCATGTAACACCCCATACAAAAACAAAATTAGTACTTTTATAGGGTTATCTGAGCACTTATCTGATTCCTTTTCACATTAGTGTAAAACTAAGTGTTACTTTGAAGAGAAGTTTCCTTACAAACTTTACAAAACAAACAAATGTGCTTTACCGGTCAAAAATTAAAGGTCAAAAGTTTCCCCCCTTTGTTTTTCTTCTGAATCAACAGGGTGTTATAGAGAGATATCAGAAGATGTTTTGCTCCTCTGTGCTTGTAATAGATTCCCATCTTCGCAGTTCATTGTGTGAACTCTTTCAAGTACTGAAAGAGTTAATGGTGTGTTCAGGCCTCAACCAGCAAATGCATTTAAAGCTCAGTCCAGCACTCACATGGTTTGTATTCTTGCGCTGCTGGAGTGGTGTGTTCATGGCATCTGGTTCCCTGGCAACAGCTTTCATTGGCTCAATCAAAGCCTTTTCTTCTTAAGAAAGCTCCCACTGTGACACCCTACCACCACCACTAATCACCATCTTAACCGAGTGTTTAAGATGCAGCTGGTATGAAAAATAGTGCTTGTGCATGTGAGCAGATTAAGAGGCTACCTTGCATAGTACACCTGCCCTGGAGAGTGCTCCCATTCCTTCCTTGGGGCTGGGCATACTGGAGGCGTCTGCTTTCCTACTGGAACAGATGAGGCACCAGTACACTGACAGTCCGCTGAGAAATAATCTTTTGTTAGGCAGAAATCCATAAACCTTTGTGTCTCGTGAATAGTCATTTCCTCTTTGCAGCTGAGATGGCGATTGGGCCTCTGTGCTATTGACAAGGGGAAGAAGTGGGATGTAGGGGGGGTACAATAAAATCCATATTGTTGAAGCTGTCTTCCCTGACAAGGAGGAAGCAGGAAGAAGTATCCCAACATGTGAACTGGAGGACAATGGGAGCGAAGAGTTCACATTAAGCATGCTGAAGGTTTACATGTGTTGGGATTTCTGGGAATTCAGAGTTTGCATGAAAGCTGAGAAAGTCTCTAGCAGTCACACCCACCTGAATTTGGGGCACAGAGTGATCAGGAAGCTCAGGCATTATCACACCCTGAATCATGCTACTGTTTTTTCACTGTTATAAATATCGCCCTCATAACAAAAAGACTGTTAGAACTGAAGCCTTCATCGACTTGGCAGCCTATAGAAATTCTCTTCTTATCCTAGCCTTGGAGATTACCTTGAAGGATGCTCTGTAACCATCAGAGGCCACGGCACTCCGCAGGAATGATGCAGCTGGAGCGGAGATGTAGGTGAGGGTAAGCACAAGGAGACAGTGTGTGCATTGTAATCCGTGTGCTACAGTGGTTACTTGTTTACCAGACAAAGCACACAGGCCAGACAACCCTCTCCTTTGCTTATCTCTGTGTGGTTGGGCAGGAGTGAGCAAGGATTTGAGAATGTGGGCCGGAGAACATGCAACATCTTCAGCAGCGAGCTTTAGTCATGAAACAGCCTACCAGAGAACACTACACTGAATCTGTGCCTGTTTTGGTTAGGTTTGAAGGTAAACTGCAGTCTCCTGGTAGAGCTCTTCACTGAGCTCATCCCTTGTTTGAAAACAATAAGTGAACTTTTGAAGCTGGAAGGAGGGAGGAGGAAGCCTTGTCTTGAGACTGTGCCTTGTTTGGCCTAGATAGACTGAGGCAATGTGGGCCTGAGAAAGGAGATGGGGAGGACAGACTTGTGGTCAAGATACTATATTGAGATTTGGAATTTGGGTGTAGCCTCTACCTCTGTGTGGCCTTGGGAGTGTCTGGCATAGGCAAAATAGACATTTACCAAGGGCAGCCAAACCAGAAATGAAGCTGTGGTGGCTCCTTCGGCTGTGGCAGAGCCCAGGGAACTGCCTTGGTGGCTGCTGCTGCTGCCAAGGCAAAGCAGAGCCAGCAGAGTGTTGCCTGGCTGCCATTGCCCTTTCATCTTTTCAAGGGCAGCTGGAGCAGCAAGTGCAGTTGGGCAAGGCTCAGTCCCCAGCTCTCGTTCCCATCTCTGCCCTAGCCTTTCCTGGGGCTGAAATGCTCTGGCAACATAACAGTGTAAGAGCAGAGCTGCAGGGATTTGGTTCAGAGTAGGGTGGACAAGTAAATCTGTAGTCACTCTCCAACACTTGTTACTTGAAGGCAAACCTTAAATGAGCATTCCCCAAAATTCACTCTGCAACTCAAACAATTGGTTTCTGAGCCAGCACTGGGTCTTTTTATTAATGGATTTTCTGAGATTGTTTTATGTGATTGTTTCTAGGTGCTTTGCAAGCCCAGCACTAGGCTGGCACTAGCCCCTTATCCTAGGACAGCAGAACTCACATAGAGAAGAAGCCCAGAGCTTGTTCTCTTTTGACTTCCAAGTGTCCAATTTGCTCTTTCAGTCCAGCTGCAGGGTCTTTGCTTGGGGTACCTTTGCTCCCTTTGTCAACACTGCTGTACCCCAAGTGTCCTGACCCCCCCCAGATACCACAGTAGTGCAGGCAGGGGACTGGAATGCAATAACATCATACAGGCCCAGCTATGGGACAAACAGGGTGCAATAGCTGCACAATTTGCAAAGTGGGAATAATTCTCCTTTATTCAGAAGGCTCTTGGAAAAGTAAATCCTAATATTTATGAGAGATACTTACTAGCTACATGGATAAAAGCTTCCCTGGAAACTTATGCATGTATTTAAACATCAAATATATTTTAAAGAAAGAAATTCAAAAGCTGAAATTAGAAATCACAGCAGCAAAGGATAACATTCTGAATATGGTATGTCTGTTCTCTTTTTTAAACTGTTTATTCAAGCCCATTAACCCCCATTCAGTAAAAAAGGAGAACATGGCAGGTACTAGAACTGTAAAAACAACCTGTTTTGAACATGACATGTCTGATTTGGTAAATGTGCTTTAGAGGCTGTGTGTGGGGGTGTTGTTGCTTCCTCCTTCCCAGAGTGTTTCCAAAGGCCAGGGAAGTGCATGTGCATGCATGTACGTGAGGAGCTACACTTCTGCTGCTGCACTGACAATCTTGACCTTTTGACTGATTTATGGGCCTCAAAGCAGGCAATGAAAATGTGACTCCAGCAGGGTAGATGTCTCTGCTCCAGTGAAACTTGGGTTTGCTTTGGTTTAGATACGATTTCAGAAAAAAAATATTTACTAGTACTGGTTTACCATGAACTCTGTAACGAAGGAGTTCTGGGAATCACCTTTGGATATGAAAGGGCGGGGAACTTCCACTGCTTAGGGGGTTTCACAAGTTTCCACTGGCCACACAGATGGATAGCTGAAAATATGTAAACTTGGCAAAGCGCAGAAAGGAGGAGACCAAAATGCAGTCCTCTCCTTCACATAAACTGAGCAGGTGCTTCTGTGAAGAAATCTGAGGCCTTTCCTTTCACAGAGCAAGATACATCTTTAAATAAATTAAAAGGTTCTTGATTTGCACGTTGAAGGTATTCAAATGTACAGAACCCACTGGTGGTGTAAAGATGATGATTGAAAGGCAGAAATTATTTTGTTCCCTAATTAATTGGGTAAAATTACTTTTATTGTGGAGTTTGTGTTGTTATTTCATTTCCTGTTTTTTAGATTGTGGTAGTGCTCTCAAGAACCCAGCCCCCTTTCCTCAGTCCCTCCTAATCACCATCTGCACACGTGTGCCTGATGATGTTATCACAGTGTCTAGAGGATAAACAGCACAACTTTTTTTGTTTCAAATAAAGATCAGAGGGTAAGCATGAGGTACACACACATCTACAAACCTCTGAGAAAGGATGTAAGTGCTGGCCCTCTGCACAGGACTGAGTTTTACCCTGAGTAAACCTAGAACAGGGTCATATATTATATTGGTCTGCAGTCACAGGGGTAGATTTATGTTATGCCAGTGAATGGGGCTGTGTCTCTGGCACTGCTGCCTAACCTCTAGCAGAAGTTGTGTGGTGTGAATAAAGGCCAGAGGCCTGTTGTAAAAATGATGATTTAGGTGGTTGATTGGGACTCTAGAGATCTGGTCGCTTTTCCTGCCTCTTTTCTACTTTTCTTCAGAAAGCAACTCAATCTTATTCTCTAAATTAGGGATAATATTTCTTCACCTCACAGGGACATTTTGGGAATAAATGTGTTAACTAATGCAGAGCACTGGGGCTCTGGAGCTGAAGAGCAGAGAAAAAACCAGCATAGAATGGAGAAGTCTCATTGTTCATGCGGCGTTGCGACAGTTCGTAGGAGATGAAGCCAGAGCCCCACTCTGAAGAGCAGAGATTAAAAAGAATATTGAAGAGCTGCTTTGTATGCAGAGCACTGTGGGTCCTGTGCCTGGAGTGAAGCAGGGCTCCTGCCAAAAAAATGGATGTGGGGGCAGTACCTGGTCAGAGACTGAAGCAGTACATTGGAGCACACGAGCCAGAGGCAGGCAAGGTTACATCAGGCAACCTTTCCTTCTCTGTCTCGTGATACTTGAGCCCTTTGCTTTTCAGCCTTTGACTGTTTAGTTTTAAACAACATAGTTTTTAGCATCGAGCTGATGATATAGATCTTACAGTGCACCTGGAGCTTTACAGGAGAGCGTGCAGATAAGGTCTCAACCCCTTAAATCTTACAGACTGGGGCCTTTTTCTTCTCTCACAGACCTCATTAGATTAAGTAATCTAAGGAATTCTAGTTTTACAGCAGCGAGCCATAATTCAGCATTGGTTTAGGCATAAATCTGCAATATGCCTTCGTGGAGTTTCAAACTGCAGAAATGGCCTTCTATTTGGTGGTTGTTTCTTTGCATACCTTCATCCTGTACCACCTTATACCCAGCAGGAGTTTTATGGCCTTTTTAGGGACTGGCACCCAACAAATTAGCAATGAACAGAAACAGGATCACCAGCTCTACTTTTAAAACTACTAGCATGTGTCTTTTAATCTCAGGGATATCTCTACATTGTATCCTAGTAGTGAAACAAGATCAATTCCTCCTCTATAGTTGGGCAAAGGTTGGTGAATTAAATTTAGTTACAGAAAAAAAATGGTGGTTTTTTTTGAAAGATTTTGTATTATCTAAAACCTTTTCAGTTGTAGTCACTCTTTGGGGGTCTGCTTTTTTTTTTTTAATTATTATTTTTAAAACATTTCCTTTCCAGAATATCCAGCTTGCTAGAAAGAAAACATATTTCAGTCCCACCAATATTATTTATGAGCACATATCAGCTTCACATAGGAATACTCAATAAACCCAGCAGCACTTCAGAAAGGCTGAGCCCTGCCTCGCTGCTCTGCAGTGCACAGACAAGCCAGGAGGAGTGAGAGGGCTGTGGTGGACTAGATGAGAGATGGGAGGCTGCACCAGGGAATGATTTGGTGGCCTCTGGAACTGGACACCATGCTGGAACTTTTCCATCCAGCATTTTAGAAAACAGCAGGAATCAATGCTTTCACACTAGGAATCAATTAAAGAAACCCAAATTATTACCATTTGAATAAACAATTATTCTTTTTTCACCCTCACAGAAGCCTGTTACGATGAACTGAAGGCCAAAACTAATTAAAAGATCTGATCACACAATTTGTATCAGAAGTGTTTCATCTGGTTTAATTAATTCTTGCCAGAAATCACTGCTACTCTTAGCATATCCTAAGTTTTTTTTGTTAATTTTTTTAACAGTTTCCATTTATATCTGTTTCCAGTACTGCTGGGATTCTCTCTCTGCAGATAAAGTGGGAGTGTTTACAGAAGCTGTTACTGCCAGGGAGATTATTAACCCTAGAGACAGACAGTATATGGCAAATACCTTGTAGGTCAGGAAAAGGGACATTTAGACCTGAATCTAAAAGCCCTTTTTTTATCTGCAGAATGAGACAAATAACATAACTGCTCTTCAGTCCACCCTCATGGTTAACTCTTAAATTGCTGATGACAAATGCTCTGATGAAAATGCACTCTGCAGTCTTCACCAGCCTTTTTCCCTCTGCACACGGAATGTGGACAGGTTGTGTTGGTCACTGCTAGCCAGCTCTACCACAGGGCATTGCTTTGTCAAGCAGAACAGGCCTGAGCCTGATTCCCTGAACCACTTGGCATATTTTTGCACCCAGGGCTCGGATCAAGGCCTGAGAGTGTTTAAGTCTAAGCACAGGGTCTGCAGCCCTGCAAACCCTCCCGAGTCAGGAGTGTGTTCCTGAGGAACGTGAGCATGTGCTTATCAGCTTGCTGTAGGACAGCTGATGCATTTTGGCTCTTGGTAGGTGATAACGGAAAGTCTCTTCCTTATGAGATATTTTGGGAAAAAAACTAAACTGTGGGAATGTACCTGTAGAAACTAGAGGAGGTTTGGAGCCAAGACTCAGTTTTGTGATCCTTCTCTTGATGTCACACTGATGTACTCTATAGTACATACCAAGGTCCACACAAGGGTGGAACAGTCCTAAACACAGAGTTTATCTTTGCAGTCTTTGATTTCTGTATTTATTTCTGAATTGATAATGCATTTATTGCTCAGCCAAACCTCCAAACCAAGGGGTTGTAAGTGATCACAGAACAAGCCCTCACACTTACAGGTGTGCTGGAATTGCAGCTCTAGCATTTGCCCTTCAGTTGTAGTTGCAGCACAGCACCGTGCAAACTGGCTACAGGAATTCTTACCAACACGAGGACAGAGGCTTATTCTAGGGACTGCTGCTTTGGATGTAAAGACCAGAAAAATATGAGAATAGTATTATTTTCCATCTGACTTTCATGAGGACAAGTGACAGGCTTTAAAGTTTAAAATAGCACTATTAAAGCAGTATAAAAATGTACATATTCAAGACATGTCAGTAAGATGGGACATTGTCACAGAATAATGGGTGCTAGCTACTCACACTCAAAGTAGGACAAAAAAGAGGGAGAGGCTAATGTGATTCTCAGTTTCCTAGGGAGCAGAAAATGAGAAATAAATAGAGAAGAGGGATGCAACACATCTGTGTGTAGCCCTGCCATGATAAGGAGTGTTTGAGCAGGGTTCCCTGTGGCCACGCATTTCAGAGCAGTGGTTGTGCCATAGCACAGATGAAACTCTCTTCCACCTTACCCCCTGTGAAAAAGACCCCTTAACTGAGACAGGAGCAAAGCTGTCTATCAGCCTCTTGTGCCTCCCCATCTCAGCAAAAGTGGTGAGCCAGGGGCCTTTGGAAAAGCAGCGCCTGAGAAACCTTCCCCTTCCCTCTCGGGGGTTGGCTGTACTGCCGGGATCCTGCAGGTCAGCTGTGAGAGCTGCCCCGCTCCAGCTGGCAGAGCTGGAGCACTTGGCTGCTTTGTGGCTCTGACACAAGGAAACTGCTGAGCTTTGACATGAGAAAGGCCTTGTCCCTCTGGGAGGTGGCTTGCCTCTTTCCCTGCCTCCTCTCTTTTATATGTGTGTGTTTCACTGCTGTGTCCCCTTTAGGTGATGACTTTGTAAACTGTGGTAATAACAGTGCCTGGAGCTCTTCCTTCCCAGGGGAATTACCAGAAGGGCACAGAGGTGGCAGTCTGTGGCAGTCTGTGAGGACAAGGGCTGTAAAGTAAGTAGGTGCTAGTCCTGAGGAAGAGACCAGCTGTCCCTTGTGTAAGGTTGGTGTTGGCACTCCCCCTGTCCCCAATCCCTGCAGCTTCCCTACAGATCAGTTTTCCCTTGCAAAAAAAGAAAGCTTTAGGCTCTACGCTGTGGTCATGTGCCCTATTCCCCAAATGTTTGCACTCTGCCTTTGAGATAGCACAGGCTCTGTGTGTTATGGCCATATTGGGGCATCGCTCCAACAGCACAGTTAAGGTTGTGTTTGCTCATACCTTAACTCTTTATTTACTGGTTTCCAAGGGAATAGCTAGGACCAGCATTCTGGAAGGGCACTATATGCTCCCGACAACCTTCTTTAATTTCTTTCTCAGAAAACTTCATAGTTTGGAAAATTTATGGGAGAAATGTCATTTGTTGAGCATTCATGTTGACTGCAGCATTTTACAAGTCAGCAAATAGACGGCCCCTGAAGATGCTACTGGAGCTGTGTATGGCTATGAATTCTCCTTCGCAGCCTGGGCACTTCACCACACTGAGCGGGTGAGGGAGGCAATACTTTGCTATGAATGTTCTGTTAAAAAGGCACCGGGAGGAATCCCAGAGCAACACCAGCCTGGATGGGGCAGGCAGTCACATCTTCTCTTTGCATGGACCCCAGGATGGGTGTCTACCAGCCAGCTCAGGTCACAAGCCTTAGCCAGGCTAGTTGGCATGAGCAGTGGGCTGAGCAGGCACAGAAGCATGGCTTCACACCACAGTTGTTTTCTCTCTGGCTAGCCCAAAACACAAGAAAAGCAAATGTATGTGTGGTTGTAGCTGTATTCACATGCCTCTTGTGTCTCAGTCTCAGCTGTTCTTATTGCTCTCCTGTTTCTCTGCTCTCCACAAACATTTTTCTCTATATGCCATTTCTGATCTCAGTAAGAAAAGTGTTCCATCTGCTGCCTTGTGTCCCTTGTTACCAGGTCTGCATGGTGCAGGTTTTCACTGAGTTAGACTTCTTCAGTGACCTGGGGCAACCTGTGGGTAAAACCAACTCCTGTGTCTCTCTTGAACTCCCTGTGGTCCCAAAGCCAAGCTACCTGCCTTCACCTGTCCGTCTTAGCCTTGGTCCACCCCTTAGTCTGCCCCTTAATTCAAGCCCAACCTTATAAGGTTGCATAATATTTTTCATTCTTTTTGGGTACATTTCAAATTCAAATTTGGAGTTGCTTCATTCAAGAAGCATTTAAACAAAACATTCAGACATTTTCCCCTTTGTTTTCCTCTTCAGTTGAAGCAGTCCAGAGTTAACTGGAAAATTGTTTGGCTTAATTCAGATCCCTATTTTGGAGGTGCATGGAAGTAGTGCACTTCCTGCTTGCTCTGCTGCTGAATTATTTAATCACTTCACTAGTGATATTTTAATGAAATACCCAGGCAGTTATTTTGTTTTGGTTTGGAGTTTGTTTTTTTTTTTTCATCGCAGATAAATATTTTCCTTTTATGAACAAGATAGTTTCCTCAGTGTCTGGTTTTCATTTCTAAGGAATAGTCAGCCAGCTAACAATCCGACTGGCCAGCACTGCTTCTGCTCAGCTGGAGGTGTTTTGCAGTATGTGCTATCACACAGACCCCACATGGCAACACTTTGTACAACAACCAAAAGAAGACAGGCAGAAGAGGGCACGTGACAGTAAATCCCATCATCTGAAGAGTCCCCAGAGACTCTTCAGAGAAGGGAACGTTCCTTACGCATGTTACACAAAAGCCCAAAAGGTGATGAGTGACACTTCCCACTTTCATTTCTTTGGGAAGATTTGGTGTCATCACATGTGTCTCTACTTTGCCGCTAGTGTTTGACTATTTCCCCACAGAAAGTAAAGTGCCAGCTCACTCTTTGCCATTCTCTATCTCTTAATGATCAATTATTTTTAATTGGAACCTCTTGCATTGTGCTGAATCTGAAGAGGCCCCCATCAAGATCAGGGCTCCAACAAGATGGGAACAGCACCAAAACATATGTGGGGACAATAGAGATGGGGTTTTTTGTCCCAAAGAGCATGATCCTATTTAGAGAAGGGCAGAATAAGAAATGGAGGTAAAGATGATTGGAAGAATTTTCAGACCATGGGCAAGTTTAGGAAACCTATGACTGTCTCCTGACTTCTAGTCTGGTGCCCAGTCTGCTGGCACACACTGCTTCTCATTTACTAATAAAACTGTCATTGTCTGTGCAGAGTTACATGCAAGGTTAAATAAGACAGGCTGGTATTGCTACAAAGAACTTTATCAGCTAAATAAGATGCAGCCAGGGAGATGAAGCTGAAAGGTTGGAGCTTGTGAAAATAACGGTTCTCATGACACAGTCCCTCTCAGGCTTATCTTTGTGCATCTAACTCGTTATTACATCTTTAGGGTCTGTGTTCAAGTAATGTAGTAAGTCTGAGGGCAGTAGTGAAATGCTGGCCCAAGGACACTTTGTTAACACCACTCGCTTTAATGAAAATTGATAGCAAAATGCAAGAGTCACTAAAGTGAAGTTACCGAGTTTCTTTGACATTGTTTTCTGAGCAACATTTGTTTTCAGTCCTCATGTTGAGGGGTTTTGATTAAGATTTGATTCAGAATTCTGCTGTAAGATCTTTACTTGAGGAAAATGAGGGACATGGAATGAAAGCATGAACTTGTTAGTGTTGACTCTATTAGTCAAAGTGGCAAAAGCCTTCATAAATCTCAAAGTCAGAAAATGGGATCACTGGGGGCAGTGATGAAAAGTTCTGTCCTTCATAACAATGCAAAACTATCCACCTAATAATTAATCTTTGCAGGTAAGGGGTTTCTTACCAGGAAAGAGCCTCGGTTTGCGGCTCAGTGTAACTGTAAAGCATGGTCTTTTAAATTTTACGACATTCGGGACTTTGGTTTAGCCTACCATAAAAGCAGAAAGTTGATGTGAGTTTTGGTCTGAGCTCTGGAAACCCAGCCCACCTCCTACTCCTTCTTGGAAGAGGGATATGGTTCAGGCACAGGCGCTGCTTTGCCCCCTTTGCACGTGGGTGTGGTTTGGTCTCTTCCCGTGGTCGCTGTGAGCTGCTTTAGAGAGGCCAGGTCTTTGCCTTCATCTGCTTGGTGCCTGAATTCTTTGGGCGTCATGAGAGTTGTTTCTGCAAATCCAATAGCTGATTTATTATCTTCAGAGAGCAGAATGTGTAAAGAAAAACAGTATGAGCAAATCCTCTCTCTAGAAGGGTTTTCCGTCCACTCACATAATCCCGCTTGGTTCCAGCCTGGTATGCATAGCTGTGCAAGGGTGTCAAATGACATCCCTTTTACTGGCTGCTGGCCCTAATGGAATGCTGCTTTGCACATCTCGTAAAGTAAGGGCAGGAAATGCTGCCTGAGACTTTTACATTTTGCCCGTAATTAAAATAGAATATTAAAAAATTGAGAGGCAAGAGCATTCCAAATAAGAAGCGCTCTTTTCATCGTGAATTAAATAAAAAAGATTCCATCTCTACATTTAGTTTTTTACCTTTTCTAAAGGCTTACTTGCTTTAGATAATCAAAGCTAGCTTTGAACTAGCACACAGAAAAAAAAAAATCTTTTTTTTTCTTTAAAAATAGCCCTATAGATATATATACATATCACAGCCTTTCATTCCTTTTATAGACAGTTTCCTTTTCCGTGAGAATGTGAAAGTTCTGAGCAATCCAGAGCTCACACAGGCGACACAACAAACACAGGGAACAAGGAGCAGCCACGCTATTGCAATTAACACCAGTGTTTAATTAGCAGACAGCTGCATTGGGCAAGGGCCTTTTGATTTTCTCTCTTCACTGGGCTTTTGATGAGAGATTTACCTACAGTTGTAACTTCTAGTTGTTGCACTGGAATGCGCTCACACTACACATGCACGCACACACATACACTCACCCCAGGTGGATAATTCGTGGAAGGAAGCCATGTCAGCCAACTGATCTGATTTAGGTAAATTATTTTTGGAAGTATCTCCCTTTGCCTGTCTTCCATAAAAATTCTTAAAGTTATGTTTTTGTTTGTTGGGGAGGGGGTAATATAAATTATAGTACGCCTTGGTGCATTTAGGAATCCTTTTTTTTGGTTTGTTGGTTTACTTTACAAAAACCTGATATGTGATGCAGGTTGGTGGGTGCAGAAGTCCACCAGGGGAAAGGTTGGCAACACAAAACATTTACCCCAGTCAGCTTAGATGCCTCTGTATTTAATTAGTGAAAGAAGTATAGTCGTCCCATGCTGTTCCCTGTTGTTGAGGCAGGGGGATGTCCAAACAGCCAACTAATCCTTCTACTTGGCCATCTTTAGTAAAGACAAAAGTGTTGTTGGAGGTCATGGTATCAGAAAGAAACTGCTGAGGAGCTCAGAGATGAAGTGAAAACATGGCAGGGAAGGTGAGTTCTTCCTGCCAAGAGCTTGGATGAAACCTTGGCTTTAGGCCTCCTGCTGTGATTTAGAGTCCACTTGCAGCAAGCTGAAGGGAATGGTACCGGTTTAGAAAGGGACAGCAGAGTTGTCATGGAGACAGACTATTGCCAATAAGAACTCGGTAATAACTTTGTTAATAGCATTTAGAAAGTGAGAGCTTCAGGAGTACCGGAAGAGTTAAGCACAGTGTAGTGAAATGCAGACAAGATAAAATACAATTAAAATTTATTTATGCTGGTAAAACTTACCTATGTTAAATGTGACTTTGCAAAACTGTAACTGCTTGAAAGAAGGTTGCTGCCCAAACTGTGGGTAGTTAAGATAAAGCTAACTTACGTAAACAGAAGGTATAGTCAGGGAAGGCAGAAAGGACTTTTAGCATGGGGTATGGCAAGGGAGACAGAAGAGGGGTGGGGGAAACCTAAGCTGTTTGAACTGATAAAACTTTATGTAATGACTCTATACTAGTAAGAATAGGAGTTAGGTAAACAAATGTCTATTTAGATAAGGCAGACTTCATAAAGAGTGTATGTGATAGATAATTTTGAAACTCACTCCTTCAAATGTATAAAAAGCTGTTGTGTTTCTTTACTCGATGGAATGCACGGGGGGGGGGGGGGGGGGCAAAACCCCCTGCATCTCCCCGGCCGTAATAAAAATGTGCTTTACATAAACTTCAAGGATTTCTTTGAATCAGTAGTACCAGCACAGATGGGCTGAAATTCTAATCTCTGCTAAGCACCAGGATAACACAAGTCCATTTTGTTTCAGTGTAGTCAACAGCTGTTGATTTCTGTGCAGGTCAGTGTAGTTTTCTGTGTACCTAGCTTGCCTCTTTATACTCTCTCACACCTTGCATTTGAACCCTGGCTAGAGTGATACTCCTGTGGAAGCATGTGCTCAGCCTGACTAGTTTTAGATAAGATGTTGGGAAACATACAAATAATTTATTCTAGCAATAATTTGGCATTCTCTAAAACAGAATCTCCTTGTATACCATCAGAATGTGGGACAAAGACCTGACAGAGTTATTTATACAAACCCTATTATAATTGTATTTCATTTCCTCTGATTTTGAGAGTATTCATTTTCACAAGGTGCCTATAATATATGGAAGTGTCACTGTTCCAATTTTACAGACAAGGAATTAGAGACAGAGACAAGGTTTTCTAGTCAATTACCAAGCTATGCACCTGGGAATTTAAATGCTTGTGAAAAGTGCTTTCCATGTAATCCACCTCCATCTTTAGCTGCCTGAACACTGCTGAAAGTCTGTATGGGGTCTGTCCACCATCTGTGACAGTGAAGGTAATCAAGCACTTGTCCTCCAAATCCTAGATTGGTGCCTACTTGCTAGAACACACTTTTGTGTTCATCTGGGCCAGATAATATACTTTTCTTCTACGACAACTCCTGGCAGAATTCCCTGTTCACCACAAGCTTTTCCAAGTCCCTCAGTGTGTGAGCCTGAGGAAAAGGATGGTATGGTGAGAATAAACTTTTTCCTTGCCTGCCCTGAGAATGACATTGCCTTCTTGCAGATTGGTTTGAGAACAGTGCTAGAACTGCCAATACCTCCAGTAAAACTGGAGGCAGGGGAGAACTGGGCCTCTTTGGTTTTTTCTTTCTTCCTAGTTCTCATCCTGGTCTTTGGGATTAATTAGTGTTAATAGTAAGATTATGGCTACCCTAGTGGCCGCACAATAAGGTTAATTTCCAAGACCTGTGCAGCCAAAACCTACTCATACAGACTTCTCCTCGTGGCAGCAGGCACTGATTTTCCACCTGTATTTGTAGGAGCAACATGCTTAAGCAAAGGGTTGCCTATAACCAACCCAAGTTGTGATGCAGCTGCAGCAGCCAAAATGAACAAGTTGTTTCTAGCAGGATTTCTTGACTACATGGATTAGTGATCTACCCCAATTTACAACTGTTATTTAAAAATGTGCTCTAGGCCCTGCTTATTCCTGCTTTTTATCCATATTTTCATTTATCCCAGTCCCGTAGTTTCCTGGTTAGAGTGGCTGTACAGAGAGGACCAAGGGAGTGCCCATGACCCTGGTTGGGCCCATCTGTTCTCCCAGGGCATCATTCAGTCAAAGCCCGTTTGGCTGCAGCTGTGGGGACACTGTGCTTCGGCCCAGTCTTTACCTGAATTAGGAGAAAGTGCTGTCAGTGCCTTCCTTCCCCTGCTCTGGTTTTGAGACAAGCAGTGCCCATCCACCCACACCAGAGAGCCCTGAACCTCGAACAGCGTCAAAGCCCTCTCTATGCTCCTCTGACTGCAGCACAAACTGTTTGTCTGAGCAGCATTAAACCCTGATGTACATGTTTTAGTTTTACAGTTTGAGCATCATTTTAGTCAAAATGTGTCAGTTCTAAGTGGGGCATTTGGGAACATGCCATGACTGTATTTATTCCCCCAGTCCTATATTATCCTGTGCAGTGTTGTAGCTGCCAAAACCACACGCTCATGTTGGCATGAAACAATTATCCTGGTTTATATAGAGCAGGCTTGGCAATAGTCTATCTCGATGAACAGTTGTAGTGCTGAAGATTCAGAGTCATCTTTTCCTCACCAAGCAACAGACCAAATTTCTTTCAGCTGGATTCATGGTTTTAAAAACTAAAAGGAGTAGAAGGCAAGTATGAGGAGGAGGGTGTAAGTGAGGTACCTGTAAGGTCTGGAAGGAAATGAGAATGAGATAGAGAGAAAAAAAAAAAGAGTATTTAAGATACAAGCTAGTAATTTTGTTTCTAAGCCCATGTGAAATTATAAGTAATGTTTACTGTTGCCAGTTGGTGAACACAGAGATGTGTGGTTTTTACTTGCATGCAAAGCTATTGGTTGTGGGTGAAATACTAAGACAAAAACATTCAATCTCTGGTGTGGGTATTCCACCAAAAATAAACCCAAACAAACACTGACTTATTATGAAAGCACTTATTTTCTGGAAACAAACATTCAGTTGCTGCTGCTATTTGTGAACTCTAGAACTGTTAAAACCTCCTGTGTAACTTGCCTGAAACAATAATACTTTATTTTAGAAAGTTATGCAAATGTCTCTGAAACTTAAGAACCAGTGTTTATAGTTTTCATAAAAATGTAGTGTATGGTGTAAACTTACAGGGATATTGATCAGTGATAACTGTTGCTTCCTAAGGTCTTGTTATTCTGGAAGGCCAGACACTATCACTACTTGAAATTTTCCAAATTGTTTCCACTGTGAGCAAATTCAGTCTTGATGTGAGTCACATCTGCTGAAAAGTAAATAGCAGTCGCTTGTACTTTACACCAGCATCAAATTTCACCTACAATTTCAAATTTTAAAAATCACCTTAAATCACAGGATTTGGGTAATTTTGCAAAAGTGACTTTAAATCCAGAAGCACCCAACAGGAAATACTGAAATAAAAGCATTCAGCTTTAGCCGTTTCTGGTGGAAACAGAGACATTTGCTCTCAGATATGAATGTCTGTAGAACAAAAAAAAGTCTCTATGAGGTTTTCCACACATGGACAAAGAAGCAGCGCTCACGTGGAACTGCAGTTTCTCGCCCAGGGAGCAGGGGTGGGTGGGGAGTGGAGAGCAGGGGGCTGGGCTGAGCTGCCGGGGTGTCCCAAGGATTACTTGCATGTTTAGCGCCGCAGCTGTGGCTGCACAGCACAGGGGTGTCAGTCACTCCACCACTCCTGTCGGCTCCCAGTCCTTCAGAGCCCAAGCTGTTCCAGCCGTTCCATCGCTCTGGCCGGCACTGATGGATTAATGGGAGGAAATGTTTATAGAAAGGTTCAGGTTTCCTAAGTGAGTGGAATGAAATCCCCCTCAGCAATGATCAGCAAGCTCATGTCATGGAGCAGTTTGAAGCAGCCTGACTGGCAGGAATGCAAAGGTCTTTTCAAAAAAGAAACTTGACAAGTGGATGATTCTGTGGAGCAGCGAGAGGTGTTTTCAGATAAAAGACGTGGCTTTTCTGGAGAAGGTAGCATGAATGGGGCTAGCTCTTAAAAGAACTTTTAAATCGGTAGTTCGTACTCTGTAAATGTAAAAGGTTAAGTTTGAGGGCACGGTGTCCAAATAAAACAGTGCCCTCAAAGTGCACCTCTTACATACTATGCTTAGTAAATGAAACCATATTGCTGTGCAGTCACAGCTACTATGATGGCATCTAGCTAAGGCACCGTAGATCTCTCTTCTGTAACTCAAATTTTAGTATAAGCATAGTGTAAGTTAGAGGAAGGGTGATGAACCCCGTAAGGAGGCTGAAATCATTGTGTGTACAGCTCTGGTTGTTGGGGCACTTTCCATGATTCTGGCAACACAGCTCGAGATCTAAACATTCATTTCAGTTTAAAAAATTAAGTCAAATAGACCATTCCATTGAAGCTATCAGCTTTCAGATGACTGTGATAAGAAAGAATGTAGGCTTCAGGCTAGCTATTAAGATTAAAGTAAAATTCACCTGAACAAAACTGCAGCTAGGGAAGGTGCTGTATGGGGGGGTGGGGGGAAAGGGGGGGGAAGCCAGTTCAAGACATTGCTCTTTGAAAGCCACTGAAAAGAACCTAGTCCTTAGTGTTTCCCTAGGACGCTCCTCTAGTCAAAGTGAGGATTTAATTTACAGCACTTACAGCACCCTCCAGTTCTCAATCTCGAAGTCCCTTTGGAATGGGAAGAGAGCATTATCCTTAATTTCTAGATAAGGAACTGGTTTATCAGCTTGCCCTCAGCAAGAGGCAGAGCCTGAAAGAAAACTTGGCTAGGATGCAAGTACCTCAAGTGAGGGCAGACATCTGAAACCAGCTGTCTCAAAATGTGCTCTCCTATTGTGAGGGGCTGCTAATCAGAAAAGCTGGTTTGAAGTCACAGCTGAGTTTCTGGTCAATGCATTCACCAAAAAGTCTCTTGCATCTCCCATAACAAAGTGGGGGTGAAAACACCACTCACAGGGCTTCCCCCCATTCTCAAACCTGCCAAGTGTCCAAAGACTGAAAGAACTTTATTAGAACCTTTGTATTAAAAATTATTTATTTAGTGATCTGTACATGGGGTGAAGCAGGGCCTCATACAGACCTTCAAAAAAATCAAGTAAAAACATAAATACATATTTTCTTACAAAAATGAGATTTACAAAATATACATACTGTACTTGTCTTACACACTTTTTTTTTTTTTCTCTTCCACGTGCACATTATAAGAGACAAAACCCCAAGCCCTGCAAGTCTGAAATCAGATCTACTGAAGGATTTGGCTGATGGGCCCATTCCTGATGCCCAGACTGCTGGTACACCCTCAGACAGCAGCAGTCTGTTCCCCCTCACCCTGAACAGGTTTTTTTCTTTTTTAAGTTTCGTTCCAGACACTTTTCCCCCCAAAAAAACATGAAGAGCAGCTATAGGTTGGAGACTTGCTAAAAATCCAGAATTTCCTATTTTGTCCTTAGACAAGAATATACACACACACATATATACTGATAAAAACAACCCTTCAGTGAATATAAAGTAGTATGTAAAAAATAAAATATGAACAAAACTTAAAAATTTTCAGAATAGAAAAATCTGTCACATTTCAAAAAGAAAACAATGAACTTGTTGATTAATTTCTGAATGTTTTTCCTTCCAAAGAGCGATCACTGGAAACTTAGCCAGCTGCATTTTAGCCGAAATTAGAAGGCTCCTCACTTGCAGAAACTGCTTTTTAAACCCCAGCCCCCTCTTGAACCAGGAGTCATTGCCATGCAGCTCAGGGAACCTGAGGAGCAGGCAAAGGGTCCATCGTGAGCCAAAAAGATTCCTCCCGTCCCCAGAATCCGGCTGTGTATTGACTTTGTCTGCAGTGACCTCACTGCAAAGCAGGAGAGAAAGCAGGTTTATGGGAAGGGTAGAAAAAAAAATCCCATCTTTACGTTACATATTTTAATGGCTCTTGTTTTGGCAGGTGCTCTCGGTTAAGCTCTTCTTGCCCTCTAAATCTTGCGTTTCCTTCAGCTTAGAAAAGCGACCCATATTGAACGGTAGGAAAACATCCTGCCTCCTCCTTTTTTCATAAAAGGAATGTTTATTTCTGTGAGCTCCTCAGATCCAAGGGTGAACCTCAACGACTTCTTTTTGTCAGTTTGCCCATAAAAACCGATCCCATGCTTATGCCTTTCTACATAGAAAACACTTTTGTTTCCCCCTTTGTCTCCTAGAACAAAGGCAAGGGGGAAAAGCCTTCTGCTGAAAAGCAACAAGTCATTTCTTTTCAGGGTGTGGAATAGCAACCCCCTCCTTCCCCACAGCAGCAAGAACAACAGATGGAGGGCCAAGTTTTTACTTTAAAACAATTACAACAGGTATCAGTGAGGTAAAAAGGAACTTGTGAGCTGACAGAACAGAGGCATCTCCCCGGCACACGGTCGGGCTGTAGCCGGCTGTGCAGTACTCACGTGATGGCTCCGCCGAGCTGGAAGGAGCAGGCAGCGAGTCGGGCTCGGGAGTTACCCTGCCCGCGCTGCAGTTTGGCCCCGGCAACTCAGGGATTATTGGGCTCCCTCTCGGCAGCGGTAGCTCAACAGATCTGGCTTCCCCTCCCTCTTGTCCAAAGCAAGGCAGGATGATTTTAGTTGGGTTGGAGTTTTTTTTCCTGGACAGGGGTAGCAAGGGGTAGAGAGAAGTAGAGGGACTTCTGGAATGAACGACTCTCCCATCCCACCAGTGGCCTCTTTTTCAGTCCTCTTCCACTTAGCTGGGCCTAAGCACCACTGAACACAGTTTGACTGATCCTTTATGCAATAATTATATCTTTTGTTCAAACCTTCTGTGAGGAAGAAAAAGTTTGGAATTGCCTCCCTTCCTCCCTCTTCAGGGAACCATTGCCCTGCCCTTCTGCCGAGTATCTGTCTCCTCTGCATGTGTGCATGCGTGAGTGTGTGTGTGCCAGAGGGGACAGGGGGTCTCATACTGCTGTCTCGCCTTTGCTGCCGGTGCTGAGTCTGTGGTAGAAGCGTCGCCAGGACTGAAGGGTTTTGCCAGACCAGATCCAGAAGCCAGTCGTGATCCCAACAATCATGGTCATGAGGTACTTGATCATGAAGACGGTGAAGTCTGGGCTCATAGGGGCAAAGTGGCTGGGACAGGGCACGGCGTACGTTTTGCAGGTCTGGAGGAGCCACGTCTTCTCCCAGGTGCCACGGAAGGCCTGCTCGTAGAAGTAGCATGCCAGGACAATGGTGGCAGGCACCGTGTAGAGGACACTGAAGACACCAATGCGCACCATCAGCTTCTCCAGCTTCTCCGTCTTGGTGCCATCGTGCTTCATGATGGTGCGGATGCGAAACAAGGACACAAAGCCAGCCAGCAGGAAGGAAGTGCCAATGAAGAGATACACAAACAAGGGCGCCAGCACAAAGCCCCTCAGTGAGTCCACACTGTAGATACCTACGTAACACACCCCACTGAGTACATCCCCATCCACCTGCCCCATGGCCAAGATGGTGATGGTTTTGACAGCAGGCACAGCCCAGGCAGCCAGGTGGAAATACTGGGAGTTGGCCTCGATGGCCTCGTGGCCCCACTTCATGCCTGCAGCCAGGAACCAGGTGAGGGACAGGATGACCCACCAGATAGAGCTGGCCATGCCGAAGAAGTAGAGGATCATGAAGAGAATGGTGCAGCCTTCTTTCTTGGTGCCTTGGGCCACAGTGCGGTAGCCATCCTCGGAGAAGCGCTCCAGACACACCACCCGCTCCTCCAGCAGGAAGCCCGCTGCGTAGGCCACTGCCACCATGAAATAGCAGCCCGAGAGGAAGATGATGGGCCGCTCCGGGTAGCTGAAACGGCGCATGTCTACCAGATAGGTGAGCACGGTGAAGAGGGTGGAGGCGCAGCAGAGCACGGACCACACACCCACCCACAGCCGGGCAAATCGCACCTCCGCCTCCTTGAAGTACATGAGCCCGTTGGGCCGGGCCGGCTCACAGGGGGCACCGCAGTCCCGCTCCCCCAGGAACCGGTAGCCCAAGTAAGAGGGCACTTTGAGCTGCCGCGGGCAGGAGAAGGAGAAGCCAGAGGGCGGCTGTGGCGGGGTGGGAAAGTCAGGGAGGTAGCCAGCCGTGGGGTGGGCAGTGGCCCCCCGGCCCGCCGCACCGCCAGGCCCTGGTGGGGCATCTGACGTGTTCTGCCCCACGCAGATCTCACCCGCACCGTGGACAGGGAAGTTCTCGCAGCGGAGCCTCTCTGGCCACTGGAAGCCGAACTTGTTCATGAGCGCCTCGCAGCCCTGCCGGGCCCGCTCGCAGAGGGAGCGGCAGGGCGGGATGGCCTGCTCCAGCACGGTGCACACCGGCGCGTACATGGAGCAGAGGAAGAACTTGAGCTCGGGCGAACACTGCACCTTGACCAGCGGGTAGAACTGGTGCACCTCCAGCCCCGCGTCCTCCTGGTTGGTGTGGCCCAGCAGGTTGGGCAGGATGGTCTGGTTGTAGGCGATATCCGTGCAGAGCGGGATGGAGATGGGTTGGCAGAAACCGTGGTCCGGCACGGAGATGCCCTTCTCGCCGTGGTACTGCTGCGATGCCGCGCCCGCGGGGGTCCCGAGCAGGGCGACCAGCAGGGCGGCCAGTCCCAGCCAGGGGCAGCTGGCGGCAGCCGCTCCGCCGCATCCTCCTCCGGCTCTCATCGCCGGGGCGGCCGGGGTCGCGGAGAGCCTCAGGAAATCCTTCAGAGGCGGCCGGCGCGACGCCCCAGGGGCATCAGCGCCCGGAGGGCGGCGGCGGGGCAGGGGCGCGGCGGGAGGAACGCGGCTCCGCGCCGAACCTCCTCGACTTTCTTCCTCGACTCCGGCGGCGCTGGCAGCGCGGCGGCGGCGCTTCCCTCGGCGAAACTTTCCGGAGCTGCTCTCCACGGAGAAGGCGGCAGCGAGGCAGGAGACGGCTCCGCGCAGGGTCCCGCGGCGAGGCGGAGGCGCTGCTCCCTGCCCGGCTGCGCGGCCCCGGCGCCGGCGATTTAGGTTACGGCTAAACGGATTATTACCGCGCCCGGCTGAGCCGTGTATTTTACTCCGGGGCTTAAATAACTTTTTAAATCCAATTACTGCGCGATCCTCCCCGCGGCTCGGCTGGGCTCCGCTCCCGACGGCCGCCGCTGCGGTCTGTGCGTGCGGGGCAGAGCCGTGCGCCTCCCGCCTCGCTCCGATCCCGATCCCGCTCCGCCGCTCCCGGCTCACTAAAAGGCCCCGGCGCGCCGGCCCCGCCCCCCCCGCCGGCCCCATTCACAAACCGCGCCGGGGGCGGGGCCGCGCGCGCCCACCCGCCAATCGCTGCGCGAGGGGCGGGGCCAGGGGAGGGGAAGGGAGGGGGAGGAGCGCGCGCCAAGGGGGAAAAAAGTTGGGAACAACTTTTTCCCATCCCCGCCGGGCCGGGCCGGGAGGAGCCGCCCGCGGCCCCCACCCCCCGCGCTGCAGGGCACAGCCGGGAAGGCGGAGCCGGGGGGGGCCCAGGCAGCTCGCTCAGGGTGGCCTGATGAAACTAAAATTAACTGGCTGCTCTCTGAGCAGGCTTTGAAAATGCGAACAGCTGCCTGTGCCCAGAGTTATTAAAAAAGAAGAAAAAGAAAAAACGGGGAATTAAAAACCACAGCGTCCGGGTACATTTGCAGAATGAGCTTATTGCGTAGTTGGGATGTTCGTGTTTGTGCGCCATCGCCTCCCCCAGCTTGGGGGGGTTTGATTTGTTATCACAGCATGACTGTTGCTTTTTGCTAGCAGAATAAATGCTTTATTCATGCAGATCTAAGCCCTAGCGTAGCTGGGGGAAGGCAGCTTTTTTTGAAACGTCCAGTGTTACCTAAGCAGAGGGGAGAAATTTTAAATCCCCATCTACACTGCTGCAACTCCTTAAGAGACTTGAAGAAGTCTGTATAAAACCAGGAATTCCTCTGTGAAAGCACCCAACCTGCCCTCAAGAGAGAAAATGGCATAGGTCGGGAGAGGACTGGTACTGGCCTACCAGGTGATGCTGAGCAGATTTAGAGCTGAGCAGATCTAGAGCTAGACTGCCATACGTTGGCTGAGGACAGAAGTGTGGGGTTTGCAGCACAGCCGTGTTTTGAGGTGCACTGCAGAAACACGGGGAGCAGGGACCATCCAGCCAAACACAGGCAGAGCATGTCTCCAGCAGCACAGAATGGGGGTGCTTGACAAAAGCCCTACAACAAGGCCTGCTTTTCCTTCACACTGGCCTGTGAGAGCCTGTGCTCAAAGACAGGCTCCGACCAAGTGTTATTCAACTCACCCCATCCCTCCCTTTGAGGATAGAGGTCCTCTTGAACGGTATTACTCGGATTCTTTTACTCCTTTGCTCAGGACTGTGCTCCCATTAGGAGCTAAGCAAATACATCAGTCTGTACCTTCCTCCAGGGCAGTTCAAGAGAGCAGGGTTTGGCTCAGGGAACTCCAACAGCAATTGTTGGACAAATGTTTCCCATATCCTCTCCTGGTCGTGAACAATGTGTCCCCATGCCACTCAGACCACGGAACTGCAGCTTTTGCTACATTTGTTTAAAGAAGTTGACAGTTATAAACATGCTTACTAAAATAAGTTTACTCCTCTTTAAGTGGACATGTTTTTAAAAATAATACTGTGCATATAAAAAAATATGGGAAGGGCTAGCTAGTTATGGCTGCAAAGGATGTTTCTGGAAAAGAAATAAGTATTTTCTTCGTTCTCAGTTATAGTTGTTTGAGAGTGCCTTAGAGGAACTTCAGTTTTTCAATTTGTTAAGGCTTGTTGTCTGAAATTCCTTACTTTTCTACACCCCTAGTGACTAAGTGGGTTTTTGTGATACTCTTCACCTAAATAACCACCCATGGTACAAACTTACATGAACTTGTCTACTCTATTGTTTGTTCCTTGGCTGCTAGTAACTTTCAAAAATATTATTCTTTCCAGTTGCTTTTTTTTGGTTGCTGGTTGGTTGGTTGTGGTGGTTTTGTTTTTTGTGGTTTTGGTTTTTTTTTTTTTTTTTTTTTTTTTTTTTTTTTTTTTTTTTTTTTTTTTTTTTTTTTTTTTTTTTTTTTGGGGGGGGGAGGTTGGCTATTGTGTTTTTTTCCCCCTGTCTTTCTGTAAAGCTCCGTGAGCTGTTGAGTCACCTATCTGTAATAATCAACTTAAAGCCTCTATTTTTCGCTTTGGCTTATATGGCTGACTTCATCTGCAAAGCATTTTGTGATATTCACTATGAAAAACATTGGATGAAAGGAGATGTTTCACTGGCAGGCAAGGACAATGCAGACAAAGTAAAGCAACCACAAACTTTCTGCCCCATGCTTTGCTCCTTCTGATTTCTGTATGTAAAGAAACTGGTTCAGAGCTAGCAAAATTGTACTGCAAGAAGCTGTCTTCCAGCAACAGGGAGACAGTGACAGAAACTATTCAGGGTAAGGAATGTCAAATCAAGTAGCAAGACTTTAACTGGGTATTTATTTACAAGACAGGGCAGATGGCATCAGTGGCTCCCCCTGTTTTCTACTGGTCCCATTTGTTAGAGTCATTCATCCAAATCATGGCATGAACAAAAAGGAGACTGGGATCTCTGATCCAGGCTATAAAAGCTGGGTGACTCCTTTGCACTTATGGACATAATGTAGAATCAGAGTGAAGCCAAAGGGGAAAAAAAAAAACAAAAACAAAAAACCCCAGAAGGGTAGGCAGAAAGGAAGAAGGATTATGTCCTAGATTATTTCTTAGGGAGATAAGAAGAGAGTAAACTTACCACATGGAATGATGCTGCTAGGCCATCCCAGATGGCAGGAATGTGCAACAGGATTTACTAAGATGGATGAAGAAAGTCTCTTGGGCACGTTACCAAATTCCAAGGTTTTGTTTTGTTTTTTTTTTTTTTTATTTAGACCCACTCGGAGATGGGAAACAATCACTGAGGGAGGCAATGGCAGTCTCAAAATGGCATACTGTGGTGTAAGAAAATCCCAGGCTTTTAAGCCAGTCTGAGACATTCTGACAGCTTTCAGGGGACATTAAAGAAAGAAAGAAAGAAAGAAAAAAGGGGGGAAAAAAAGCAGCATCAAAACTCCAAGATTCTGGAATGCAGGGTTACTCCAAAGCATCCAGAACATCTGTAAGCAGCATCAGCCACATTTCAAACAGCAGCCTGCAAAATTACTTAAATTTCCTCCCAACAGGAGGGATTCTCATCAGCACATAAGCACAGCAGCAGCCAACCTTAGCCAGGTTGTCAGTCACCCAGAAAAAACTGCTGCACAAGACTTTGCAGCATCTGAGAACTTCTCAATTGCAACCACACAGCAGTTCAGAAAGTTTTCTCTAAAAATCTCCCAACTGCTGGTATAGTGAGTATGCCACATGGCCTGCCAGCCATGAACCTTCACAAGCAAAGTCTTGGCAAGTCTGAGATTTTGGAATAAATGAACAGTCTCAGGTGTTGATACCAGCTCTGGAGGTGTCTAAGTAGACTACTGTGCATAGGGAGGAATTGTAAGGAACAATTATCTGTCCTTTTACTCATTTAAAAATAAATCCAGTCCAACTTCCAAGCTAAGTCAAGGTGAGGAGTGGCATCCCTACATGATATCTTTTTCTGCAGTTTTAAAGCCTCCTTAAATGGTGCCAATATAATTTTCCTTGTTTCCTATCCCATCTGATAGAAACCTCTTCCCATGGGGGGAGGGAAATCAAAACAAAACACCCCCTCCCCGCCCCACCACTTATTTTGAGTGCCCGAGGGAGAACATTTTCAGATTACCTGTTGCAAGCCCTCCTTACCCTCAGAAGAAAAAAGGCCATTGCTTCCCCCTTCTCCTTCCACCTGCAGACACTTGCTGGCCCTCACCTCACAGTGTCCTGCTAACCAGCTCTGCCCAAGTCCTGATACCATCCCCTGAACTGCGAGATTCGTCCCAGTTAATGATGGTAAAAAACTTCTATGACACTTTTAACCTCGACATTTTGAAGCCTACTTACATCCAGTCTTACATGATCAGACAGGCTGTTGAGCTAAGAACGTCAAAATTTGCGCTCCCTAAAGCTTAGTGGAGAAATGCCAGGAGCCCGGGGGGGAAATCATGCATTTGCCTATTTTGCGTAATGATTTGCATAATTAGAAATAAGTTCACATTATTATATCTGCTTGCATTTCTATCAGTCTGATAGATTACTCTCAATTGCATCTTGTTTGAGCTCACCAAAGGCATCCAGTCGTTCAGCAGAGAGGCAGGAGAGCCCGATATTTCACTGGCGGGGAGTGGGGAAGGCAAGGCCCTGCCCCCCACCACGGAGCGATTTGGAATTAGTTTGAAGATATGAGAAACCGATTGAAAAGAGCATATGGGGAGGGCATGGGTAACAAAAGGAAGGGGATACTGCTGGAGGGGATGTGGTTTCCCTCAGTGAGAAAGGTAAAAGCTGTGGATTTGTAAGACAATTATTAGTTTATAAAGTAGTATCCCAACAGATACAGGGAAGCAGCACTGTCCTCCACATTTAAGATCAAACTGGGGAAAACTTAAGGAAACATTCACAAAGATGAGCTATCAGGCCGATGATTGCCTTTATCTTGCAGATCCATGAATAAGAAAACAAAACCCGAAGTTGATCTGCTCATCCCCACTCAGCGATTCGGTGAGGACATCAGTTACATTTTAACCCTTGCATGACACTTTGAATTCCCCTGTTTCTTTAAAGTAGGTTTAATCTGCCTTCTCACAGTTTTAGGGTTGCAGAGGCCCTTTGGTAACATGCAGGAAATCCCTCCTTATTTCACTTTCTTAGGCTATGTGCTTTTTTAATAAGACAAATTCTCTGCTGGCAGCAGTATTATCAGCCAGGTCCTGTTGTCATTCTGTCTGGGTGCAGTACGTTGGAACATGAAAAAGGGAAGATTCCAGAAACAGTGGGAAGAGATGACACTTGTGTCTGCTGTCCTCTTTCTGTCAGTGAATAACATCCTACTCTAAGAATCTGGATTTAGCACAGGCACGTGCAAACTTACTATCTGATCCTTTAAATCTTAAAAGGTGCTTCTGACCTGGTATGGTGGGTGGACACTTCCAGAGGGCTGTGGCTGATTTTGCCATTCTGTATGCAATGGGATATGTGATATATCAGCCTGGGCAGAACAGGGGAAGAACTGCCTGAGACAGACCTGCCTCAGGCTCCCTGGGTCAGCCACCTTCTCTTGGACACTTCAGGAGTCCCAGTCTCATGGGTGCTCCAGCTTATCCCAAACTTCTCCCAGTGTCTGTGAAAATGAGTCACAGATCTGCAAAGGTCTCAAGCAGAGTCACTCCGTGCTTTATAACCCTTAAAGTATTACAGATCCAAACAAAAATAAATACACCCCTCCCTACTCTGTTCTCATAACAATGCAGTGGTTTTTAGGATGCTGGCTAGTGGTTTTGTGGTTGAAGCTCCCCTTCCCAGAATTATATTCTCTCAGATCTCTCTTCCACACCATGGATCCTTGACCTAGTTTGGACTCTCTGTTAGATATCCCTTTTCCTCCAAAACCCGGTGATTTTGTTTCTTCTGTGCTATTCCCCCTTCTGTAAACCCCCCTGTAGTGTCCAAGGCCAAAGACAAGTTCTAACTGCTGATCTCTAGGTTCTTCCTGAAGGAGCAGCACAATTACAAAGCCCAGCTGTCTGCAGAAAACTTAGAGAAAACTGTCTCTCCTTCGTTGTGCCAGCCACTTCCAAATAGCTATCATATGGCCGAGTTTCTCAAGTTTGTGCATAAATTTCCCAGATCACTGCAGGTGGTGCCACAATATTTGTGAACACTGAATTATGTCTTGCTTGCAGCCCCAAGGTTGGTGTGGACAGAGTGACTGGTTGCTCTGACCACTCTCCTGTTGATACCATTCGGTTGTGAGTGAATGCTGCAGTGGCCAAATGCACTGTGATATGTCTGTTGTCATTTATGCCCAACCTTGTTTTAATTTTGTCTTTCTACAGACTACTCTCTTTGAGATTGCATCTTAAATCTTCTTTAAAGCTCAGACTGAAGGCTTGCACTTGTCCTGTTTGAGTTGATGGGAAGTTTTTACTTGTTTCAGTGGAAACAGAAGAGCAGGATGCTGATCAAAGCCCCAAACTCTGTTTATGTAGGAAGAACCAGACTTAGCCCAAAATAAGAGATGGGAAAGACCCATTATATTGCTTAGCCCCTGCTATTGCATATGCTAGTGGTATAATTAGTCTAATTTCAAATGCCTTGAATAATGGGACTATTACCATCTCTCATGGGACGTGGTTCTGCCATCTAACAATCATATTGGCAGGAAGCCACTGCCTGATGTTCAAACAAATGGTTTATCTTTGCTTGATTAAGTCTCACTAAAGAAGAGTGCAGCCTCCAGAAATATGCTGTTTCCAAAGCTTAGAAAACAAGGGAAGAAGAGCTGTTATTCAATACAAAATCTGCCAGATGTCTAAAGAGGCTGAGGAATTCCTAAGCCTCTGTTTACAAAATCCTGTCTCCTCCTCCTGTGAATGCTTAAATTACCAATCACTGCTACCATCTCATGTTTAGGGCAAAATTTCCTTAACCGACTCCACTTTCAAAATCGGATTGAAAAGAGAAACAAACATTTTAATTACTTTTCTTTTCCCTCTTCTTGACAGGCTCGCATAAATTAACCCTTGTCCTCCACAATTCCAGTTAAACCCTTGAACAGAGTTGTTTCTTCCTTAGGTCCCAATCACGCCTTGCTGAGGTGATTCCCTGCTCTGAGGCCACAGGAAGGTTTGCTGCGTGCAGCCACTGCCTGCTGTATCCCTGCAAGCCCCGGAGATGGGTGATGCTGCACTGTGGAGAATTTCCCTTTCCATAAGAGCCCCCGGGCAGCAGTGACCCAACCTGCATTTCTAAGTAGCAGTGCTGTTCAGGGAGAGGGGCAGAGGGCTGGCACCAATGCCAGCTCTCATCCTGAGGTCTGTGGACCAGCATCACATGCTCTCCTTTGCCTTTTTTTAATCAGTCGTTTCTAAACTCTGATTTCTGTCTTGCTGTCAGTCTGCATCGACTGCACTCCCTTGGAGCTGGGACCAGCGGTGCTCTGAGTGGTGCTGGAGATATTCAGCTGATTTCCTTCCTTGGAGGGACGGGAACCTGAAAGCAGCACTTCAAATAAGCTCCCTCCTCATGGAGTCTCTGCAGGGAATGAGGGCCCATTTTCTTAATTACATGTTCATTAGTATGTTTAGTGCTCTCCTCCCTCTCTTCCCCCAGCCCCGCCACCTGGGAGTTCCTACTATGTTACTGGAAAGCCACAGAGGTTTATTTAAATACCACACAGTCAGATTGGAATGAAAAGCTATGAAGCTTCCCCTCTTTAATACTTTTTGAAATTATTTATGGGCTATGCTTCTTGCCTACGTAGAAGGTGCCTTTTGAGATTCCTGCAAGTCAATGCAGAAATAGCTGTTTGAATTGAGCAATAATTAGAAGCAGATGGAGCAAAGCAAAGCATCAGAGAAATCCCATTCTGCTAAAGAAACACTGCTGTCTGAAATAGATTTCCACTGCGTGTAACATTTTCTCATATGGGCTAAAAAGAAATAACATATCTTATGTCTGGTTTGCACCTACCAAAGCTGGGAAATTCAAAGTAAGGTCGGTCTGCAATTCCACTCTGAATTCAGTCTCAGCTACACGGTGTTTGCAGCCCCTACACTGGCTGTGCCATAGTTACATTTTCTTTGCTTTGCTGGACCTCAGAACAATGGAGATTCAGCTACTTTCTGTGAATGTGTGAATATTTGTATTCAGTTTTTTTCTCAGTCTTCAGTGGGTTTTGTTGGTTGTTTTGGTTTTGGGGTTTTTGTGGGGTTTTGTTTGTTTGCTTGCTTTTTTTTTCTTTCTTCATTTGTTTGGTTTTAAATGATTTAAAATTCTGAGGAAATGTTTGTGACTTAAGACACATTAGGATCCTTTGTAATCCACAAACTCAGTTTGGGGAAGGTACTCAGAGCTCTCAAATCCTAATTTGCTGCCAAATTCTTATGTGCTTGATGTGGTAGATTGTTTCACTCCTGAGTTCTAAAAATAACAGGTCCCGGTCTCATTGCTCCCACAGATCGTCCCTTTGAGTGTAGAGATAACTGGAAACTCTCAGCACCTCAAAGGGAGCCGTACAGCACCCAAGCTCAAATTTTAGCACTATTTCTCATTTGCTTTGCTTACACGAGTACAACGGGATGGAGTTTGCTGTCGGACTTTTGTCGAACCATGTTGTTGGGGTGAGCTGATTTTCTTCCGATGATGATTATGACTTATTGACCTGATAGTGAGCCAAAAAGCCATACTTTGGTCAGCTGCTACATGTGTACAGTAAAACCGTGATTTTAATGATGGACTCACTCATATTTATGTTGCATTTTTCAATAGGCAGGGGTCGGTACTACCATCTCATGGAGTCTTCATTAGCCATTTTAGAAAGCAACCGTGGTTTAAGATTTCAAAGACACAAAGTATCTCTGAAAACGTAAATATTGTAGCGCTCCGAAGTGTCCTAAGCTTGTGCTGCTACTCGAGTGTGTTTACAAACAGGCTCGAGGATTTCTTCTGAAGCAGAAGTTGCTCCTAGAATAATAATAATAAAAAATTATTTTGAAGGAGATCATAAAGGTTGGCAGGTTGATGGTTTTTTTTCTGATGTGAGTGAGCCGGCGAGGCCGCGGTGAGGTCCTGCCCCGCGGTGCTGCTTCCGACCTCATTCCGGGGCAGTTGCGTGTGCCGGGCAGGAGCAGGTCCCGCCGGTGGGGCGGGGAGCGAGCGCCGCGGCCAGACCTGCGGGGTAGGAAGCGATGCTGGGAATGCAGCTGATGGCATCCCTCTGCCTGACCCTGCCTCGCGGCCCCGTGCCGCTGGAGGTGCAGGGCTTTGCCTGCGGTGTGAAAACTGAAATTCCAGCTGCTGATAGCTATTAAAGTGCAATTACAGAAGCAGAAATGTTAATGCTGGTGTCTTTGCCAAACTCCTGCTAGTTTTAATTTCATAAGGGCGGTTGCTGCTGGTGGTGGATACTGTAGGAAAACAACATCTAATATTAAAACATGTCCTCCAGTAGCATCCTTGAAGCTGCCCCACATGGTGTGTTGGTGATGGTTCCAGTGCTAATCCTGGCAACTCTGTGTGGCCACTGATAGCGTTATTTTTAAGGTTGTTGATCTGTGGGCATTTGCAAAGTGCTTTAAGCTGTTTTAACATGAATTTGAATGAGGCAGCATCATACCAGTGGCTCCTGGCTGAGGAGACAGTAGGCTTCTAAAATGCATCATTGTTGTCATTGTTATTATCCAAGTGCAGTGCAATCCTTGGTGCTTTTCTAGGCACAACTTTAAAGGCATTTTCTGTCCAGCGAGCTCTTATTGATGCCAGTTCTCATTGTGGTAGAGAAGGGTGGTGACTCATTAAACAGCTTGTGCAAAGTGGGACAGATGAAGTGGTGACTGTCCCCAGACATACCCCTGCCCTGTGCCAGGGATCACTCCCTCCAGGGCAAGGACATCTGCGCTCAGCTCAGAGCTACTCTAGGGCTGCCGTTGCGTAGCTGTGTTGGAGCAGTTCAGATTTGGCACTGGCTTATTTCCCTTCTTTGGGCTGGGTGATCACTGGGGTGATTCCTGCAGCCACGTTACTTTTGGCCCAGAGATCCCTGTGTGAGGGGCAGCCACTGGCAGGAGAGCAGGAGGGCAGGGCAGGGTGGTGGGAGCTGCTGCAGCCGTCTGGTTTTCTTCTCTGCCTGTGACTCAACACTCTCCCTGACCACGAGGGTCAGCTGTTTGTGAGTAAAGTCTATAGACACAGATCCCGAGATATTACACAGATACGGGGAGTTTGGGCTCTCTGCAGCAACCTGAGGAGCTCGATATCAGCTATTCACCAGACTCCAAATTTGATCAACAGTTTCTCAGAGAAGCCTTCTGTTTTCCAAGTGTTTCTAAGGTAGCTGAGCTTAAAACATCAAAGATCTAAAAATTAGATTTGCTTCAAATCACGTATCTTAAGGCCGAGTAGTTTTTGTTGTTGTTTGGGCTTTTTCAAGCTAGACCGACTCTCCCTTTATGATGGTCTCAGATTCTGGGTGTCCCCACCAGGACTGTGGGTGGGGAGGAGACACAGACCACTTCTGGGCTTCTCCAGAGGCATTTATCCACCCCAGGGAAGCTGCAACTGAAGCCAGGCAGATGAGAGCCAGCACAACTAGTATTTTGCTAGACTAATTTCCTAGAGTCTGAGGCCTTGTTTCCTAAAAGGGCCAGCTAAAAAAATCCAAGAACTGGCACGAGTGTCATATAAAAATTCATTATTGCTTTTGTCCATCTATAAAAGTATTGATTTGAAGGTACATATTTTTCACTATATTTTTATCAAAATAACTTTTGAAAATAATTCCTTGTTGAAAACCTTCCCAAGCAAATTAAATTTACTGTCAGTATTTGAAGTCATCCCATTTTCAAACATGATGAGGAAATGGCAACTGGGATAGGAGCTCATGTGGAAGCGTCATGGGGGAAAACGCAAAATGTTTCTGAAAAATACTTGAAAAGAGTTTGTATGTGACAGTCCTTTTCTGTTCATGAGCATACAGTTAAAAGAAAAACCAGGTTCGTATTTAATGTAAAAATGCCAAGTGTTTACCTCTATGAACAGAAGCAAACCCAAAAGCTGGGTAAACCCAAATTATACAGCCACTGAGCCCGAGCACCCCCCTGACTGGAGGAGGAATTAGTGGCTTGCATAATCAAGCCTGGGGAGCTCATTTTGTCATGCTCAAAGGGCCACAGTGGTGCAACAGTAGGGGTGGAGGGATCAGCAAGCACTAACAATGAATTCCCTTCATTTTTCCAATTTAAGGCCTGAGCAGAGGAAATGCAAAGCTCTTCTTTTTTTGCTCTCTCCTTCCCCCCCCCCTTTTTTTTCTTTCTCTCTTTTTTTTTTTTTCTTTTTTTCTTAAGGGTAGATGAAAAGACTGAAGCAGTAAAGAAGCCAGGTTGACACCTGTATCTGTGACAGCTCAGGCAAGGCAAAGAGTGGGAAAGCATCCGCTGGCAGCAATCTGAAACTGTCCCCTTCCTGACTTGGAGGCTTTGACTGATGGTGCAGCTTTGTGCAGCCATATGGTCGAACATCTTGAAGGGCTGGCAAAGAGCTGCTGCTGCCAGCACTGGGAAGGGGAACCAAGTCATTGCTGGAAACCAGATCTCCGGGAGAGAGGAGCCATTAACACAAAATTCTGCTTCATGCCTGACTGTCCTCTCTGCGCACAGGGCCCAGCGTGGCACTGCAGGAGGGCGAGGCCCAGCCTGGCGGGCGGGCACGGCTCTGCCAAGCCGGGGTTAAAAGGAAAAGCTTCTTCCTCAGTGCTGAGCGCACAGCTGTGGTCTCTTCACAGCGCAGCGTTTCCCTCTTCACACATGCTCTCAAATGCTCCCTCTTTTTGTTCGCCCAAACCCAAATTTGGCTCTGTTATGAACTGCCACGTTCGTTCTCCCTTCCTTGTAGCCCCAGGAGGACAGGGCTTGTTCTTCCCAGGCTGCAGCCGAGACCCGAGCAGAGCAGAGCAGAGCAGAGCTCCCCGGCCCGGGCCCCTGGCAGCACTGGCGCCCATTAATGTAAAGCAGCACCAGGGCCAGCAAGATAAGGGTTGTACTGACCACCGTGGGTTCCTGCTTTTCCCTTTTATTACTTGGTACATTACATTTGTTTCCAGCAGAGAAGAGTTTATGTGTGCGTGGCTGCACCGGTTGTGTTGGACCGAGCTCCCTACATGGTTATATGGATGGACTCCAGGGACAGAACTGCACTTCCCCTTAATAAGCTCCTCGCACCGCATTAAAGATAAAAGGGGAAGGGAAATATTTATATTCTGACAAAGCAGCTCTTCCCTTCAGGCTCTTGTTTTATTTATTAGCTTGCTCTGTCCCTCTCTTGCAGTTTTTTTCTATTTCATTCTCTGTGCTCTCTTTTTCTCCTTTCTTCACTAATTTTGTCCCTGGGAGACAGTGACAGCAAAACTTAAGAATCACTGCCCAAGACATCAGATTCATGTTGTGTAATCCCCAGTCGATAACTACAACTCTCCCCCTCTCTTTATTTTCTAACACAAAGTAATGATTTATGGTGCTTAAACAGTTGAATACATTACAGCTGGTTTACTCCAATTGCTTTAGATGAAACTGTAGAAATAGGCGAAGTTGGGGTTTTGATGGTTGTTGTTCTTTGTTTGTTTGTTTTTTATAAATTGCAACCCAGATGCTGAATATCCTCCCTTGTTTGTGTAGGCAGTGGAAACCACTATCATTCTTGTCTGGAGAAGCCCTTACTGAGGCATGACACAGCTACACCGAGACCTTTCTAACCTCATTCATCAAATACTTCCTTTCCTCTGAGGCCTTATCCTGGGGGACCATTCATTTCCTTCAACTAATATGCCACACGAAAGGAATCTTGGGTAGATTCCTGTGTCTGGGTCTAGCGCTGAATTTGCGTAAAGGTTCGAGAAGAAATGCAATGTGTGGTATTCTTGTCCATGCTGCTTCCTTTGCTCCTTCTCATACACTGCAGAAAATCATGTGCTGACTTACAATGTCAGGGGACATCAATGTCCATGTTGTAATTATTTTTAGAGCTATATTTTTCTTGCCGTACATAATCTCTGCTAAGAGTGAGGCAGCAAAATTAGAGACTCGATGCCCGTAAGCTTCACCTCATTGACATCCTTATGTTTCTGCCTGTTGTCATAGAACTGCAAAATATCTGCAAAACACAATCTTTACACCACCACATTAAGTGGTGTAAACTGCAAACTGCTGAATGAATGTATTGCAGCTGGCTGGGGAACAGACTGGTTTTTTACCATTCGCAATCCCACCCTCCAAAAAGCACCACATCTCTGTTTCCAGACTGATCAGGAAGGTAAAGGAATTTGTTAATTGATTTTTCTCCCTCCCATATCAATTAATGAAGCCATTCTAGGGAGATGTGAGCTCTTCTTTCTTAGTTAATTAATCCTTTTCCTTTATCTTCACAAATAATGGCAATAAAGCAATTAGCAAAGGATTTACAGGGTGTGGAGCAGTGAGAGATTCCTCTGGCCCCTCTGCAGCTCAAGCTGTTCAGCACTGCTGCAATTCAGGCTCTCTCTAAAGGGATTTGTGTCCCCCACCCTCTGCGGTGCTGCTGCTGAAAGCCCAGCCTCTTCAAGATGTGAAATCGCCAGCTCGATTTCCCCTAAGGGAAGTTAACAGCTTCGGTGCCAGTCCTTGGCAAAGGCCTCCTCTGGGACAATGGCACCAGCCTTCAAAAGCCACAGGCACTGGCTGTCGGTGGCTCTACTGTCGCCATAACCCTGAGCCTGTGACTTCCAGGGTGGGTTCAGTGGGGTAGGGTGTGCTGAACAATCCCACCACCTCAATCCTGCTGGAACAGCAGCCCTTCTCCCTCTACCTGCTCTCCTTGTCTTGTCCTCCCACCCCAGCCCATGCACAGGCTCTGCCTCCCCAAAAGCCCTCAGCGAGCAACTCAGCTCTCCCTCAGGAGAAGAGGAACACACCTGAGCTGGAAACCCGCAGGAGAGGAACTACAGGAGGAAGGAGCTGCCCTCTCCCCTCTCTGACAGTGAGGTGTTGGGCGGGTTTTGCCCTTCTCCCCAGAAATTGGGGCTCACCTGAACATCTGCCTCCAGCTCCCTGACACAGCTGCCCCGATGGTGGATGGTGCCTGCCTTTTGTGGAAAGGACAGCAGCTGCATGGTGGGGGTGACTGCTGAGGAGATCAGCATCTCTGCATGGGCTGTTCACACCCGACAAGGCATCTGTCCCTGTGCTCAACTGCTCCAGTTAGCCTTTGTCAGCAACTCTCCTAGGTTGTTTCCATCCCTTGCAGTGTGCAGGTGACTTTTGTCCCTGGAAGCCATGTTGGGGTGGTTAAGCTAAGGCAAGGCTCAGGGATTTCAGGGTTTTTTTGTGCAGGCTTGGGAACCCAGTGTTTCATCATTTCTCCGTGTGTAAGGGTGGTGTGAGCTGCTTCTGCCCACTCACCCTCGCACCTCTGCGCAGAACTTGGCACGGAGACTGTGAAAGCTGGCCCCACAGCTGGCAGCACAGCGCCCTTGACTGGTTTTGCCAATTTAATTCAGTGGTTTCACGTTGTCATTTCTTATTGTTTGACCATAAATAGAATCATAGAATTCTTTAGATTGGAAAAGACCATTGAGATCATCAAGTCCAACTATTACCCCAGCAATGCCAAGTCCACCACTAAACCAGGTCTTTAATTGCCACATCTACATGTCTTTTAAATATCTCCAGGGCTAGTGACTCCACTGCTTCCCTGGGCAGCTCATTCCAATGCTTGATAACCCTTTTGGTGAAGAAATTTTTCCTACTGTACAATCTAAACCTCTCCTGGTGCAACTGATGTTATTATCAAAGGGTGAGTTTGCCGACAATGTCACATTTAAGAGGAGCTTTACAGAGTATTATCTCTTCCTGCTGCTTAAATACATTACCAGCATGGAAGAGTAAGCAGCAGGTCCTGAAGCCCTGCAGCAAGAACCATCCATGTGTTCAACCTCCTTCCTTCTGCCCACAGCTCCCCCTCTGCCTTCTCATTAACAGCAGATGGAAGGCCCATCTCTACCCTCCTGGAGGCACATAGAGCTGGAGGAAATTCTCCTTGTCTGTGCTCCTACCTTTGAAAAATAGGAGTCCTTCTGGTTCCCGGAATGACACGGTGGCCTCAGAAGGGCAAGCAGACACCCCTTCAGCCAAGGTGTTTTACCTTGGTGAAAAGGTGGACACCTGAACACACTCCTACACACACAGACCATTTCTTTAGGTTCTTGCACTCAGTTTCTTCATTTCTCAACCTCTAATCTAAGCCTAGGGGACACCAGCTGACAGTGTGGCTGCAGAGCTACCACTGTTGATAATTCACGCATTAGGGTGGGACCCTTTTTCTCTTTGAAAGCCTGAAAGCCAACAAGGGGTGGCAGCCTCAGAGCCAAGTGCTGGTTCCCTCAGGACTCTGGTGCAGGAGGAGCTGCTTCACTGACCACCATACCCAGGGCTGGTGGGGTCTTGACTGAAAAGGTGTGGCAGGGATGGCACACGTTTTGTTGCCCCTCAGCCTCCTGTGACCATCCCAGCTGGCCTGGTTACTCTGTGCTGCTGTTGTGTGTCCCACAGGTTTTGTGACCTGCCCCAAATCCATGAAGGGAAGGAGGTGCTGAGCTCTAGCAAAGTATATTCTACTCTGGGCTGTTTTATCAGACCAGATTCCTACATCCCAACTCAGCCTCCACAAGAATTACCTTTTGATGTAATGTACATGTTCTTAACTACACAGCCACCAAATATTTCTGGTTTGGATCAATCCTTCTGTCACTGTGGGGAAGTGTCTTGGTTTTTTTCTGTCATGTTGCTCTTTCTCTTGCTCATGGCTGCCTATCTCTATTTTCCAATGTAAACTTAGTGTGCCACTATCGAGTGACAGTGAAGAGATGTGGATGTTCTGTGTGACAGTGTGTATATAGTAGATGCATATTTGTCCTTAAGGCGAGATGCAATGTTTCATCCCAAGGGAAAGAAAAATGACCTTTAGTCTGTCTGGATATTTTACAATGTGTCCTTCCTTTTCTGTTTCCTGTGAGGTTAAAGACCTGCCGGTGATGATTAAAAGTACTGCGGTTTCTTCTTTCTCTAAATATTTTTTTTAGTTATTTCAGAAGCAAGAAGGAGACTTGAAAGGTTTAGTTGCATCTTCCTTTTCACCCTGATGCCCACCAAAAATCACATTCTGATGCATTTTACTTTCTAACAAAAGTAAAACTTAGTAACCTTTTCTTTTTCTTCATATCCAGCAGCTGAACATGCCTTACCCCTCCCAAACAGATTCTCAGAAAGATATTTTTTGCAACCTTCATACCAACAGCTAGCTTGCATGGTGCCAGCGTGGGATCTCTAGACTGGAACTCCTGGCACTTCTGGGTCAACATATATTAGCACTGTAGCTGTTAGGAGCCAAGTTTAGAAATGTATCCCTAGTTATAGCAGAAATGGTGGCCAGGGCTCATATCAGATCTTTTTCCTTGGGTTCTTTCTAGTCCAGGGCTGCTCTCTGTCTTTCTGCAGAATGCTGGCAAAGTTAGTCAGGTTAAAACATAACAAGGCAGTGCCAGAAGATCATCTGTGCATTGCACACATGGCCTGCACGTGCTCCACAAACCCAGTGCTTTGGGAAACGTTGAATTTGCAGCCGATTCCAACATGCAGCACAAGCCCCTCTGACACTTCCGGGAAGTGGAGTCAGTGCATCTGATCTGTGCAGATGCTGTGGAGACGTCTGGGGTTTTTGGACACTGAGTAACCTGGCGTTGCTACCACGTAGTAGTTCCAGCTGGGCCATTGGACTTGCAGAAATCCCACATAAATGTAAAGACAATCCTCAGATTCTCTCTCCCTTCCAGACAAAATCTGTGGGCAGAAGAGGGCATGTCCAATTAAACCCAGACATGTTAGGCCTGCTCTCATCTGTCTGCTGGATGTCTGCAAGATGCAGAGAGATCAGTCAGAAGATGAATGTTGTGGTGGTCTAAAACCACACTTTGCTGTGAGTAATGTTAGCATATTGATGCAGCCTTTCATTCTCAGTGTTTGTCAAAAGCAATTAGTGTAAAATTCTCCGCAGCATCAACATTTGAAATACTT
The DNA here is from genome assembly GCF_003031625.1 of Empidonax traillii. Lineage (NCBI taxonomy): Eukaryota > Metazoa > Chordata > Aves > Passeriformes > Tyrannidae > Empidonax > Empidonax traillii. The sequence continues at coordinate 547,087 of NW_020955258.1, read as the reverse complement.
TTTCCACTCCACATTCTCTTTTTTCCCAGTTTATAGTCTCCTCTTAACTCACTGTGTTTGGTTAGCGGCAGATTTGTGTGTAGCAGTTTCATTTATTTGCAGTCATTCTAGTTTCACCATATCTGGGACTCTGAATTTCCTTACTGAATAGGATCTGTTCCAAGTAGCCAGGAGATTGGTTCGGGCCAACCAGCCAGCACTCCAACTTCCCCAAATGAGAAGTGTGTAAAAAAAAATCTGTAGCCTCTCCTGGGCTCCGGAGTAGGGCTTTTGGCTACTTGGTTAGAAGGAACTGAAGGAGACCTGATTGCACTGTAGAGTGGCTGCTGAAATTGCAAAGTGAACAACAGCAATAACAACAACAACAAATAATCAACATTTCCAGTTCACTCCCCTTCTGCAGGTGGCCTGTGGCCCTGCACAGGGACTTGGCTGCCTGGAGACAGGGCATTCCTACAGGCTTCCCAAAGTCCTAGCTGCTGCCTAGGAGGGGTGAATACCTTTCCAGGACTGGAATCCCCTGCTCTTAGTTCATGTCCCCTCCGATAAGTGGTGACATACAACCCACCCAAATTTAAAAAAAACCTACCAGGATATAAGTCAAAGAAGAATGTCCTTTTTTAAATGCCTCTGGAAGTTGCTACTCTCCTATATTAGAAATACAAATTGCAGCTGGGGCTTTCAATAAACACAGTAACTTGAATGAATACTTATGGGTCTGTCATCCAGAAGGGGAGGGCCTGGCTGTGTAGCTGCTGCCCAGGGCTGGGGTGTGGAGAGCTGGGGTACTCTGCCCATCCTTCCTGCCAGAGTGCTGCCAAAGGGGCCTCTAACCCGGTCCCCTCCAATGACTGTGAGGCATGGGGCACCTTAGGTCTCTCTGAGACAGAGAAAAATAATATTTCAAGACTTAGATTAGCTTTTGACCAGGCTGGAAAAGGATTCTGCCTTCCCTATATTCCTTCATCTCTCTGCACTGCTCTGTTCAGATATAAACATGCCTGGGTAGGAGAGCAGGGTCTTTATGACACCAAGGGTGGGGGTTTGATCCCGTGGGGGCCATTCACTTAAGAGCTGGACTCACTGATCCTCGTGGGTCCCTTCCAACTCACATCCTGTGATCTGTGATTTTGTGATTCTGGTGAAGTTTTGGCTGGCCTCATTCTGTACCTACCTCATTCACTCACTCTGTCTTTCCTCCCTGCAGATGGCTCCTCTCAGGTCGTGAGCTTGTTGCTTTAAGGAAATGGAAATAGGGCTTTTTGGTTTTTGACTTTTCCTCTCTGTAGTCAGGGTGGAGGTATCAGGTCAGGAAGAGATGAAGGAGCAATCAGTTCACTGGAGATCACCTTCCAATCAGAAAATCAAAGTGCTTAGCTGATGCCCATCCTCTTGCAGAAGCATGTGGAATTAGGACACGGCAAGAGCTGAATTCCTCTCTCATCTTGGTGTAAGATTAGTATAAAGAGTTTATCTGCCTTAACCATATTTTATGGGGCCAGCAGTGTTAAAATTGCACTGTGTTCTCCAGAAACCCATTTTGACATAGGTTTGCTGATCACTGGCTGAGTCCACGACATGCAAAGCCTTTGTTGTGCTTGTTGAAATTGGCTGGACATGCGGTTTTTCTGCACCAAAGAAAGGGAGGTTCCTTAGTATCAAGATACACAGTCTTGTGTAAATTAAGTAACTGTATGTAGCTTAATCAGATCATGTCCCTAGCTCCCTAGAACTGAAAAAAAAAAGGAGTATTAATTTTTTGTCTTTCAAATAGCATGTTTTTAACAGGCTTCTTACCTGGCTGTCTCTGTCACTGAAATTAAGCTGCTGAAATCTATAATATAACCTGTACATACCTGCTATAGTATGCAATGTCCCAGCCTTCTAAGAGCAATGTACTACAGAAAACAGAGTATAACAATGCAGTAAATATAGGTCATCTTCAGTAGAATGTAGCTTTTAGCGACTGGAACAATCCTATACACAAAAAAGGAAAGAAAATCCCCAGTGTGGGCATCAGCTCTGTTCACATGGTATGAACACACATGCTAGAACTGTAGAAACACACAAAATAGTGAGTCTATGATGAAAAGCACGAGATGAAAGGCTGAAGAAATATTTGCGGTATTTTGTATTCAATTGAAAACTGAAGCTAACTGAATTTTCCAGGATGTCTTTATTATCCCATATATGCAATAATAGTTGGAAGAAAATCCTCTGCCTCCTAGAAGAACAGGTCTGTCTCTGGTGCAGAGTGTTTTACTTTTTGCCCTTAAAGCCTGGCATTGACAAGTGACTTTTTTCTAAGTTATGGGAGAGGAAAAACAACCGTTTTGCTGGAGTGTGGACTTGAATGAACTGATCAGGTGCCTGAATTACTTCAGGTGCCAAAGGACCAGAAGCCATCAAAGACCTCTCCAAGCTGATTTTGAAATCAGCTTTTAAAAACACTTTGAATTTCACTTTTTCCTTCTTCTTCTGTGGCAAGAGGATAATGTTCCGCTATCAATCAAACAGAAAATACACCGTGAAACTGTAATTTTAATAACTTTATTCAGGACTGCCTAAACATGAAAGGTCAATAAGAAAGCACTAGCTGTTTCATAATAGGACTAGAACTTTGTTGGTTTGTTTAGGTGAAAACGTTTTCTATCACTTCAGTTCTTTGTTCATTCTATAACTTGGAAATTAATCTCTAATAAGTGTCTAATCTGCTGCACCTTTCCCTGTGACTTGGCATAAACACTGATTTATTTATTATACTTTGGCTGTAATAATTTGCTGTGAGCTAGAATCACAGCTCTGCCGCTCCTCATTAGGGAATAGTAAACACTTGGCGTCTTTTGAGTCAGTGAGGCTGTGTCTAAAGTTATTTACTACAACTTGGGTGGATCGGTACACTGAAGCTACTTGGTGCTGAAACCCCTGCTTCTGACCTGTTGGTAGTTTGGGAGTGTTTCTTTGGACGAGGTGCTGGTGGTTTGAACCAAATATTCCCACCAAGGACATGTGAAGCTCTCCAAAGAGCCATGCATTGACTCAGATACTCAGATCTCCATTATGAACCAGAGCTCATTAGGTTGCACCCCAGCCAGTTCTGGCTTAGCAGGAGCAGCCGAGCTGATGCACACCAAAACTGCTCTGCAAAGCAAAACAGTTCCTACCAGCTGGGGACACTCAGGGAATTTGCATTCGCCACAAGAGTTTTTACTGATGCTTTGGATCACCATACTAACATGGATGGTGGAACGTAAATAAAATTAGGATTTTTCCATTTATCTGTCACCCAAAAGCTGTTTCGGTTTGTTGGTTGGCTGGTTTTTGGTGTTTGTTTTTTGTTTATTTGGTTTGGTTTTGATGTATCACTGCAAGTTTTTTGTTTCTGAAAACAGTTCCTTAGTGACAGGATTTTCCAGTCAGTGTTAAAAATGAAAATTTTTACACTCTCATGGTCAGATTCATAAAAAAAGCTCCAGGGTTAGTTTTTAAGGAGTCATTTCTAGCTAGATCCAGATACCCAACCATTCATATTTTACTCGGTCATGTGTCCAAGACAGCCAGTTTAGTCCACTGCTCTGAGCTCTTTCACCTCCCTGCAGATCACACTACGTACTTGAGCAGAGCTTGACAAGGATCTCGTCTGGCCACAAATCCCATGTAAATATATATTTTGTGTGTGTGTGTGTATTTATATTGTTAATAAGAGTTCAGTCAGCTTTGATGCTGGCCAGTAGGAGATTTTTCCACTGCAATAGGCTTTGAATCAGCTTCATGTGCCTGCCTGATTTGCCAGCTTGTTTAGGTCAGCCTTGTTTGGGTTAACCTAATCTCTCTTCCCCGTCTAGAGGCTGGACCACCATCTGTCAGGATGGGTTCGGTATCCTGCTCAAGCTGTGTTGTCCATGAGCACGTATAAAGTCCTAAACAATGGTCTATTATCTCTTTGTCTTGTCTTTTGAGTCTCTGCAGTTCTTTGTTGGTGCCAATTCTTGCAGAACACCACAGCTTTTTTCACCTGGAAGGAGTCTTCCATGGCAGCACCCTCTTTCCCAGGAAGAGTTGTGTGCTTGGAGGCAGCTTGAGCACATGACAGACAACAGCATTCCTGGGAATTTGTTTCAAGTTTCCAAGGTTTCTGTTCTGAACGAGCACAGGGATTGAACATTTCTCCTGAGACTTCTTTCATGCACGGTGACCAAAATCACCATCCTTTCCCTTCAGAGGGAGATTTCCTTTGTGCCCAAGAAGGATGTGGTGGGAAATAAAAGCTGCAGCTCTTGTTCGCACAGCTCTGGCAGAATTCATTTTCTGCAGCCCCACATCACTCTCATTTTTAGCAGTTCCCAGTTCTTGCTGCTTCAAGCTCAGCTCATATATTTGATTTTATCAGATGTTCTCCTAATTGTGTCACTTCGAGAAACATTGATACAAGTTGTGATTTCTTCCCAGAATAATTTGTATTGGGCTGAAGTTGTCAGGGAAAGATCTTTACTTCTCCAGGAAAAGGGGGGAAATTCTGTTACTGTCTTTGTTTAATAATGAGCCGGATACTTGATAAGCCTAAAAAAAGTTTGTGGCAGATGCCAACGCACAGACACTACTGAGCAGTTTCTTTTGTTCGTGCAAGCAGCTGGCTCACTATTGCACCTGAAGAGGTAATTAGAAAGATAAGTTGGAACACTAATTTGCAACATTCAGGCCTTCCCTGGGAAGGTATTGCCAGGACAAAAGGAAATAAAGGAACTCCCAGTCAAGAACAGGGGCACTATCCACCATTTTTCACTCTCACTGGCAGCTCTAGGTAACCTTTAACCTCTTCCCACCAGCCTCCTCAAAGAAGCTACAAGATGCAGGAGAGTAAAGGAAAAGGGTCCGGTCTCCTCACACAAAATGACCTGTGCATTTATACTTAGAACAAATGTCTTTTATTCTCATTCCCTTGTGCTCTGTTTCTCTCAGGTACTCCAACAGCTAAAAAAGGAAAAGAAAAAAAAAAAAGTAAAATTGCCACACATGCCTAGAGTAGGTTGCTTTATAAGGACATTAATGAACACATTTGAAATCAGTTTTAGAGATTACTAGCAGTCAGGAGTATTCTGTTTGGTTAGTTTGTTGTTGTGGATAGCACAGTGCTTGGTTCTGAATCCATTTTGCACAGATTAATTAATTTAGTTTTGCAGTGCTGCACGGTGAGCTTTGCAACGCTGTGTGTGAGGGCAGTCAGGGCTTGCAGGGACAGCTTCAGCTTTGCAGTGCCCCCCAAACACAGCCCTGACCAGTTGTGCACACAACTTCAGAGGCTGCTGCTGGAATCTGCCCCTGTTAGGATGTGGGACTCTCCTGCCAACCATCTAATTTCTGTGATCAAAGCAAGCCTGGCTGGTGCACTCTGAGACCCCATGCTGCTCACACCGGAGCCAATCACCTCCTCAGGTAGACAACTGGACATTGGAAAAGGAACATCTATCAATAACCTGGAATCAACCGGTATAAAATTTCTCCTTATCTGAAACTCTATTCTTGGGAGAAATATTATCAGTGGCTGTGTGTTAATTGGCAGGAAATTGCTTGCCCTGGGCTCCTCTGGCAGAGGCCTCCCCCTTCCCTCTCCTCTCCCTGAGCTCCGCTCTCTCACACTGCACCGACGTTTGACGGCGCTGAAGGGAGAGATGAATTCCGTGAACGGTAAAAAAACAACTTTCCGCTCCATCGCAAGGAGCCAGATGACGGATACTATTTTCAAAGACTTCTTTGTCCATAAGATGGCGTTTGAATTAGGAACTTGTTTAGCCAGATTCTCTTGTTACAATTTACTGATTCATTGGGTGGAGAATGGGAGGGCAGGATGACAGAGCCAGACAGCTTCAATTAATGATTTTTTTTAAAGATCTCATTCAGACAAAAATGCATCTTAAAATATATCCAGAATTAGACAGCAGAATTATCAATTTTAACCTCCTTGTGCCTTTGAATCATCTGCTGAATGGAAATAAGCTGTGTTTTACACTCCTTTTCAGAGAAAAATTGTAAAGTTCTACCAGATGAAATCTGTGGTGTTTTTCTTAAGAACAGGAGGTTGTGGAGAAAGGTTTTCTGAAGTAACAAATATCTGCAAATCTCTCTATGCATCTCAATAAGACCGTAACAACAGGTAAGCATTATTAGGGTTAGTAACATGGAAATTAATTTCTGTTTCCACAATAGAATAAGCAAAGAGATGGATCAAATTCAGGTCTTCCACCTGTTCTGACAGATGTCATTCTTTTGACTGTTATCTCTGCATCACATCAGAATGAAATTAGATCCAAGGAGATACTTGAGCCTTATCCCTCCATCTCCAGTTTTCCCCAGCCTGACCCAAACCCCTTTGTCCCGCCTGTACCGGGGGATTGCTCAGGATCTGACATCACCAGCACTGTGCCTCTTCTTTCTCTGTGCTCCTGCCAGGCCTGAGCCATTCAAACCCTGCCCTTGTGCAATGCTTGGGTCGTTCTCTCAGCTGCTGAGCACTGGCCATTTTCACAGCTTCTGCTTCAGTTTGTAAAGTTTCTGGGAAGTCGCCCAGGGGGTCTGATCTTACTGCTGGGGGAAGGGGAAAGGTCTGGACTGGTCTTGTGTGACCTCAGCCGTTTAATTTGTCTGTCATTACTTCATGGGTATAGGTTACCAAGAATGCAATTCTCAACTTTCTTACAAAAATAGGGCAATGGTCTAAGCTTTCTTTTATTTATTTGGTTGACAAAAGAAAAATTGCTATCTGTGGTAGAATCGTTCTTATTCTCTTCAGGACTCTCTGCCTCTGAACACAGACACACACATGTTTGTGTGCATGTCTCTTTAGAAACATCATGCACACACCAACTCAACTTTTTACAGAATTTAAATAGCAAGAAATATTGAACCCAGAAGACTATTCTATTGATATAAATAATATATACTTTTTATGAAGTCCATTTTCACATCACAGGTTTCTTCAGATAAATTTTTCAACTTTCAAGTTCCATTTTTTTTCCCCCCATTTGCCCCTCTCCAGGCAGCATTCAGAATAAGTATTTGAGTGTGGGGAATGGAGACTTCTGAATGAACTTTAGCCAATTTAATAAAACTAGAACAAATCAATAAGCCACCCAGGCATCTAATGCTGTCAGTATTCCCACTGATGGTTCCACAACATCAAACAGTCTGGAAAACATTTTCAAGGTAAGTCTTCTGTATTCTGAAACAGGTCCCTAAAGGCAGAGGGATGGAGGATTTCTTGGCCTACCTGTTTAAAATGGGTCATGCTCTGCATGCACAATCAGCTTGAAGTCAGGCGCAGTTCTTCAAAGCAGGAGCTCCAGTGAAGTGCTCCTGCTCGGGCTGGGAACGTGCTGCAGCCAAGGTCAGGGAGACGGTGTGAGTGGCACAGTACCCTCCTTCCCCCAGCCATGTTCAGAAAGTTCTTTTCTTCTTCACCTTGGCTGGTGTGGTGATAATATCTCCTCTCAGCTGTTATCGAATTCCCATCTCCACACAATGTCTGCTCATGCGTCATGCCATCCTTAAACCCAATCCTAACCTTGCTTCTCTGGTTTCAGTGAGAAGCTCTGGACCTGATTATCTGCTTTATCTGCACTGCTAGAGAACTTTTGCTACCCAAGCAGAGGAAATGAAGCCTCTTGTGGCAGTAGATGTCCTTTGCCAGTGTGAAATGTTTCAGTTCCCAGGGAACAGACACTGTACAGGCAAAACTGCTTCTGTTGGTACAGCTACCTCATGGCTTTATTTTTGCAAAAGTGCAAACCCAACATGTTTCCACTGGCAAAAGTTCCTAGCTGTATCCTGAAGAAATAGAAGGATATTGCACTGGTGCAGGGCCTTTGGGGTAAGGACAGCTGCTGCGGGTGAAACTGGTCATTTCTCTCTTCTCTTTTTCCTTCCCCCACCCCTCCCCCAGGTGAAATTGGCTGTACTGATCCATTTAACTGCACTTAGTTTCAGGACATCTGTCTAAACAGTGAGGTTGATCTGGGATCGCAGTTCATCCAGCCCCAGGCTGACCCCAAACTCTGCCAGCAGCTGGTGGCAGAACTAACCTGGCTCTCAGAGCGTGGCCCTTGTTGCCCTTTTTGTGTGATGGGCCCCTACACGCACCAAATGCTTGGCCATTGTGATCCACCAACACTCTTTTGCTCTGTGGAGGTAAGAAAAGGTGACAGTCAGGGCATCACCTTTGCTCTCTTGTTATCCAGATGTGTCTGTAGCTGTGCCCTGCTGATCAGCTCGTATCAACATCTTCAAGCGTGTGAGCTCACAGCGCTCATTTTGTCTGTGAGGTCCCCGAGGCCCCACGAGCGCTGCTCTGGTGCTCGGTCCGTCAGTGTGGTTGTGTCAGCTGAAGGGTGGTTGTGGTTGTGCCAGAGCAGTTTGCTTCACTCAGTGCAGGAGAAGGCGCCAAATGGCAATTCTCTTGGATGCCCCTTCAGCTACTTTGTTCCTACCTTGCTATTATAGGGTCATGAGCAAAGATATAAATTTGTTGTGGAAGAGGTCTGTCAGCTCCTCTGCAAATCCACTTCTGATATCAGAGCTGGAGGTGTACCACAGCCCTTACAATCTCTTATCTCTAAGGAGTTATTAAATAACAGCTGACTTTGCCAAATGAGCTGGTATATTTTCCCAGGGATTGCACAGAAATTAAGAAGTCCTCGCTTATCCTCACAGAAGAGGCTTTGAACCCTTCACTGTACTTTTCAGAAATCACTCTTGGTTCTGGGATCCCTAAACTCAGATTCTGATGGCGTTGACAGAAAGACCGAGGAAGTCAAGGGAGGGACCGTGCTCTGTGCTTTGACGCTTGAGAGGGACAATGTTTTGAGCTGAATGCCCACAACTCAGAGGCACCCCAAATCTGCACCTGCATTTGAAAAACTTTGCTTCATTTGTGCTTTTTTCTTATGCCAGCTTTAGGCGGGGGTGAGAATCAGGGATTTCAGCTGGGTTACCCCAGGAATTTTCTGGTACAATGGCAAGGGAACCAGTCCTGCTCTTCCTCATGCCTCAGTGAATAGAAGGAACATTTCCCACTACAGAAGGACTAGCAGTGACTTTAAAAACCAACTAAACAGGGAAATACATTCAGTTGGGTTACTGGTGGAGGGGATTTATAGCATGTTGTGAACTCTCCACTTAGTCCCAGAATTTAAGTGAGGGGCAGGGGTGGGGGTTGAGAGATCAGGAAAACACAGCTCCCTTGTTAAAATGAAAGAATGAGTTTAATATATACAGGCAGAAAGAGGAGGCAAGTCCTTTCCCTGTTAAATATTTACCATCTGAGCTCTGCCTAGACTCCTGATTTCTGTATCTCTAAAGGTGGTGGTACTGGTGACAGTAGGATATGTTCCTTAATGTATTCCTCCCTCTCAACCCACCTTGCATGGGAAACGACTGCGGTAACAAAAAGCAGACTGTTCCCTTCTCATGAATATTAATCAGTAAACTCCCCCTGCTATTTTAAATCGAAGGCTGGTGCTAAAACCCTTTTTTCCCCCACTCAAGCATCCCCCAAGGAAAACCCTGAAAGTCCTGGGAAAGCCATGCACAGAGGCTGCCGTGACTAGAGGCCTTCTAGGCAGTGACATATAAAACTCTGAGGTCAGGGGGCACAGCAAGAGGAGGATTCAGCTTTGTTTCCACTATGTGTTGCTGAAAGCTAAACCTTTATGGAACTTTTCTAGCTGCATTTTTGGCTATTTAGCTTTGAAAACAAAAGATTTATTTATTTTTTCCTATTCACCACAGTTTTTGTCTAAAGTTGACAGCAGTGACATAAGAAGGAGCCTCTCTTTTCTGAGCTGGAGCTGTGTATGCTCCTTTGGTCATCTCTGCTTTAGTACAAATATTATATGACCTTTAAGCAAAGAGAGGAAAACAAACAACAACAACAAAAAAGATTGCCAGTGTAGACACCCACTACAACAATTCATTCTTCTAAATAAGAAAATTAAAACTCTCCTTGGCAAGTAAAACATATTGATCAGGGCACATAAAGTCTGTCCAGAAGATGATGTCCAGAAACCCAGCTGTGTGTCTTCATGACCCACTCAGCTTCAGATCAAACCAGAGGAATATTCCCAAGGACACAGGGTGATACAGCCAGAGGTTGGCTTGCCTCCTAGATAACCCTGAGCAGTGCTGAACAATTCTTTGAACTCAAACAATTTGCGATTGTGTTCAGAAATAACACACAGACTTGCCAAAACCCAAGAGTGTATCAGCGACCGACGTGTATTTTTCCAGTGCCTGTAATGATAAGCCAGTGCAGAGTTTGTTGTTTTCTCTTTGGGACAGCGTTAACACAGCTTGTGGTTGTGTTAGAGAATTTCCCATGCCAAGGATGCAATTCACGTCCTGAAGAGTGTGCAGACAAGAATAATGTTTTGAAATCTTTGTCCTTTATCAGAGGATCTGGATAGATTTCAAAGAACATTATTATCCATATCTTACAGCTGGCAAAACTCAGGCCAGGAGGGGTGACACGGCTTCCCCAAGGTAATCTCATGAGCTGGTGTCAGATCAGGAGTAAGATACTGTAGTTCCTGCCTGCTGTATTTTCCCTGATTTACTCTGGAGAGGTGATACCTGGTTCATGTAAAGGCAAAGTGGCATGAATCAAAAGCACCTATTTCAGCATAAAGCTTGCTCACACAAAGATAAACCTTCACAATTGTTTGAACAATTTAGGCTGGAAGAGTAAATTCATGTTACATCAGCATCTCGGGTTAGGTGGCTGCAGTGGTTTTGGTCCAGAGCCCTAAAACCACATGTACTTCCCTATTCTGGGAGTACTCTGAGTTACATATCCCACTGCACTCAGAGGAAGAGACCTTCAGGCAGAACCTGAACTTTGTACTTGCAGGATGTGGATGGAGTGAATGATTGATGTCAGTACACAGAGATGTGTGTATTCTGCAGCAAGGTCTCAGACAAAACTCTCGGTAGATAACAGACTGTTTAAGAGGGTTTATCAAGCTGCAATTCTCCTGCTCAGGACTTCTCTGAGGTGATGGCAGCAGCACAATTCTTCCAGGACACAGGAATGAGAAGCAGCTGTAACTAGTAGCCGCAGGTATAAACATGTATCACTAATTAGAGGTAGTTAATAATTTCCTGCCTCCATTAAGTGCTTGCAACTGATCCTTACTCTTTCTTTTCACCCTTCTTTGGAGGAACTGACCTACAGCTAATCCAGTTGGTGGTGAACAAGATTGCAGTAGTGTCAGCCAGTTTTCATGGAGTGCCATAGATGTGTGGAGTGTGAGAATGCAAGTATTTGCTAACAGTCAGGCTGCTTATTTCAGTTAAAGTGTTGGGCTGTCGATCTGTTTTGAAGACTGTGCTGCCTGATGGCAAAAAACCACACAAACCAACCAACTGAAAAGAATTACTCTAAGTTTGAAAAGCGTTATTCTAACTGTGTTTGAAAAGAATGCAATAACTGTCTGTTCAGAAAACTACCCTCACAACAGTGTTTTATAAATGTATAAAATCAACCAGTCAAACATTTAATGGGAGATCCAAGTGCAAACTGAGAAATGGACTTGACCCTGACAGAAGTTGTCAGAGAGATCAGAAGCACATCTTGGGAATTAGTTATTTCATCTCAGCTGAATACTTCTCAGGAATCCTTCTACTTTCAGGCCAAGAGGCCCTATTTATTCTACAAACAGAAGCAGATATTCACCACTATACTGCCTGTGCTATACTGACATTAATGGGGAATTTCCAACAGACAGGTATGACACCCTGAAGAACATGCAATGTGGACTCCTGATCTAACTTTCTGGTTTTTGTCTGGCCCACTCAAGCCAGGTGTGCTTGTGCTGAGGCACTCAGCCCCTCAATCCTTCAGAAGAGGATAGGAGAGATGTTGAGACATCAGCAGTCAATATTGTGCGCTTTTCCCCGGCATCATTCAGCTGTGGCTGTAGATACTAGAGCCAAGGCTGGCCATATTTTGGAGAGGAGGGTTGTCTCTGGGCTGCTGCACCCAGAGGCTGTAGTGGCACTTGAACTCTTTGTGGGTGAGGAGTTCCTCGAAGTGCACAAAGGAGCAGAATCCTTATTTCTACATTTCCTTTGTTAGTCTCCCAGTCTGCCCTGTGGGCTTCTGCACTCCATGAACTTATCAGAGGACTTTTCTTTCTCTGTGGCATTCCCTCTATACTTATCTAGGGCTTTGAATACCTCCCAGTTAGTGATTTCTGGCAGAACAATGTACACCACTGATAGTTCAGTCTATAGCCATCCTGCCTTTCGCTTTCCTCTTTGACCTTTCTAACTTCATTATTTCACAAATATTCAGACTTGAAATTTTACACACTTAAGGCACCTAAAAGCAAATTTTCCACCAGTAAAGTTGTCCAAACAAACTATCCAAACCTTGAAAGGATGTGATTTCCCTTGAAAGTATATCCTCACAGATAATTGATAGTGTAGCCATCTTTCAGACCAGATGGTTTCCCCTTGGACGCTTACACAGAATAAAGTATGAGGAGAAAAGTAGCCCTTACACCCTCAGAACAGATCCTGCCATTGCTTCTTAGACTAAAATCCACATTCCAAGAAGGTATAAGCTAATAAAAAGAACTCTTGCATTTCACCTGATGATAATGAGCTTCATTGGAAAAGTTATTTCCATGTATTAGCTGGTTCTTTCTCTAATATTTATGATCGCATGATATTAAGTATGTCTATATGTGTAGGTATCTATTAGGCAATTAATATAGGGCTGCATAAGACATAAAGATATATTTCAATTTATACTTACGTTTATCCCAATCTTCATAAATATTTGCAAAGGGTACAATCTGTAATGTTTTCCATGAAACAAAGCCACTTCTGATGTGGAGTTATGATAGTGTTTATATGATAGTGTTACAATCAGCTCTAATAGCTGAGGTTGGGTTAGTCCAGCCTTTCCTTTTGGGACCATTGCCCAGGTTGTAATAGTAAAAGAGTACTTTTGTGACCCTTCTGTGTTGAGCATAGAAAGAACCATGGCACCAGCCTCTTCTTCCTCCCTTATGGAGGAGCTGTAAGCACTGAGCTGTTCACAGGCACAGGGTAGGCTTGTCCTTTCCTCCTGTGATGTGTACTGTGCTCTGCCCAAGCAGCCGTTCCCCCCTCCTCCTCTGGAAAGGTCACTGGACAGAAGGAACCACCTTGGAGGGCAGATGATCTACAGGGTGGATTGTGCTGATTAGGGTGGAGGTGGAGAATGAAAACATCGATTTAAGAGAGCAGGGGGATTTCAGGGAGGCAGAGGGGAATCGTAGATGTTGGTATGAAACTCTGAACAGGGCATTTTGACAGTTCTTAAAAAAAAACCAAAACCAACCAACCAACCAAAAAAAACCAACAAAACCCACTTCCTGAGCTTATCTGTGTATTGTCAAGGGAAAACACCACAAACTGAATCAGTAGCAACCCAGCTGGGAGGTGCCTCAGAAATTGCTTGCTTCTGCTTTGGCGTGCTCAGCCACAGGACTGTTCTCTACTGAACTGAGGAGAACAGAGCATCATGAGAGGAAAGAGAGAATATTTGGGCAAAACAAGAAGGAAAACACATGCCTTCTTAGGAAAAAACCCTCTGGCATCCATTACCGGGAATCACGATGGCTGCACAATTCTCCTGCTTTTTGTCTCCCTTCCATGTGAGCATATGGCAAAAGAGATGGCAGGACTGCGAGGACAGTTCTGCAGAGATGATGGGAAAGTTTGTGAAAACAAAGCAGTGTAAGAGGGATTTGATCTACTGTTCTTGTGGGAAGACTGGCATTAATACTAAATTGAGGGAGTGGTATACCTAAGGACCGTACTAGATTCCCCTAATATTCAGGATGATTTTGTATTTTTAATTCCTTTTTTAGCTTTTACTATCTTATTGCTACTAAGAAACTGCCTCATCAGAACTAAGAAGTTGGACAAGTGACTTGTGATACTCATCAGTATGTGCAGCCTGAGTTATCTGATCCTGGAGCCATTATCCTTCCCATCTCCACTTTTTGTTCTACACTTGCCTAATGTTGTGTCCAGTCTGGAAGCAGGAAAGGGTAAGGACACTGCCAGGTCATGTGTTTGCAGTGTTTGTGCAAGATCCTGATTTTTTAGCCTTTGGGTAACAGCATCAGTCAAAGAGGTTCCTCATGGAGCATGAGAAGAGTTTGTCCTTTGCTGGAGAGTGCTGTGAGCAGGATAGCGATGGCTCTTGCGTGGCATCATATTTGTGGAGGGGGTTGGCTCTTCCCAGGGAGACTGGATATGCTGTTGGTTCCCTCTCTTAATTCCCAGACACCTGCTTCCCCCGAGTACCAACAGCACTGGCAGAGCTCAGGCTGGGAGAGCACAGGATGTGCCTTTGGAAAGGTTCAGTTGGCCCTTCATGTGCCCTTTTGGGCCTCGGGTTAGCCAGGTTTCAGGAAGGGCAGAGAGGAGAAGGTCAGAAGATGAAAGGATCTTTGGAATAAAAACCCTTTGCTGAGCTGCAAGGCAGAATGACTTTGTCACTCAATTAGACTGGACTTTCAAAGCTCAGAATGAAGTGTCGGATGTGGCAATGCAGCCCTTGTCAGCGCAGCGTGTGGGAGGCAGCCCAGCAAAGGGAAGGGAAGAGGGTTTGCTCAGCAGCTGGCACAGCAGCTGGGCTCTGCCAGCTCACATCTGAGTTGCTTCATGCCTATCAGTGAGCAGCTTCTTCTCTGGCTGTGACACTTGGCACTCTGCTAAGTCTGCTCTTCTTAGTTCTCCTTGCCTGGCATGAGGCTCAGCAGCAAGACGTGTGCCCTGAGGAAGCAAGGAGCCCAGAACAGCACAGAGGCAAAGGATTTTAAAGCCTGTTCATGTTAAGAGATTAACAAACAAGAGTTAGTGGTGTCTAAACTATTGATAGTGGCAAAACTGCTTTGAAAAGCAAACTAGCTTTAAATTATGTTATTAAATCCCTATTAACTACTCTGACCTTACTGAGGGCCTTGGCTTGAAGGCCGACCTGTTTCATGCGCTGTCCTGCCCAAGTCAGTGAGCACTGGGTGAAGTCATTGGGAATTGTGAGACTCAGCCTTGGGAGAGGAAATGGCTCCCACAGGAAATTCAAAGGCCTTTTTAACTTTGCAGAATGGATGTAAAGAGGTGTGAGGGTCTTCTTCAGAGGCCTTTCCAAACCAAACTGCCCAGTCCTCCTGGCTGAAATATCAAATATCACTTGTATATGTAACTCAGTTGCCTGTATAATTTGTGATTTTCAATGCTATATGAACATTGCAATGGTGGTTGAGATTTACCAAACTCATAGGAATTAGGACATCTGTAACAGAGCTGGTGCTTAAATCCCCGAGTCTCTGTGAAAAGGTAGTCACAAAAGTTGTAGTGACAATCGATCGCAATGAGAATGCCCCAGGGAAGGACCTCATCATTTTTGTAATTGGAAACTGAGAGATTTCACAGGCAGGGCTTCTGTTTGGACCATTTTGCTGAATCCTAGTGTCATTTAACAGTCTCAGGATGACTCTATAAACCACTCCTTATCACAGCCAGCTGCAAAAACCTGTTCTGTGAAGCCAGGAATGGTTGGATTTTGCTGAAGTGATTCAGATGATTTCTTCTACCTCATGTATCCTCCACCCCACAGCTTCTTGCCAGCATCAAACACTGTAATAGAGCCACTGCTGCTGTGCACCGTCTTAAAGATTTCCCTTCTTCGAGTGGAGTTCTAGGTGCCACAGGAGAACTGGAGTGAGGTTGAGCATCTTGTCCCTGTGCTTCTGCAGTTCAAGCAAAGAGCACTGCTCTCACCTCTCCGTGACCTGGATGACTCAGTGCATCCACACCACCCAGCCTCTCAGCCCCAAAGAGTCACACTGCACACACACCAGTTTGAACCCAGACTCAGGTAGCAGACATTTCTCTTGGCTGGGAAATTAAACAGCGTAGGGCTTGGAAGCTCTGCACCGTTCAGGCAGCCTTTCTTACTTAGCAAACACAAGGACCACCCCATGACGTGTGTAACAAAGGACAGTTTAAGTGTGCTGGAAAGGATGCTCAAAACCAACTGGTTTTGGTTGGGTAGTTCTCTGATACCACCCTTCTCATCTTCAGTACCCTCAATATTACTGTAAGTGCTGCAGCGTGGCAGAGCGAATTGCACCCACTATATCTTCCTGAAAGCTGAGCGCCAGGTAAGCTGTTGGAAATCCTGAGTTTCAGCAACTCACTAGTGAGTAATCGGTGTGGAAAGCAAGGTTTTCCCATTTTGTCTCTTGTTAGGTTTTTCTACAGACCAGTTGCCATCAGAACACTGTTTTCAGCCCAACATCCATCAGAAAGTGAGGACCTATGCTGTTAGAAGAGAAAAAGAGCATCAGTTGTTTTCAGGAAGGGGGAACTGATGCCAATTTATGGTTTACTTTCAAAGGGCCTGACAAGCATCTCACTGAAACTTATGGAACAGCTGGCATTGATTATATTGAGTTCAGCTTCAACATGAAACTCTGAGAGCACTTTGCAGCATCTAATGATGGCTTCCTACAAAACTGCCTTGGAAATCCGAGCTGCTTTCCTTCCAGCCTCATTCCAGTCCAGGTTGGCTTCTTTGTTCACTAAAGCTCTTGTTGGCTAAATTTTCTGGGACAAACATGTAACTAGTGTTTAAATCCCCAGACAAAAGAAAGCACAGATGCCTTTTCTGCTTTGAAATATCCAAGGTCTTTCTCTGCATAGCAAGAATCCATGCCCTGAATGGACTCAGGAGGGGCAGAAAGGGACTTGTTGCCTGTGAGGCTTGGTTAATATGCCTCTGACTGGCTGGCTTTGTGCCTTCTCTTTAGCTCCTTGTGAATGAGAATAGCCTGCTGGCAGGTAGCCTAAGGGTTGGCTATGGGTAGTTGTGAAAGGATGAGCTGGGCAACAGGAACAGGAATAAAAAAGTAGGGAGTAGCAGATGAGAAGAGGGGGAAACCCATTCCAATTGATGAGCACTTTACCACTGAGACTACATCTGTGTATCCTTCTCCCTTGCTGTCTGCAGCAGATCTCTACAGCACCCACCACCCATCTAATTGATTCTTTCCTTCTTGAAAGTTGCTCAGAGGGATGTCTGGGAGCCAGCCTTGCCTTGATACTTATTTTCTCAGCTCCCTCAGTACCCGGGGCTGAACCAAAGGTACTGTATTTGAAGGCAAAGATGCCATGTGACAGTGGCATTGGCAGGACCCCAGTCCTTCATGCACATATTTTCTTGTGTTTGAAGTTCTCAATTGTTTCGTTTGCATTGAACTGTAGGAAGATTTTTCTGCTCTTTCTGCCCAGCTAGACTTGGGTTTCTCAGGTACGAGATGTTTTAGGAGATGAAATTTGTTGCAGTGTCAAAGGTAAATGTTATAAATCAGATATAGTGCCCTCAAGGAGAACATACTCTACTTCAGCACAGCCAGCCTGTTTC
Organism: Empidonax traillii; assembly: GCF_003031625.1. Classification (NCBI taxonomy): domain Eukaryota; kingdom Metazoa; phylum Chordata; class Aves; order Passeriformes; family Tyrannidae; genus Empidonax; species Empidonax traillii. The sequence continues at coordinate 529,611 of NW_020955258.1, read as the reverse complement.
CACCTTCTGGAATTTACTTCGTAAGCTCAGTCATTACTGCTAATTCTTTTTATTTCTTTGCATATTTTTGATGTGAAGAAAATCTGTGGACTTACAGTCAAACTCTTAGACTGGTTTGTAAAATAGGTACTCATTTTCCAGGTGGCTTCTAAAACCATATATGGAAACTTCTCTGAAGCCATTAAGCACGTGGAGTATGTTCAGCAGCTGACAAATATACTGAGATTGGGAAATAATAAAGGTAGAAGAAATCATCCACCAAAATGACGTAGGTCATGTCAAGGCAGCATGGGGAAACAGCCAATGACGTTAAGCATGAAGTCTAGCATGGGTTCAGGCTGACTTAAACAAAAAAAAAGAAAAAAAAGAGAAAAATAGGAACTAGATGCTATCAAGCATCTCATGTGCACTGCGAGGGGAAACAAAGTGAGCTGTGCCTGTGCTGGGCTGTCAGAGCCAGGGGCAGTGGGCAGCAATGGGCTAAGCCTGTTGTTGGTGTTGGTTTATCTGATCCATGGAAAATCAGTGTAGCCCTTGCAGCAAGTGTGGGAACTGTCCAGGTAGTACATGTGCCTCAACAAAGTCAAAGCAGTCTTGGTCCCTTGGTAGCTCACAAGAGGCTTGTTCTCCTCTGCTTGGGGCACAGAGCACTGCAGAGGGTTTCTGTGGCAGGCACTCAGTGCTCTCCTTCCAGCTCCCATGTCTGTAGGAAAAGGGTTGAAGAGGTGAAGAGGTTGGGAAAGAGTCACTGGAAAGTCTTTGGTCCTTCTTGTCTATTGCTGTCATGTTTTTTTAGACTTAGGGAAGGGAAGGTCCCAGGCATTTCATTTACAAGAACTATTTGAGTGAGGGTTTTCTGCGCTAATTGCCATGCTGTTTGCTGCCAGAGAGATGCAGGCTTTAGTACTTCATGCACTTTAAAACTGGCAGAGGGTGACAGGGTTTATGATTTAATCTCTAGCAAGTGTCTCTTTCTTTGGGGGTAGGTGAAATGTTACTATCATCTGTTCAAAGGTGGAGTGACAGATTTTTGCTAGCACCCAACCAACTGCATCTCAGAAAAATGCTGATACAATCACGCACGAGAACCGGATGAGATGAGGCACTTTTCTCCCTGTTTCTGTGGCACACAGTGGAAGCTGCTGATGTTTGATGAACAGTAACAAGAT